>NC_087550.1:65646147-66246147 GCF_036250125.1 Pseudopipra pipra | reverse complement strand
TTCATATCAAAAGCTCATATTTTTTCCATTAAAAAAAGCTCTATTAAAAGCTTCTAGGATCAATGGTAAATGGAAAGATCAAAAATTAATTTGTTCTCAAGATCTAGACCATATGCTGAACTTAATGACGAAATGAAAGTAAGGATGATGCATTTCCTCTGACCTTCATTAGATAAAGTCAGTTAACTGTCTTCATAAGTGAAAATTGTGTCAATCAATCCACCCATTGAGACCCAGATGCCCAGGAAAAGATAGTTTATAACTTCATAATATGGAATTGATATGATGGGAAAGTCCATATGGATTGTCCAGTTGTTCCAGTGCTAGTTGTGAAAACTACCTGGTTCTAGGAAAGGTTTTAAACAAAAAGAAAACAAAAAACTAACTGAGGACACTTAATAAGTTAAATAGAAGATTTTATTCTGGTGTCACAAATACATTTTTTTCATATTCTGAAATTAAAGGAAAATCCTAATCTTATGAACCTCTGGAGAAGGTCAAAATTTCACTTTACATATATATGCATTGAATTTATATCTATGTGGTTCAATATCGCCCAAAATTAATGTAAGAAGACACAGACCAGTCACAACTCGCCAGGAGAAAGATATCCAAGAATGGTAATGCAGTACATATTCATTTACCTCTAACCCTTAATTTTTGGTCATTGGCTTGATCCTGAATGGTCCTAAAATACACAACTAGGAAAAAAAAAAAGAAGAAAACTAATAAGGAAAAAGAAGGGAATTTAAGGCAAGTTTCTAAGTAAGGCTGTGTGTTTATCCTACTAGGAATTCCATTTGTCAAGATCATATTCCAAATCAGTCTGATAAAGATGAAATGTAAGCTTCTTCACATAACATTTGAAACAGCAGGATTAGTGGTTTATTACACAAAGTTATAGGAGATTTAGCTTGGTAAAGAAGCTAAGAATAGGACATCAGGAATCACTGTGGTAGCATATGCGGGTGCCAGGCACACTTATACTGAACTGTTATTCAAAATAAAAACCAACAAAAAACTCCAACGAGTGATAACAAATGTAACCAAAATACTCCATCTTGTACAAATTTACCTGAGATGAAGGATTGCATTTATAAGTTCTGTAGTTCTGTAGTGGAAGAAAGGTCTTTGTTAAATATATAAAATTTTCTTGTGAGAATCATGAGCTTTTGTAGAAAGTGCATTTTTCTTGTTAACTATATAGTTTTCCAAAATATGATTGTGTATGTTTTATTTGAAGATGATTTTGTGATAATCTGTGCAAGTACTGTATCTTACCATGGTTCTATGAAGTGCAATAGAGTTTGCAATATCAAAGCAATATTAGAAGAAAATTTTTGTATTAGGTGTAATACAATCTGTGCACTGCACACTAACAACTGTCTTACAGTTATGATAAGCTTTAAAAAGTATCAGATGAAACAGTAGAACAAATATGCACATTCATTCCCAGATTATTGCTGTTTATTTGCCACATTGCTACTCCTCTCTATTTTTTACTTTCTCTTGTTATTTTAGTTTTACTCTAATTATTAATTTTTATGTGATGAGACAACCACTCTTCATGTTATGAAATATTCTGAGAAACAGAAGTGTTATGGGAATATGATATTGTGGAAATGGTTTTCAACCATGTAAAAGACAAATAGTCTTCCAAAAAAAAATGTTGCAGAACACTACTATTTAGAATAACAGTTATTTCATATACCTAGTTCAACTAGGAAATAAAGAATTGTCTTGTTAATTTTGACATTTTACTAAAATGAGTAACCAGTACATCCTAATTTAAGGAGTTTTGTATTAAGATTTTTTCTTCTCAATCTCAAAAATACACAATCATGTATGAGAACAAAAATTAAAATTATAATCCTCTATTACCTTCTCTGACTTTGTGTAATTTTAGGAATTGCTACTCTCAAAAGCCATTAGACGCATAGGTGCATATGTGGTACATAAGGCAGCAGGTGACAAGTAGAGGAAAAAGATTCAGCAACAAATGCTATATCTAGGTAGGAAAGAAATACAACAGAAAGTATTAATGAAAGAGAAACATAGCCTAGTTGAATTTCTATTCTATGAATACTGCTTAAAGCTGGACATATGGATTGAACATGTAGATTGGCTCTGCTACCAAATGGAATTTCTTAGGCTGCAATAGAAGTGATGTACTTTAAATGATAAAATCATCTCTCATCTGCTTATAGGTATTCCATTTTTTCATGCTTCATGAATGTAATTCTAATATGGTATTTATAAATACTATATATATATACACGATCTTCTAAAATATATACCATCTTAAATTATCCAAGTTTCAAAAGTGCTGAGTATATAAACTTTTCCTGAAAGACTTGGCTGTATTATCTGTCTTTTGAAAGAGAATATCTGAAAGATGAAATTAGGTTGATTGTTCATGTAAAGCTGATATCTATATAGCATAAAATAATTCAACATTTACAGAATAGACAGTGGAAGGTCTCCCATACAATAATAATGTATAAATATAATAATGGGTGAGTTAATGTTTTATCTATTGTTGAAATTGGGTTCTGGATTTATCTACTGAAAAGGCATACAATATTGAAAATTAGAAGCAATTACTTCAGTTGAAATTCAGTCTGGGCTTATGTCTACTCAAAATTGCACAGAGGTGCCTGTACCTGAAGCAGCCATCAGGGGAGAAAGGCAAATACTAATTGCTAGATACTCAAAAGGGCTACAAAGACAAGAATTAGTGTAGACAAAAGAAGACAGATTCCTATTAATATCCATGATCTATTTCATGATAATTTTTTATCCTGACACTTGCTAATGATATTTTTGGTGGGAAACTATTTTAATTCCTTTAAACTTTCCAGTTCCAGTGTGGTGCAAATCACTGCCCATGTGAGAAGGAAGTTTGCTGAAAATCAGAGAAATCTCTTGTGGCATAGGAAAGCAAATCATACTCTCTAGGGAAGTAGGAACAGAAAGTTATGAGTGGGTTTTTACTATGCAGGAACTCCTGTCTTATACTGGCTCAGAAAGCATAAACTTTCTGTTTAGAGGGTAACTGGATTTTTCAGGAAGTCTATAGAAAGTTACAAGCAGTAAGAGCTATAAAGACACAGAAACCAGCATGCTGGCAGGTCAGACTACAGTTGGGATGATGTCATAAGAAAATATGGAAGAGTATTATTGTGGAACTTCAACTATTTGGATTGTGTATTCTACCATAACACATGAAACCTAATGCAGACAGGTCAAAGAGAAGAGTAACTCCTGTAATTAAGCTAATGGATAATATCTCAATCATCTTCAGCATTGAATTGTAGAATGGTTTGGGTTGGAAGGGACCTTAAAGATCACCTAGTTCCAACTCCCCTACCACAAGCAGGGACACCTTCCACTACACTAGGTTGCTCAAAGCCCCACCCAAGTGTGAACAAAATAAGTAAAATACAGTCTCCTAAATTCTTTTGTCATGGTGGGCTGCACAGGAATATTGATATGAAATTAAAAAAATTATTGTGAAACTGGACATTAATTTAAACACAAGTAATATTGTACTGAAAGTGAAATCTTTTTTATATTAGTGTTATTTTGTCACAGTTTAATTATTAAGACTGAAATGCATATATAAATAGAAGTAATTCACATTGTTTAAAAGAAAGCTGGAGCATAAATGTTCTGTTACAACAACCAATAACATGAAATGAATAAACAGATTAAAAAGCACAAAGCCAACCCACCATCAAAAACAGAAAAGCACAAGAAATCAAATGAAATCAATCACCTCATAGCCTTGATTTATGCATTCTCATTGACTCTTTGTGACTGTATGTTTCCTGAATATGCATGAATACAAGCAACTAACTGCCAGTAAACCCAGTGGTACTCAGCGATGCAAAAAAGATTGGTTTAGTCAACATGATTTGCCTGTTATATATTTAGGTGCCAGAAAAACCAAACTGATTGTAGTGGGTTGACCTTGGCTGGATGCCAGACCCCACTGAACCACTCTATTCCTCTCCTCCTCAACTGGACAAGAAAAATATGCTGACAGGCTCATGAGTTATGGACAGGGAGTGATCACTCATCAATTACTATCATGAGCAAAACAGACTCAGTTTGGGGAAATTAATTTAAGTTATTACCAATCAGATCAGAATAGGTTAATGAGAAATAAAACCAAGCATTGATCCACCTCCCCACCACCCACACTCTTCCCTTCTTCCCAGGCTTAATTTCACTCACTATTTTCACTACCTCCTTCTTCTCCCAAATAGCATGGGGGGATGGAGAATGGGGATTGTGTTCAGTTCATCACATTTTTTCTCTGCCGCTCCTTTGTCCTTGCTCTCTTCCCCTGCACCAGAGTGGGGATGTCCCACAGGAGGCAGTCCTCCATAAACTTCTTCAATGTGGGTCCTTCACACAGGTTGCAGTTCTTCATGAACTGCTCCAGCATGAGTCCGTTCCACACACTGCAGTCCTTCAGGAACAGACTGCTCCAATGTGGGTCCCCCACAGGATCACAAATCCTGCCAACAAACCTGCTCCAGCATAGGCTCCTCTCTCTGTGGTGCCACAGGTCCTGCCAAGAGCTTGCTCCAGTGTGGGCTTCCCACAGGGTCATAGCCTTTTTTTCAGGCATTCACCTGCTCCAGCATGGAGCCCTCCATGGGCTGCAGGTGGATCTCTACTCCTCCATGGACCTTCAAGGGCTGCAGAGGGACAGCTTGCCTCACTATGGTCTTCACCACAGGCTGCAGGGGAATCTCTGCTTCAGTTCCTGGATCATTTCCCCCCCCTCCTCCTTAACTGACCTTGGTGTCTGCAGTCATTTCTCTCACATATTTTGACTCCTCTCTTTGACTGAAGCTGTGCAGCATTCCCTCTCACCCCCCCTTCTCAAATCAGTTATCCCAGAGGTGCTACCACCATAACTGATGGGCTCAGCTTTGACTAGAGGCAGGTCCATCCTGGAGCTGGCTGATATTGGCTCTGTTGGATATGGGGCATCTTCTGGCATCCTCTCAAAGAATTCACTCCTGTAGCTCAACCGCTACCAAAACCTTGCCAGACAAACCAAATATATTAGAATATTCTACTATTACTCATAATTGAGCAAAGTAATATTAAGGATGACTTTACCCCAAATAATATCTATTTTAGAACAGCTCATGTTTAAATTATGATCTGATTTGCAAGCTCATTGGCCACTGCCTGTTATGATGCAAGATGATCACTTTAACAATTAAGATTTTTCCATTTTATTGGCTTGGTTATATTCAATAACACTGGTGCCTTCCTTTTCATGATCCCACCATTAGGCACGTAATATAGTACCCAAAGTTTTGTAGTTGTAGCCTAGGCAAAATGGAGGCAGCTAATCAGGAGAGTTAGCCAAAAAAAAGTCACCTAATTTACAAGGGACAAGTAAATTATCAGTAGCATACAAATTCTGTGCTATTTGCGGAGACAAACTATATTGGAAAAAAGTACTTGTACTAATTGTCAACATGCCAAACACCATTTCAACAATTCAACAATCTAAATCACTGAGTTCTAGATCCTGAGAACATTCCCAAGTATTGTTTAATTTACCCATGTGTACTAAAATGAAATCTAATGAATTTTAATATCTCTGTGAATGCTACATTGAACTGAACTAGATAATTGATCTTCACGGATGGTAAGCTCATGGCACGAAAATGTCAAACTGAGTACTAGTTAAATTCTGACCTTCTGCATCTAAAGGCTCTAGAAATACTACTGATCATCAGAGATAAGTAGCATAACATCACCAGCCTCTGAGCAGAAGCAAACAGATGGCTAGATGACTACTGGGGACATGGTCACAAACATCCACTAGTACAATATCATAGATATGTTTTTTACTGGAAAAAAAGGATTACAGTTTGTGTCAGTGGTCAACATCTTCCATAGCAGTGCAACAGGCAGAGCACGTCACCTTTCAGGATGTTTTTGCAACTTTGGATGTTTAAGTTTAATTTTTTGACGTAAATTAACAGAGATTAAGTCCACCTCAAAACAGGTATGCAATCAGAGGAATGTATCTGCTACATTATTTATTTTCTAAACAAAGGTTTTTGTGAAACCAAGATTCACAGCCTAAAATAATCTCATTCCTGTCTTAGTACCAAAGTTGCTTTGCTCCAGGCAGTGACTCTGCAGTTCACACTGTGAATATTTGTTATTTACTCTGAAAAACATATAAATCTACTGAATAAATCCTACTCAGAGATCAGTAGTGTCTGAACACAAAGCTACTGTTTCTGAGCCTGGGCAGCTCATAAAACACAGTGTAGATACATGTGTTTGAGTCTAAATAAATGAAGGCAAGGAATGACGTGGAGAACTGGGCCTTAGATTATCTACATTGCTTGGCTGTCTTACTCACTGACTGTATGAAACCACTTACTACAGCTCCTTCCAATGTAATATCACATGAAATTCCAAGGCAATACTCCCACAAGATAATACAGTCTATGTAAGGTCACTAGATTATCATTTTTTTTGTATTGCTAAGAAATGCAAAAGTACAGTTTTATCACAATTTTCCATTACAACACAGTCATGCAGCAAGGCAAATACCTATTTGAGTGGAATAAGCATTGATCTGAAACTAAGAATGATGTGTTCTCACATATAAAATATTTAAGCTCTGAAATTCACTCCCACTGATAGTCTTCTACTGTCCACATTGCTTCAATAGTAGTTTTACTCTAGATTCTCTTTTGGAGTGAGAAATTTCTACTCAACACAGCTCTAGAAACTGAGCTATGGCATGCTGTGACTATCTGCTGGGTTTCCTTTGTGTTACAGTCTTCTGATATTCTTGCAGCAGCTTCGTACCCTCAAATGAATCCATATGACTTCATGCATAGGGCATGCAACATACATCTTCAGAGTCTTACCATAAAATGGCATTTTATAGCTTCAGCACAGTCCACATATTATTTCAGAAAAACACTTGGAACACAAAAAAAAACCCCAAACCAATTAAATAAAAAAAAAAAAAAAACAAAACACAAAAAGTCCCAAACAAAACCAAACACACCCCCCCCCCCGAAAAAAAAAACCAAACCAACCAAACAAAACTTAAACCAAAAGCATCTAGAAGAATGGTCCTGTAAAAGTAAGATCTGTGAAGTGCAAAGACTAAAATGCTGGATAGATGGACAGTCCTAGAGATTGTTGTGTGGTGAGTGTGATCCACTCTATACAACTGATCTCAGAGTCTGATCTGAGATTTACTTGTTTTCCTTAACTACAATTATTAGGTAATCAAGCTAAAGTTAGTCTGTGCTTCTGTAGATTGCAGTTAAAAGTGTGGAAGGTTTGCCTAAGCAAAATGATGCCTTTTATTATAATCTAAGCCTCTCTGGAGCCCATAGATTAACCAATCCCCTATATATAAGTGCACTGGCTGCTGATCCTGGAGTGACAGTCTGATTGGGACTGACACATGCACAGACAGCAGTATTCGGTGCACAGGCCAGCAGTCACAGATATTTTTATTAAAAGTCACAGCCAAGAATGTTAGTCATTTTTCACGAGATGTCAAAGAGTTGACAAATGTTTCTGGAACACTTCTCCAGAAAGTGAAAAATCTGGATTTAGCCCATTGCTCTTCATAAGGCTTTCCAAAACAATAACTTTCATCTCCCATTTACTGAAGTTGTGTTATTAGGGCAGTGTGGCAAAAATGCAGGATTTATCAAGTCAGTGAGACTGCAAGAAAACTGGAATATGATTCGATAATGTGGTAATCAGGAAAATTTCCAATGAAAGGTATTACTCAGACTTCTGGACAACTTCCATATCTCTACAAACACGCTACAAAATGTGTATGTAACATGAAGTGAATGAACGCATGCAAAAATATACAAACACGGATCAAAACATAAGACCCTTCAGTTACATAAGTCTATTGTCAGCGAGGCTACAGAAGGAGGGACCTTTTTTTTTCCTTTTCTTATACTTAAAGTTCTTATTACAGCTGGCCACACAGTGGCATAACTTCAAAAAGAAAGATGAAAGCAAAAATTCCAGGCAAATTCTTTTAATTTTATCAATTAATTGAATGAGGAATACTGTTTCTGTAAAGCATACTGGTTTAAATTTTTTGTTTAATTGGATTTTGTTGTTGTTGTTTTGATTTGGTTTTCTGTTGGTCTTTTTTTGTTTGGTTGGGGTGTTTTGGTGTTTTTTTTTGGTTGATTGGGTGGTTGGTGGTGTGGGGTGTGTGTGTGTGTGTGTGTGTGTATTTTTTTGTGGATTTTTTTTTTGTGGATTTTGAGGGTTTTTTAGGGGGTTTTTTGGTGTGGGGTTTTTGTTTTTTTTGGTGAAGCTAGTCCTATAATGCCCAATTTTGTTCATATATTATCCAGCAAATCTTAGAATCTTATCTATGTATACACTTTTCATTCCTCCCACCACATCTTGGCCTTTAGCTGTGAATTTGGTCACAGATAAATAATGTGGAAGAGAAGTGAATCAGAAATGAACAAAGACAAGAAGTTCCTGACAAGGAGAGTCTGATAATCAAGGTATAAAATAATGAACAGCATAGACAGCACAGATACACTTAGTTTGGCAGTGACTTACTCTTAGATTTTTCCTGTTGGTAAATAAGGAAAAAAATTAGGAACTAGCTGATTATGGAAATTTACTGAATCTCTGAAATTGAAGGTCTTGTAAAAGAGTTGCTTAAAACATAGAAATTGCTGTAGTGGATATAATTTGAAGTCCACTTTTCCCAAAATATTGCTATGTACTGTGACTGGGAGACCTACATTTGCTTCAGAGGACAGAAAAAAATACTGATTAAGCTAGTTCTCAGGAAAAGTGTGTCTTCAAAGTAATTTTTACTCCCCAGCTGAGATCACTGTAAATTCTGAAGATATAGTTTAGAAAACTGAGTCAAATAAAAAAAAAAAAAAAAAAAAAGGCAAAATATTATGGAAGCTCTTTTTTTCTGTTGGAATTCAACTATACAAAGTACGTGATTTTCATGCAAAATTGTTTTATTTCTTCATGCAAAAGACAATTCTTTATCTACCCACAAGATGGCCCTAGAAGATTGAATAAAGTTTAGTTCAGTGCCTGGCCTCAGGGTTCTTGACATTTCTATTTTTTCTCCATCTCTGCCTCCAAAATGGCAGAAATATAATATGTATGGCACAGACCCAAAAATCTGCACCTGACGGCACTTTTAAATGCATATCATTTTAATAAAGAGTAAATGCAGTACTCGTCTCAGATTGATTCAAATAGGCATTTTGTCACATATTAGGCTAATACTTAAAAATAGGTATTTTCCAAAAATACCTCAGTCACAGTTTAAAAGATGAAGGTTAATTCCTAGGGAAGACTATTTCTTCCATGACATGATTTGTGTTTAATGCTTTTAAAGGTAGGGTAACTTACATTTTATTAAACAGCCCGAAGTATCATAATACGAAAAGATTTTTCAAAGTTAATAGAAGTTAACATAATTTTAAATGACCTTTTGTCTAAAGGGGGAAATTTTATAGTGAGGGTACCACTGGTGAACTTCGGGCTGGTGAGAATTTGTTGATTTTCTTTTTTTTAATTTATTAAATCTTGAGGAAAATTTTAGTTTCTGTAGTAATGCAAAGTGTATAATGCCTGTTCATATTACTCTACTTTGGGAATCTTCCACATAAAAATATTGAAATAAAGCCCTTAGGACTTATTTATTTATTAGTTCATGTAATAAAGAAAGGATTCTTCTAAATTTTTCAAGACAATTGAACTGTAAAATTTGTACAAAAATTGAGCTTTTACAAAAGAATAATTCTGTACCTTTGTAAAAACAAGACAATTAACTATAATTCAGTTGTAAAAATAATCTGATTTACTTCAGAACTCAGGTACATGTCCAGTCTTCTTATGAAAGATATATTTTACATACATAATAAAAATATGTATGAAAAGTATGCAACTAAGTAAGAAGAAAAATCAAGTTGAGGTAATTTTAAAACTTCTAGTGCAGCACACTGCAAATGCCAGTAATATGCAGATAATATTATTTGCCACAGATTGCAAAAGTAAAGAAAAGTATTCAGTAAATCAGAAATATATTCTAGTAAGGTCTGTATACTGAACAAGACAACTTGTTCTCCCTTCATAAAAATCATGGGGAAACAAAAAAAGCAAATCTTGAATGCTAATGGGCTCATGCTCAGTGGCAAGTGACAAGTGATGCCCTCAGTGGTCCGTATCGGAACCAGTACTACTTAATGTCTTCATTGGTGATAGAGACGGAGAGATCAAGGGCACCCTCAGCAAGTTTGCAGATGACACCAAGCTGAGTGATGTGGTTGGCACACCTGAAGGATGAGATGCCATTCAGAGGGACCTGAACAAGCTTGAGAAGTGGGTGCATAAGAATCTCATGCAATTTAACAACACTGAGGGCAAGGTGTTGCACTTAAGACAACCCTCAGTATCAATACAGGCTGGGGAATGTGACTGGGAGCAACTCTGTTGAGAAGAACTTGTGGATACCAGTGAATGAGAGGCTGGACATGATCTGGCAATGCATGCTTGCAGCCCAGAAAGGCAACTGTATCCTGGGCTGCATCAAAACAAGTGTGACCAGCAGGCTGAAGGAAGTGATTCTGATGGTCTACTACTGAACCTCACCTTGAGTACATCTAGCTGAGAGCATCCAGCTCTGGGGTCCTCAGCACAGCAAAGACATGGATTTGTTGGAGCGGGTCCAGAGAAGGGCCACAAAAAGGATCAAAGGGGTGGAACATCTCTCATATGAGGATAGGCTGAAAAAACTGGGGTTGTTCAGCCTGGAGAAGAAAAGGCTCTGTGGAGATTTATTGAGGCCTTTCAAAATTCAGAGGGTAGAAACACTGGGACAGACTTTTTACAAGGGACTGTTCCAATAGGATAAAGAGTAATGGCTTTAAACTGCAAGACTGAACTAGTTAAACCGAACATAAGGAAGAAACTTTTTACAATGAGGGTGGTGAACACTGAAACAGATTTCCCAGAGAGGTGGCAAATGTCCTGTCCTTGGAAACATTCAGGATCAGATTGGACTGGGCTCTGAGCAACCTGATCTAGTTCAAGATGTCTCTGCTCATTGCAAGAGTGGTTGGACTAGATTACATGTAAAGGTCACTTCCAACTCAACCCATTCTATGATTCTACTCTAATCAATTATTAAATTGTTTTTATCTCAATATACAAGTTTTACTTTGATTCTCCTCCCTATTCCATGGGGGTGGGGAGGGAAGAGAGGGGAGGTAGAGTAAGGGGCTATGTGGTGCTTCGTCTCCAGTTGGACTTAAAACCATGACAAGACCTTAGTGCCAAAGTTCTATTTTCAATATAAGAGACTTTAAAATTAGAACTATTTAAATTCCTTCTTGAAGTCATAGAAAGAATCTCTCCAAGTGTCCAGTTGATGTTTTTAACACTCATGCTGTTGTAGGGAAGTCTGATCTGAATACATCTCTTTTATTAGATGGCATCATCACTGTAGTCAGTGACAAAGAGAGCTCGTACATTTCAAATATGATCACCATGTAGTTTACTAATGTATCATTTGCATGAATACATGGTGTTTAGTTTTTTTTTACTTACCACAAGGTCTGTGGATTCCCCACATGGATGGACAGTCAGTGTCACACTGTATGTAAATAACTCCTCACTGGTGTGGTTAAAAGGTTAATTTCTGGTTCTGGAAAAACCATTGATTTTTACAGTGCTAGCTAGTTGTAGGGAATCTCAATGTTTTCCAAGTTTCAGCTGGGATTTTCGTGATATGTCGCACTGAAACTGACATGTTTTAGAAAATGCTATCTGATTTGCAGCCCATTTTTAAACAATGGCGACAAAGGTCTGCAGACAGATATAAAGGGTGTGTTTCTTAAGAGAATGTACGTTTTTTTACTTAATCAGTCTCTAGTGTCCATATAGGGTATGTACCACTCCAGTTATTGTCTGTTAATATTTTAAAATAGATGCAAATAATAATGATACTAAACCCAATAGTGCTTTATCTTTCATAAACATTATATGTATCTTCAAATCCATAACATGTATAACCATGTGTATAAAAACTAATGCTAAACAATGAGAATGCAAATTCAGGCATGCAAAAGTGAGGAAACAACATAATTAAGGTTTCCCTTAGCCTTGAGGGTTTCTGTTCAATAAGTGTATTAGGCGTATATCTTTAACTGCATTCCATTTTCTTCCTCTAGACTTCCTTCCTATTTCACACATGAGGATGGTTGGCAATGACAGATTGTTCCCAGTTCCTCCCTTTTGATATATACCACCAATACATAATTTCTAGATTTTGTCCAAGATACACAATGAAAACAAAATGGCTTATATTCTGATATTCCCATTCACCCTTACTGTTCTCATTGTGAGAGTATTTAAATGCTTCATATCTGCCAAGAGGCAAAGTTATCCAATATCTCTTTGGTACTTGAAGAAGAGATCATCAACCTTCTTCAATGTTACCCAAAGTGTATTCTAACTTCCATTTAGAAATTTGATTTGAATGGAAAGTGCTGTAGGATGTGACAGTATGCTGTTGTTATGACAGAAAATCTCCATTTATTGTTGTTGGAGCAGACAGAGATGATTGGGAGAGATATGAGGCTTGGCAAAAGATTTACAGCCCTGAATGAAACATTTTACACAGGACAAGACACTATTTCACCGGACTTTACTTTATTATACCGATTATGACACTTTCTGGATGTGACTGTTATACCCCAGTTATCCCCCAGTTTATGGTTGTAATGTTATACTGTGTTATGTACCCCAGTTGTTGTTTTTTAAATTTATCCACCATATTGTCCCCTTCTTCTTCCCTCAGTTTTCCCGCCTTTTCCCTAGTTTCCCACTCCTCTGCCTGCCATTGGTTAGGATTCGGTGCAGTGCAGAGGTAGCTCCCATTGGCCCTTTCCCCCAGAGATATCCAAACCCCTCCTCTCCTTACCCAGCTACCCAATCACCATGTTATCCCAGTTGTCAGTCTCATACTCCTCCCTAGCCCAAGTTCCTCCCCTCAAACCTACCCTATTTAAGTCCCTGAGTTCTCTGAATAAATTGGCATTGCTTCACCGACCTTCCACCGTCTCAGAACCTTCTTTGCAGTGCTCGACCCTGTCCTTTTATCCCCGCGGGTCGTGGCATATTGCCTCTTTAAAACCAGAAATAAAACCACATTCAGGATATTTTGTATGTAAAAAACCCCTGTGTAATGGTTTGGTCTAGGCCTCTTCCTGGCAACCAGGTTGAAACTAAGGAAGTACCATATACCAGTATTCCATTCTATTTTTTTGCATAAGCAGACATACAAATAGGAGGGAAGAGAAGGTCGAGCCCTACTTCTCTTCTGGTGTACTTGGAGAGAGCAGCCCTCCCTGCGGCTCCTCAAGCCACGGGGGTGTGGGCCCGTGGTTTGTTGAGAGGCCGTGGCCTTCTTCCCGAGGGAGATGCGGTGATTGTGGATTGAGATGTTCCTGCTTTTCTCAAGGAAAGTATTGAGATTTTGTTTGTTAGTTCTTTATTGACTGTTCTTTATATCTGTTTTTTTTTCTTTTTCCCTTTTTTTTTTCTTTTTGGGGGGTGTTTGGGGTTCTGTTTTTATATGTATATAGTATTGTAACTGTATATAAATGTAATATATGTAAAAATATATATATATATAGCGTTAGTTCTGTTATTTCGGTTCTCTAGGTTTTTGGTTTTTTACCTTTTCCCTTGGTTTGGGGGGGAAGCTTTTGCTGTGGTATTGGGGACTTGACAGGGAACCAGCTCCAAAATGCCACACTATGACATTCCAGTGTTGTTTATACATTTTTTCAGTTTTCAAACCTGAAATGGTTACACCATCAGACCTCTCTGAACACATGAGAAATTCACAAAATGTCCTTTTGTTTAAATAACAGGTACCAGATGTCACAGCAAGTAAACTATACCTCAGCTGCCTGTGAGTTAGCAAATTCCCTGTGTTCAACATTGCTTAGATTAATTGGCAGGCCATTTGCTTTTGACGTGCTGCTATTTGCACTGCAGGACAGGGCACAGCCTCAGCTTTGTGATTACATCAACAACTACTAAAAAAAAATCTTCAGCTTTAACAGCTGAATTATAAAAAGCAACAGACAAAGCCCCCAAAAACCAGCATGCATATTTATGGCTTATTCTTCAAACATGTTTCTTCTACATACATATAACACACAAATAAAAGTGTCTTCAACAATGCTGTCTGAAGATATTTTAACAGCTAAAAACAATTTCAAAACCTCTGACTATTCATTTATTGATCAGAACTGGTGTTATGTAGTTTTGTAGAACTTCTCACTGTCATACAAGAGGACAAACTTCACAATAAAAATGTGAACTGGGAATACCCATGGTAATCTGAAGCAACTAATAAGGTTTGATACCCATCTATTTATTTTGAGTCAGGTTGTTCAAGGTCTATAGGACTCAAATAACCCTTTTACTCTTACATCAATTGGAAAATGATCAAGTAAAACTGTAGTCCCTACAAAACATTAAATTGCTCATGTTTCTAGTGCGTTGTCCTGTTTGTTAGGCAGCATCACAGGGTAGAATGGCAATATTACTTTATTATTCTACAGAAATATAGGAAAATAAAATTATATTTATTTTCAGACTCTGGATTGTATAATTTGAAATGCAAATAACTTTAAATTTCAAGCATTTTATAACTTGAGATGCTGTGCTAGTTCCATCACTTAGAATCAGGATGAAAAGCAGCCTGGAACTGGAAAATTTCTGTGGAAAAAAAGAAAAAGAAAAAGCTAGTAAGCAAAGATCAAATTTATTCAGTAAGAGGGATTCTGTTTTTTGTTTTTTTTTTTAATAATTAAATGACATTTAACTTTACAATTGTATATTTAAAAGGAATGTGAGGCTAATAGTTCAGACTTCATCTCTTGCAGTTTTGCTGCAAAGGTGGATCTAAATGCTGTGTCCATAATGCTTCTTCCTGATAAGGGTGAGAAAAGACTCAGAAAAGGGCATCTGAAAGGTTTTGTAACAGCCATCTCCAGACCGTACGCTGTTGCAGACTGCGTGTTCAAATCGACTTGGGACCTGATTAATACAGACAGTTTTGGTCCAGGAGCAGCCTAATGTAAGGACAGTTCTACTCTGCTGTCATAAAGCCTTCCCTCTGACTCTTCTGATAGGACGTGCTGGGTTTGGTACTCAGAAAGCCATGTAGGAGGTAGGCTTTTTGGTGCTGGTGGCAATTTTCATCTTATGAGTCACAGAGGCCTGTTAGGTTGCCGATGCTATAGCCTCATTGGCTCTACTCAGCTGGACTCTGGAGCTCCTCTCTGTCTGCTGAAGCACCTACATCTGCCCAACCACTGATCATTCTCAAGCAACTGCTTAGGACATACTGACTGTGGAGAGCAGGCAGAACTGATGTGGTACCTTCCTTCTGCAGAGTGCTGCTCATTAGCCATGTGTGCAGATGTTCATCACCTGTGAATCAGATTCATTTCCAGCAGAAAATGCTGAACTTTTGCTAGTAACGGCTGTTGTATGTCTCCTCTTGGAAGAACAGGAACAAAGCTGACACATATAACCTGATAAAAGTCTTCCACTTCAATGCCTTTCAGAGATTCCTATGATATAGGTACTATGTTGGTGAAAAGAATGCTGCTGTGTGTCTTCTTCTGTCACCTTTTCGTACAAGAGGTGACTCTGACCAAGGGTTGTCCATGTTGTCAGGGCATGTAAAGTCTCCTGTACTGTCAGATCCCCACAGACACAAATGAGCAAACACAGCTAATTGAGCTGTTTTTCACAACACTCAGGTGTTAGATGGCAGAAACTGTCCCCCACAGCAAGGCAGGTTAGATAATACTCCAGGTCTGTATCATTAAAACAGAAGAGCTTCCGCTCAGCAGGACTGGATGGATTATGTGCTACTTGCACAGTTCATTGGGCATCCTGCTCGCAGCATTCAGGACCTTTTCTTTCAGGGTTTTGAAGGCCACATTCAGTCCTGTGTGTATATTATGAACATAAACTGGAAAATCTCCCATGAGTAAAAAAATGGAAGATTAAACTGCATAGTTTAGTATATTTTTCCTGCTACACTGAGAATGTTCCTTATCTGAGTCCTCTAGACACAGTAAAATTCGTGTTCCACTTCCACCCTGGACACAGTATTTCCCACAACTGTTCATTTCATCCCTACCTAGGAAAGTTAACTTGTAACCTTGACATGGCTGTCTCAAGCCCAAGGTCTTGCTAATGTGGAGAGAATAGAATGTTGTTAACCCCTGCTAATCCTGATTTTATGGACCTCTATCTTATTTCCTCTAAGTAACATTTTTTCAGATTAAATGTTCTTAGCCTATTGTCATTTCTTGTACAGAAATTATTTTGTATTTTGCTACCTTTCTCTTCACTTTTTCCTATTGCATCATTTTTTTACAATCAGAGTTGCTTGCATTATTAAGCTGTGGTAAAGTCAGCTACAAGCATTATGGTAGCTTGTGTCTTGTCCTGTCTTTTTTTCCTAATAGTCCCCCTTATTTGTCTTTCTGAACACTGATATTATCAAACTGGTATTTCAGGAAATGTTTTTTTTACACCCCAAGATATCACTCTGGGGAGGTAATGGTTAGTTCAAAGCCTATAATTTTATATGTGAAATTAGGATTGTTTTTCTCCCATGTACATCATGTTATATTATTTACACTGAATTTCATTTGTCACTTTGCTGCCCTTCAGTCTTCTAGTCCTTTTTTTAATTTCTCACAGTCAGCTTTCAAAGTTACTATCCTGAACAACACAGTATTGTCAGTAGCCTTTTTCTTTCCAGTAATCTGCTTTCCAGGTCAATGATGAATATGTTTTATGGTACAGACTCCTACTTACCAGCAATGATGACCTGTCTCCACTTCAAGAACTGACAACTTACTCCTACTTGTATTTTCTTTCTCCTAACCAGCCATTTATCGGTGCAACAAATGGCTTTGCTCATGCCACCTAATTTACTTAAAAGCTTTGTGTGAGATATTTTGTCCAAAGGCCTTTTGAAATCTGTGTAAACTAAATAATTTCCCCCTCTTCTCCTACAATCACCCAGTTTCAGATAGATCCTTGATAAGTCTCCCACTGAGAGCAGCTCCCTAATGGGACTCTCATCTCCCCTTTTTCATCTGCAAGGATCACCTCTGAAGCCTCTCAAGAATGATCTTTTTCTGCTTGTTTTTTTTTTTTAGTACACCTATTGTATTCTGATTAATAAATGGCCATATAGACTTCTATATCCTGTCATGTGTAAAAAAAGAATATATTTTGTTTCCCTTTGCCACTTGTTTGTTCTTTTTAATTACTCTTCATGCTTTCACAGTTTATAATCCCTTCTAGTTTCCTTTGAATGTAAGGGTATGATGTCAGGGGCTTTTCTATTGTTTCTAGAAACCTCCCTTAAATTATTATTCAATTTTGCTTAATGTCTTGAGGCCTAACTACCTCTACAGAGGTATTAAAAATATTGATTCTTTTTTATGAAACAAGATCATGCATGTTCCCTTTTTTTTTCTTACTCTTAAAAACTGATTTTCTGAATTGCTACTGTGTCTAAAGTGGGAAACTAAGAGAAACAAAAATGACGTTTACTCACTCAAGTGATCCAGAGAGCACTTTTCTAGGCACAAAACTGGAAATTATCTTCTTAGAAGGTTTATTCCTGTTGTCCTTTTTTTGGAGGTGCAAGGGGACAATTGGACTAGCTCGGCTTAAATGCAAAGGTCAAATTTTTCTTGCAAAATTCAAAACAGACAACGGAAATTTGAAGCTGATAAGAGAATGGAAGGCTACACAATAGAATGACTCATGGCATTTCTGGGCAAGCAGTTGGGGAAAAACATTATCCCTTGGGTTCTGTGTCTGGAAATTTGTATTAATTTTCTGACTTGCTATAGATGTGACGAGTGAAAAGCATAGAGAAAAGGATGTGTTCTGAACATTTCAATATCAGGTCTATATGTTTAATATTATTTCATAGAATCATTTTAACTACCACCTGCTTTGAACCACTGTAATTTCCCTAGGCTTAAATTGGAGGAATTTACAAAAGATTCTGACATCTCCCTTAAAGGTTACAGAGTAAAGAGAAAAATATCAAAAGATCAAATTTCATCAAGAACAATTAAGTTGAAAACCATTTATGATGAAAGTAATAAAAAATTAAAGGTTTTTCTTGTCAAAGACTACAGGTACAGCTTTTCATATAACTAAACCACTAGCATTCTAGATCACAATTATTTATCTGGAATCACATTATATTCACTTAAATATATACCAGTGTAATTTTTGTCTTTTTTCCTTTATCACATCATTATTCCATTTTTTGCAGGTAAGAGCCATTTACATTGTCTTGGAGTATGACCATTATGACAGATAGGAAGCCACTTATTATTTCTTTAGAAGTTATGTATATCTATTGCCATGCATGTCAACTGCTGGTGAAATGAGGTCCTTCTGTTTGGGACCCTCTTATAGTGCCACAACAAATAAAAAAAGAAGGAAGACTGAGAAAAAATCAACTACATAATACAAGAATTACTATTATATTGCATAGTTTATGTGATACACTTCCTATCTTCACAGTTTTTATATTGGCTTATGAAATATTTTACTTTATAATACATATATAATAGAACAACCTGATAAGCAATTAAAACTCTGTCAACACTTCCTCCACTTTAAAGGCTTTGACCTCAGTAGGGTTGAGGCTTAAGCTTAACAGGCAGGCTAGGTTCTCTGTAAACAACTCATATAGTGGTAGAAAATGAAACAAGAAAATGCAATTTTTTTGTAGGCTGACAGAAGGGAATGAGTTCGGTCTTCTTTCCTTGTACTCAGAGGAGCATATGAATCACATTCGTTGAATGCAGTTTGTTGGTACTTTCTGGCACCTCTGCTCCAGTTGAATCAAATTCAATTAAATAGAAATTCAGCCTGAAGACCTTTCCTTACAGGTAAAAAGTGTTTGTATTTTGCCTCTGGCAATATACTGTGTTAGGGTCTTGGTAAATATTAAAAGTGAGAAAATTCTTGTTTCTTAGTATCCAAATCCCCAAATTAACTGTGAAGAGTTACCAGAGAACCCTATCTGTACTCAGCTATGCTTCAGGGCTCAAAATTTGCTCTGAAATCAAAGGAATATGTTGGAGTACTCCAACCTCTCAAAGCTCTCTAATTAAAAAAGTGTGCTTCCTAAAAACAGGATTTTAAAATATACTGAAGTTTTCTCTTGTTAACATAAATATCAGTAACAATTATAATATGAACTGTAATGGGTAAAATACAACAGAGCTTGAAACTGACAGTTTATGGTTAGCTTTTGTACCAGATTAGCTTCGACTAACACCCAGACACCCACACAGACAGTCTCTCACTTCTCAAGAAGATGGGGAAGAAAATAGGCTGAGAAAGCTCATAGGTCAAGATAAAGACAGAGATTTTGTTTACTAGTTACTGCAAAGCAGTGCTGCTAAAACAGACTTGGACAGGAATTAAAAACATGTAAAGCACCACCCTTTCCGAAATTTGAAGAGCCATTTAGAAACAGATATATGGAACAACCTCCTTTTACATTTTATTTCCCTGTGTGTGCTTGTGTGCATTTGATATTTACAGATTGGTGCTCAAATGAAAGTTTACTTCTTGCATAATCAATTGAATCTCAACATATGTACCCTGTAACCAACTTTCAAAACCTCTTAGATTTTATTTTTCATTATGAATTTTTTTTCAAAGGAATAAGAAATGTTTGGAAAATTTTGTGTAGATCATCCTTTAAAAATGGTATTTTCTCAGTCACTCAAGAGAACTCAAAATTAGCAGATGCATTGCACATCTCAGACAATAAATAAGCTTTTTTTTCCCTCAAAAATAACAACGGAGAGTAATGCAATAAATACATAGGCAAACAGAGTCTAACAAAAAGATAGTCTTGGCAGGTGTAATGGGAAGAATTCTAACACAAATTTATATGCAATTCAGCAGTTGTATATGCTGAATTCACCATATGGTGCCCACAGATATTGAATGAGAACATATTTAAATAAGGTAAATTGTAGACTGATAGCAGGCAAAAAGGGAAGCTAAAGACAAGAGACAAATCTTTAGTAACATTTCATTATTAGCTAGTTAATCTATCTTACTTATATAGTCAACAATGTCTGGCAGGAAAGTAATACCAAATTTATATTTTCTAGAACATACCAGATATAAAATATACTTCCATGAGTTCGATTTAAAACAAGTAATAGGTTAATTGAAGGGAAAAACTTTTAGATTGACTAATTTGATATTTAATTTTCATTTGACACAAACAGTGCAGTTAATTGCTTTCACATACCCTCAGGAATGCAACAATGTAATATTTTAAATTTTCTTACAATTTTATCATAATGCAGAAAATATAATATGAAAATTATTTAATGTATTTACTTATCCTAAAACTCCTTAACGATAAATTAAATAGGTTAGTATTTATGCAAAATTAAGCACTTAAATTTGGCCCATTTCAGACAGGTAGAAGAAAACATAAGCATTTGAGAATCTGATTTAGGTTTTAGATTCACATATTAACTTATGTTACAAGGCTGATTTGAATTTTGAATATTAATTTTTTTACACACTACTTTTAAATTTTTACAAAAATAATCCACAAGCAATATTTTATGGACACTGTGAAATGATTAATACCTTTGAGAGTGTTTTAATTTGCCTTCAGAGAATTGAAGAACACAGAGAGGTGAAATTCAATGAATAAATTAGAAAAAAACTTTCTCAGCTTAAGTTAGAATGCACAGATCAGCAAATTTAGTCACCTCTTTTCAGTGCTTCCACTAATGAATACATCATCCCAGCATTTTCTTTAATTGCATAATCTTACGGATGCTGTTTGTAGTTGATAATGTGTGTTAGTCATTTCTATTGTATATTAGTGAATGTCATACAGTTTATTCATTGAAATCGGACATAATTTAATTTTAAGCTTGTCTATTCTTTATATTATCCCACTTTTTAGATATGGTAGATACAAATAATTGAAAAGAATACCAATAAAAAGAATGTTCTTCTAATTAAGCAATCTTAAGATTAAAGTACAAAGATTTTTTAAAAAAGAACCGATTTCTACACAAAAGAATTCAAGGGAAAAAAAGCAATTTTCGTACCCAGATAATACTTGAAGTGTTCCATATCAGGGACAAATCTCCTTTATGCTGAGTGTCTAACTAATGGTTGAGGCCCATTTTTAGGTGATAACTGAATCTTATGAAAACCTTATGCTGAACTACTGATCAGGTAATTACAATTTCTAAAAGGACAATCTATTTCCACTGAAACAATTTTCAAATCCAACTAGTTCACTGGCTTTAAATTGTTAAGCAAATGTGAACACAGTCACACATTCGGAAGAAAGAGAATGCCTGTTCTGTAAAAATGCAAATTTTAAGAGAATCTACTACAGTTTGTAAGAATACAAACAATTTGGGTCAACTAGCAAGCACAGACAAATAAGTTAAGATGCTAAAATTGAACCTTCCTTTCATTGTACCGAGACCTCCTTGATACTATTCAAAGAGTACTGGTGAGAATCATGTTGCTTTAGTGGTTTCTTTACATCTCATCATTTCATGAGTACACACCTAGATGATGGTTAAGAGACCTTGAGATGAAAAAACAGTTTTGACAATCTTAGAAGAATTTTCCCGTAAGTGCTAAGCGTTGCAACCATTTCTTCATGATATATGTTTAAATAGTAGAAGCTACGTTTCTTTTGGGATTAGTGAGAGTGTCAATGTCCAAATCTAATGTGGGAAATAGTTAAAGTATTTGTATTAGTTTATATATATATAAAGAATAACAAAACTCTTTGGCTGACTTAGCAAGATGATTACCTTGTCAGATATGAAATATGATTATAGGAGAAACTTCATGATGGATGGAAAGACCCATTACTTGAAGAATACATGTTATTAGAGTGAAAAATATTGTAAATTCATGGACACAGATGGATATCATTTCTCATGAAATATTTATGGGAATTCTGTGTTGTCTATATTTGATGATAAGTGGTTGTTTAAAAACTGACATGTCATTCTATCCAGTTTTTGGTGCAAGACTATATTAACTTTGAGTTCAGGATGATATTAATCCTTTTTGTGCTCTCCTCACACATTACATAAGTGTGTCCTCTGCAGCATGGATACATTAAAAAATCAGCAGGACTTTTCAAGGATTTTTACATAAACGAGAAAGTGAAAAAAAATCATCTGTTCTCAAGCATTAAGGTAATAATGGCCTAGTTAGAAAATAAGCTAAAGAGATTAGATTTATTTAGTCAATTAAATAGAAATGAACTGTTTTTTGTTTGGTAACATTTTTGTTTTTAAGAAAAGTAGAAATAAAGAAGGCTTGGGAATAATAATTATTATATTTTTAGGTTTTGCTTTATTCATTTGAAAGCTGAATAGGTCTTAATAATCAGGTCAGTCCTTGTGAGCACCCAGTAATAAGAAAACTAAAAAAGCCAGTGCTCAAAACCAAGCAAGCTGTATACTAGCTTATACAAACAGATATTTGTTTCATTGGATCAAAAAAGACAACTCATGAAAAAAATATCTTAAATCGTAAAGTCTATCATAACTAATCCACAGAAATTAATGAAAAAAGTATGCAATTCCGCTGCTGAAGCAAAAATTACAGCATAAACAACAGATGGACAAAGGAGGAAGGAGAGAAAGAAGGCAATATAGAGTTATATTTTAAGTATTTCTAGGATGTATGTAATATATTCTCTTTTATTTTTATGGATATTCTTGACAATACTTTATTTGAACTTCAACTGATTGTTCTGTACTCCTTCAGAGATGTGTCAGAAGAGAGAAATGGAATTATTTAATATGAAAATGAGAGAATACTTTTATATATGTTACTGTTTTCTGCAATAAACATATACAACCTCCAACATGGACCACAGACTGATAATTCCTTGCTAGTTTTGATCATTTCATTTTCTATGTGGGAAGATCATCTTCAGAACAGGAGCACTTATTAGAGTCAGCACATTAAATGTTAGAAGAATATTACTCTTAATAACAGTAGTAGTGTGGAGATTCAGGTTTCTTCCAAATGTCTTCCCATGGTGGACTTGTGTCATGATTGAGGATAAAGAAAGCTACAAGAAATGGAAAAGAGAACAGGAGATTTGTCAAGAGATCTGTGGTACCTCAGAGAATGAAACCCCCATATGAAGAAACTGAGAAATTTGACCCCAATGTGCCTTGGGTTATGTTCAAGAGTTTATTGTATGTTACCCTCAGTTGTATTTTAAAAACAGTTTTTATGAAGTTTCCCCTGGTTCTATACACCCTTTCATCCCTTTCTCTGATTGGCTCCTGCTTGCTGCACCACAGCAATTCCTTTTGTGGCTAAGATTCCCTATATGGGCAGTGCCAACCCCTAGTTTCCCTTTTATGGTTGTTATTTGCATGCTCCTCCCTGGTTCCTCCTCTCCTTCTGGTGATTTCTGCCCCAGCCTTATATAAAGCTGGAGCTCCCTTAATAAAGTGCCATTTTTTGCAACCATCCCGAGAGTGGTGAACCACTTTTTCCCTTTGGGACCGCGTCAGACTTGAGTTTTTTACCTGATATTTAAATATTGTCTTCTCTAAGTCATGTATTTTATACCTTAATATGGCGTAGTGTGACACATACATTTCCACAAATTTAGGTTGCATACCTTCCCTTAATTTGTGCAGTTACATTTCTCCAGTAATCTCAACAGATATTTTAATTTCAAATGGAAAAAAGAAATATCATGACTAAATATGAACCCCCCACACTGTCATATCTTTACCATCATCATATTTGAAAAGTCATGACAGTCGGTCAAAGTCCTGAGTGACTGCATTTTTTTAAAAGGGTAAACAGGAGAACCCTGGGAACTGCCAACTAGTCAACCTTACCTCTGTGCCCAGAACAATCATGGAACAGACCTTCCTGAAAGATACGTCAAAAGATATGGAAGACAGGGAGGTGATCAGTGACAGCCAACATGGCTTCATCAAGATCAAACCATGCCTCACTAATCTCACGGCCTTGTACAATGGAGTGACTGTGACAGTGAATAAGGGAAGAACTACAAGTGTCATCAATCGGGACTTCTGTAAAGCCTCTGATACAGTGCCCAAGAACACCCTTGCCGTTAAATTGATGAGCTATGGATTTGATGAATGGATATTAAAATAATAAGGATTGGATAGATGACTACATTTAAGGAGTTGAAGTCAATGGCTTTATGTCCAAAGGGAGAGCAGCAACAAGTGGTGTCCCTAGGACCAGTACTGTTCAATGTCTTTAATAACTACATAAACAGTGAGATTGAGTATCCTCACCATAAATTTGCAGATAACACCAAGCTGTGTAATATGGTTGACATGAGTGAAGGATGGGATACCATCCAGAAGTGTCATGGCTTAAGCGCAGCAGGCAATTCAGCCCCATGCAGTTCCTTGCACAGTGGAGGAGACAATCAGAAGAGGAGGAATGAGAAAACTCGTAGATTGAGATAAAGGCAGCTTAACAGGCAAAGTAAAAGCAGAGCAACCAAGAAAAGCAAAACAAGAAATTCTTTCACCACTTCCCAAGGGCAGGTAAGTGTTCAGCTATTTCCAGGCAAGGCTCCATCATGCATAATGATGATGTAGGAAGACCAAACTTCATTAATCCCTTTTTTCTTCTTCCCCCAGCTTTATATGCTGAGCATAATGTCATATTGTATCCCTGAGGTTATTTGGGGTCAGCTGTCCCAACTGTGTCCCCTCCCATCTTCTTGTGCACTCCCAGGCTCCTCGCTGGTCAGGAGGGGTGAGAGGTAAAAAGGCCTTAGCTCCATCTAAGTGCTGCTCAGCAATGACAAAAACTTCTCTATAATATCAAGACTGTTTCCATAATAAATCCAAAACACAGCCAGTGTGAAGAAAATTACCTCAGTCAAAACCAGCACAAGAAGGACCTTAATAGGCTTCAAGAGTGGGCATATATGAACCTTATGAAGTTCAGCAAGGCCAAGTGCAAGGTCCTGTGTGTGGGCTGAGGCAATCCCCAGCATCAATACAGACTGGAGGATAAATGGATTCAGAGCAGCCCTGCTGAGGAGCATTTGGAGAAACTGATGGATGAAAAATTAGACAGGAGCCAGCAATGTATGTTTTCAGCCCAGGAGACCAACTGTGTCCTGGTCTGCGTAAAAAGAGGTGAATCTGACCCTGTACTCTGCTCTAGTGAGAGCACTGGAGCACTATATGCAGTTCTTGAGCAGCCAGCTCAAGATATGGGCTTGTTAGAGGAGGACCCCAAACAGATTGGATGGGATTGAAGACCACTCCTGTGAATACAGGCTAAGAGAATTGGGGTCATTCAATCTGGAGAAGAGAAGGCTTTAGGGAGACCTTATTGCAGCCTTTCAATATATGTAAAGGGTCACTATAAGAAAGATGGAGAGATACTTTTTACAAGGGTCTGTAGTGACAGTACAGGGGGGAATGATTTTGAACTGAAAGAAGATAGGTTTAGATTAGACATAGTGGAGGTCTAAAAAACAAAGCTAACACGATTCCAGTATAGGGTATAACTGGAATCCTTTACTGAATGCAAGAACACATTTTAAGGGAGTCTGGGGCTGGACATGTAAATGAAGGGGACAAGCTATGTTAATTAGGGAGTTACACAAGTTTTTACTGCAGTTTCCAGATAGTTAATTTTTGTTCGATAACAAAATTTCAAAAAGTCCTTTCTTAATTCTGCTGGTGCCAGTGTAATCCATAAGGTTGTTCTTTAATAGGTCTTATGACAAGGGTCCAGCTTCTTCAAGTCATGGGAATCTTGTTAGCTCTTGGTGCTCAAGGTTTATGGTTCAAATTGACCAAACCTCTTTTTGCTGAGAGCTGGATTTGAGCTGCTACAAGACATAGGGATGAAATTCTTTACTATGAGAGTGATGAGACACAGGAACTGGTTGCCCATAAAAGTAGTAGATGCCCCATCCCTGGAAGTGTTCAAGGCCAGGTTGGATGCAGCTTTGAGTAACCTAATTGAGTGGAAGGTGTCCCATGGAACTGAGATTGGATAAGATGATCTTTTAAGGTCCCTTCCAACCCAAACAATTCTATGATTACAGATCATCATACAGAAAAGCACTATGATATCAGCAAAAAGCAAAAATATTCCAGGGAGAAATGAACAACGGAATGGGAAGACTACCGTTGCCTTCAGGCCCAATTTGTTGGCACTTCTTGTAGAGTGTGTCCTAGAATCATAGAATTATGTAGATTGGAAAAGATCCTTGATATTATCAAGTCCAACCTGACACTGTCAAACCCACCACTAAACCATATCCCTAAGCACCACATCTACACATTTTCTAAATACCTCCAGGAATGGTGACAGAACCATTTGCCTGGGTAGCCTGTTTCCATGCCTCCGTTCTGGCAGTATAACATAATGACCTTACTGACTCTGGTTTTGCTGATATCCTGAGTTCTTAGTAGTTGATCTTCATTAACAGAAATTATTATTATAAATAACCATAAGATATTTACTACTTTATGAATCAAATTATCTCCAAAAACAATGAAATTAAGAGAACTCTATGCTTTGTTAATAAGAATTACAAAGTCACTATAAGTTACATTTTACAGCTCTTTATTAAGCATTCTAAGTACATTTGTATTTGAAGACATAAAGTGCATGGATTCATTATATACTAGATGTTACTTTCTAATTTTATTTCATTTAAGAACAGTTAATTTAATCTTCTGATTTAATTAATCCATTCACCAACATATTAAATTCTTCTATGAAATTTTCAGAAGCAGTGTTGTTAGACACCAGATCAGTAATTGTTGTGTCAGAACCACCTTTTGGAGGGGTGGGTAGGTGCGTGCGTGGAGGGAGAAGGGATGGGTTGAACCTCACAGAGGTGGGGTGACATTGTATCCCTCATGACAGGCCCCTGGAGCCCACATGGGGAAGCTCAGGAGTAGCTGTCAGTCACAAACAGCACGGGAAAACTATAACACAGCACACCTCCTGCAGCCCCTAAGCCAGGTTCAGTTTGGCAGGGACAGTGAGGACATTGCCCCTCACCCTGGCCTGGAACTCCCAGAGTGGCTGGTGGGTCAGAGACCCCACCTGGAGGGCTGGCCATAGGGACCAGAGCAGATAAAACCACAGGCATATGTTTGCCTTGTGTCGTGGCCCTGCAATTTGGATGTGTGAGAGCTGGTCTTCCACAGGGTTCCAACGGTAGCTACATAATCTATCTCTCCCTCTTTCTCCTTCTCTCTTCTTGCTCCCTTTACTTCTCTTTCTTTGCTCCTTTCTTGATGTTTAAGGTGGCTTGGGCCTGAAGGGATTAGGTTTTGACTTAAAAGTTGTGGATTAATATGTGCTGGGTTAGTATGGTGGTGGAAGGTCTAGCTTGTGTGGTGCTTTTTTAAACTTTTGCCAAGTTCCCTTATTTTCTCCCCTAAATTACTAATAAAAAATACCTCTTGGGAACAAGTCTGTGCCTTGTTCTCTTGACACTATCTTGAGGTATTAAAGAACCCTATAAGCCCTTCCCAAATCTTCGTTTGCGCAGCCTAGCCATGATGATGATGATATATATACATATATTTTAAAGTAAAACTCCTGGCTGAGCCTGTGAGTTTGCAACTCCAGGGCCGGAGTGTTGAAGTGTAATGAAGTAACCTTCAATTTGGAGCTGTCAGACCACTAGTCAGCATGGTGAAGTGTCCCCATTTATTCAATATGAAGCATAAGACTTTTTACTGAAATATTTGCTCTACAGCTGTAGTAATGTAAAGAAGTTAAAAATAACAAATGTATTTTCTTCTAATGTAAAAAGATAGGTCAAATTATAAAAAATATGCTGCTTGCAGTTTAGAATTAAAATTAAATATTTGGATTTAATGAAAAAAGAATACTTAAGTTCAGAGAGAACTTGATTTCTAAGCCACAATTTGGATAAAACAAACAGGACCTAGAGAAAAATGTGAAAATGCTAAGCACTGATAAATGATGGTCTTACCAGTGTGAAAGAATATTTATGTAACTTTTATCTATGAAATGCAAAATAACTTTTGTTAAAGTGAAAACCTAGTCACTGTAGTTACAGTAATATTTATTTAGCTCTGACAATTGGAATATAGCTTTGCCATATAATCTTGTCATTATAACAGGAAATCCATACCAAAATAAATTGCACATTATAGCACTCTGTTACCATCTAATAAACTCCGTTGCTCTTTCTCTAACAAAAATATTAGGAGTGTGGTCGGGTGATCTGAGTAGTGGGCTGTGAAATTGGCACCTGTATTCTCCACAACAGGATGTGACCTTGAGCATTCCACTAAAACATAAATCTCATTGTATTTCAAAGGCACATTTAATAGAAAAACAGGTTATAAATATATCAAAAACTGAATGCCTTCAAAAGTTATTAGATTAAATTAAACATATTTGAAAATGTATGATGTGTGTTTAAATATCAAATTATTATGAGTCTAATCTATAAATAGGATGTCAGCACAGACTTGTATGATGCAGAGATCTAAAATGTGTTGGCCATTGTGTAGAATATCTGGAAAAAATTTCTCCAATTGAAGAGCAATCAGTAACCTTGATCTATTAGCATTAACTGAAAATTTATTTTTTGAGATTATGAGTTGTATATCATATATCCATGTAAAATCTGTTACTGTGAAAAGTTGTAATGTCTTATTTTCATTTTCTTTAACAAAATAAATAGACAAAATCTTTCTTCTCATTGGTTATATTTCTCATGTCACAGGTTAGACTTCTGTGCCATAGTGTTAATCTGTTTGTTCTTTGAACTTCCTCCCAATTTTAAGTGCTACCAATATTCAAACACATTCATTATTTACAACATTTCTATATTACCTCAGCTCAGTAATATTAGGACCACAAAGTCCAAGTAATCGTAACTGAACTCAATTTGCATTACTACATTACTATTTAAATCCTGTTTTGTATTACCACTCAAGTAGCACCTCAGCCTTCCAGCTTCCCACAGAAGTTTCGCAGAATACAGCAAAGGGGCATTGTGGCTTACAAAAAGTTTTATAGGGTCCTTCACTTTAATGTGAAGGACAACTAAATTCTTCCAAATCCTCCTGCAGTCTGGTGTCTTTCTACTCATAACAGATCAACAAAGAAATAGTAAAATGGTCAAAAAGTAGACATGATATTATAAAGGAATACAGTTTTAAGAGAGTATTTACTGTTCTAGTTATATATGTGTGAACATACCATGGCAAAATAATAAGAGAGTAAAATTCCTTCTTGCCATCAGACTGACAATGAAGAAGGCTTTAAAATCTGTGTTGGCCAAAATAGAATAGTTGATAGATGTAAATTTTACCTGGATGAGTAAATTAAATGCATCCGGGAATGTTCCCCATTGCTGAGTTCAACTAATACAGAACTGCAGTATCTGTGATGATAATTTATTTTAGTCTGCGAAAGTGGGTGACAATGTGCAAACCTATAATAAGAAAGAAATCTGGAATATTCTAGTTTCATATATATATATGAATTATTTAGAAGAGGATAGGTTTGCCTGGGTCAGAGGTATTTTACTTATCACTCTTTGATTTAATTTTAGGTATAGCTCTACTTGCATTTGCATGGCAGAATTTGTGAAGACCTTCCATTTATACCAATAGCATTTTAGAAACATTTAAACATATAGACTTACAAAACTGTAAGAAAGAAATATACTCTATTCCTAGAGTGATCTATGTCACAGAATAGGAAACAAAGCATAAATGCATAAACGGGTAGCTTTAAGCCATCAAAAATTTCCCCAACATGGGAGTTAGACATTATTACTGTTCTTGAATTCGAAACAATGACTCAGTCAGCCTGTTCACAAGTTCAGGCTAACCTCAATGGACTTCTAAATTGACTGGTAGCTCCTTTTTGAACAGCACGTATCTCAAGATACCTGAACTTAGGTATTGCTGTTAGTGCTCCAAACTTAATAGCTAGAAACTCAGCTATTGCTTAAATATCAGATCCATACAGAAACAACACAAGGTATTGCCTAGGACCACAGGGAAACCTATCACTCCTGTGTTCAGAGCATTCCTAATGTACAGTGACAGCCCTGAGTTCAGCAAGACACACAGCAGTCACAATCACTTTACAAAGTACATATATTGGCACTGTCACCACCAGCTAACTTTTATATGGTGGTCTATCCTTGACATTAGTTACCCAGCAAGGTAGGGAACAAAGATTTGTAATCCTCCACAGAATTGCAATATGTAGCCAAACACTAAGATCTCATTCTCTAGATGGTCTAGATACTCTCAGCTGAAGCTGCCCCATTTAGAGATTCAAATTTCAAGTCAATGTCCTGGCAGGATGCGTTGTAGATATGTGCTCCGGTTTCACAAAAAGAACTGAATAAAAGAAGATTTGGACCAAGAATATAATGAAGGAATTTTGACCCCAAATATATACCACTTACTCAACTGAATGATCTAAATATTTCCCTAAAACTATTTCAGTATGACTCAATGAAGTGGCACTCTCAGAAGGATACCATCTAGTCTAAAAATACCTAGAGGTCTCTAGTATTCAACATGCAAGCATACATTTAAGGAAATTTAAGGACAGAAGAACAAACCCATAGTTGTGTTTAACCTACAAACACATGAATGCATGCTCAGAGAGTGAAATCACTAGCTAGAACATTGCATGGAAATACCTCTACTGCTTGGTATAACCTAGCAATGACTTTTCAAGCTAACCCCTTGGGGAATGCTCATGTAGGATTTACAACATGGTTCAGCTGAAAAGACTGGAAGCTGCATGGATTTGTGAAGTTGCATGATGATGTTAATATTGCAGAACTTCGTCAGTGAGAGACATTGAACCCTTGTCTACAGAGCTCCAAACTCACTTCCCAAATATTGAAGGATATCAAAGATAAATATATGGTTAATTTTTAAGTTTTAATATGTTTCCCCCTACATTTTCATCCCTTAAAATATCTAGAAATAATGTTGAAAGGCATATTCTATTTTTCAGTGTAGGCAAAAATGTCATTTTTACATTTTATGTTTAAAAATTCAGACTACTCCATAAGAGAGGTGATGTCTTTAGAGATTCTCTTTTCCGTTCAGAGTTCTCTTAAAAATGTGAAGCCAAGCTGCAATATTTTTGTAGCAGATGTGTTTCACAATCTAGGAATTCTTTCTGCAAGTTTCAATCTATTAAACATCTCCAACAGCTGTAGAAATATTTCCTTCCCTTTGAGCAGCTTGTTTTAAAGTTTTATTAAAGAATTAGCAAGAGAGTGGGAATAAAAAATACATTTGACCAGAATGGCTAGAAATCTCCTCAGTTTTCAATTTTTCATTGTGCAATTTTTGCATAATAATATAATTTTTGCATAATAATAATATTAATTAGAGATGCCAAATTCTTCTTTTTTACTGCAAGTTCTTCATTTAAGATGTGGCTATAATAACAGGATATCCTGATTTTTAATGGCCTGAAGATATCTATGGAGTTTGAATTATTAGCACTTCTCCAGTTCATGGGGAAAGTGTTTACCTTTTCCATAATGCTTTTAATTCTGAGTTAGAAACAGTATGGACTCCTGCATAGATTACTTATATACACCAAAAAAACCCTCAAATTTTTGCCTCCCTGGACTTTAAAAACCTTTTTCATGAGATTACTTTGAAATAGTTTTGGATCCCTTGAGTTTTGACTTAATAAACCTAGTTCCTTGAGAACTGTTAGGAAAAAGGTGAAACCCAAAACGAAACTCAATTATTAAGTTTTATAGATTGCTTATGAGGTCACCAGGGCTTGCTTTTCCAACAAATCAGCACCTGTTAGCTGTTTTGTTTCCAAGCCAAAAATAGTCCTAAAGTACAAAGTCGGTCCTAGAAAGCCTCTGAGTACTTAAGAGCAGAAAGAGACTTGAAGCTGCAATAAAAGCTTTGCATAATCCAAAAAGAAATCTGTAAAACATTCCTTGATTCACCCCCCTCTCCCCCTCCGCAGTTTTTTTTTTTCTCCTGTCTATGAGCTGTCTTAGATGTATAACATAAACATAATATTTGTGTAGGTGTGTGTATTTTTCTGTTGCAAAATTATTAGTTATACATATATATATATGGATATACGATACATATATGCATATGTATATACATACATACGTATATATACACATATTAATATACATACATAGTTGAATCCATAATTTATACATACAATAATTGAATCCTTATTATAATAGAATCATAGAATATGATGAGTTGGAAGGGATCCACAAGGATCATCAAAGTTAGCTCTTAGCCCTGCACAGGACAGGCCCAAGGATCACATCGTGTGTCTGAGAGCATTGTCCAAATGCTTCTTGAACTCTATCAGGCTTGGTGTCATAACCACTTCCCTTGGGAGCCTTTTCCAGTGCCAAACCAGCCTTTGGGGGAAAAACATTTTTCTGATATCCAATCTAAACCTCCCCTGACCACAATTTCAGGCCATTCCCTCAGGTCCTGTCACTGGTCACCACAGAGATCAGTGCCTGCCCCTCCTCTTCCCCCCTTGAGAAAGTTGTAGACTGCCATAGAGTCTCCTCTCAGTCTCCTCTTTTTCAGGCTGAACAGACCAAGTGACCTCAGCTGCTCCTCACAGGACTTCCCCAATAGACTCCTCACCATCTTCGTTACCCTCCTTTGGACACTTTCTGATTGCTTTATTATTTCAACAGTGTCATTTGATTGACATTCTGTAGCATATTTTTATACAAATGGTCTGAGAACCTGAAGCTGCCTCAGCAGTCAGCAGTATGCAAGTATTAGTCAGACAGTTCCGAGCTGGGGAATAAAATGTCTCCTGTCATCAGTCTGGTGACAGAAAGGGTGAAGGCTGGGACAGCTGGCAAGGAAGACAGGAAGGCTGGGTTCCAGGAGGCAGGGAGTTTATTGTCACACATTTACACTATTTGATTCAAATGCCATTATTATACTAATCATGTCATTATTCATGCAATTTGAAATTCATAGTACTTAATTCTGATTTATTTTAAATTGGATTTTATGATGAACATCCTAAAAAGAGTGGGCTGTAAGTTACTAGTCCATTAGGTTTACAATGAGCAATGACATATAGTGGAAGATTTAGGAGTCATCTATCCATAATCATGAACACATTTTCTGAGGAGACTAATTCATATGCTTTGCTAGTTCCACAGTCATTGAGTTTTAGGTGCTTGTGCCACATATACTTATGAATGCATAGGAGAAAGAAAATGTAGCATTTGATGGTTGGAAACACTTCAAATAAGAAAATGCAAAATGAAGATTCAGTCACATAGGAAAGCAGAATATGCTTGTTTTCCTACTGACAAAATACAGAAGTCTTTCTTCTGTTCCTCCATATCTGACTGTTGGTCAGACGTTCCCAACCTCCACTTCAAATCATCTTTTATGCTTGTTAGGCTACATATTAAACCAGTTCAATTTGCTAGAAATCTACCTGATGAAAGAAGCAAGAACCGTTTGGCCGTCAAAGAGAAAAAGAAGAATTTTATATTTCATTGTATTAAGAACATATTAATTCACCAACATCATGATCACACCTGCTTTCATAAAGTAATATTTACTTTCATAGAATAAAAATTGTGTCTTTCTGATCAGGGTTAATAAGCTAGATGATTGGATAGAAATATGCTGAAAAGAGACTTTCTAGAAATGATAGCTTTTTCTGAGCAAACGTAGAAACTTAAATTATCTGGTTTGATTGTGTCATAAATTATTAATTTTAAAATGTCAAAATGTAGCATTTTTTTCTAAATGAAAGTATATGGATTTAGCTATGGATCAGCACTTACTGGTGTTGAATTGATTACAGAAGGAGCTTCTTTCTATATTTATTATCTTGCTCATGACATCAGCCTTTGCCTATGAATGTACTATAAGTAATATCAATTTTTAAATTGAAACAGCTGATTATGTATATTTATCCATTTTGTAGAATTTTTCTCGTAATTTATATTTAACCTTTGTACTCTATTACTTTTTTTACTTTTCTATACACTCAATATCAATGTGTATAGAGAACTGTATTTCTGGTAAAGCAGTAATAACACATAACATGAATGCTACTTTTCAGAGGTTTTCTCTTTAGAATTATCTGAATGAAAAGTGAAAGCACTAGAATGCAATGCACTGACTAGAGATTAAGCTATACACAATACCATCAATCTAGGATAATGGTAATTTTTGAGGGAAATCTCTTCTAACTGTAGTAATCTATTATGTAAATTTGTACACCCTAGGTGATATCTTTAAGTTTCTGTCAAAGCTGCTGAAGAGAAATAGGCATTTTTAGGGTATGATTTATCCACCATGTTAAATGTCTGTGTAAGAATAAAATAAATGATACCTCATAAGTGATTCTTTCTCTTCATTAACTATAAAATGAGCCTTGGGTATCTATTTGAGGTTTGTACATCTGTGCTATTTCCTAAGTTAAAAAAAATGTGTTGCATCCTAAATGTCAGTAAGACATTTTAAGAAATTAGCATAGCTTCAGAATAATGTCACTGTTAATATTCCATCTTCACTGTCTATTGATTCACTAATTAAAAAATTCATTTTCATTTCAATTTTTATTGGTGCCTAGGTTAAAATTTGACTTGGAACTTTATCATTATCCTAATTCCAGGAGAAAGTTTGAGGAGAAAGGGGATTTGCTGTAACTCCAGTGTTGGCCAGAAATACAATTGTAAACATCTTAATGCGGGTGTCTGCTTTTGAACTTCACTTACCTAAGGATAAAAAATTATTGCCCTTTAAATTGCTGGAATATATCCTTGGTCTCTAGGAGCTGGTCCAAGAGAAAGTGGGTCCCCTGTTTCTCCTTTGCCCTATCTTCAGCCCTGTAGAGGTGTCTTCATCATCCTAATAAAGCTCAGATGACAATAGGTACTTGGAGGAAGGTAACTAATTTGAATCTTAAATATGCTTAAGTACAAACTGTCATGTCCTCACTGTTCCCAGTCAACATAGCCAGTGGATTCACATAGTTTCTCAGCTGACTAGTCCAGATTGCACTGACTATAATGAGCAGAACTTCACAGACTGTGAGGGAGTCTAAAAACCTATCACTGTCTGTAAAGAGTCTGCACCTGACTTCCAACCAAAGGGCTGTAGTCAGATACATAAACACAGAATCTAACACTGGTTTCTAACACTTGTTTCCACAACGCTGGGAGACATAACCTGGACAAATGAGATATCAAGTTTTCTGGGGCATTAGCTAGAAAGAAGTTGGGTAGTCTTTAACATTATTTAGGAATTTTTGTTCTCAATATTCTTCATATTCAAAATGGTTTTTTTTAATGGAAATTTCATAAACCCACACTTTCAAAATTTCAGGAAAAGCATGAAAGTTAATTTCAAATGTAAGCTGAATGACTTAATGTGGTAATGTTGACCTTGGCCACCTGTCAGACACTCACTCATATGCTCTCTCATTCCTCTTCAAAACAATAGCAGAAGAAAAGAAGATGAAAAAGCTGCTGGATCAAAATAAAAGTATGGAGATTGCTTGCCATTTACCATCACAGGCAAACCATCCTTGACTTGGAGAAAATTAATTTAATTTATTACCAATTGAGATGGGCAATGAGAAGCAAAGATGAAAACACACCCTCCTGCCAATCTCTCCCGCTCTTTTTTCCCCAGATTCAACTTCATTGCTTCACTCCCAACTCTTCTACCTTCCACCCCCCCAACAGCACTGGTTGCTGTGGAATGGGAGCTGCGGTCGATCCACAGGAGCTTCTCTCTGCCATTTCTTTCTCCTAATACTTTTCCCATTCTCCAGCATGGGTGGCCCACAGGATACAGTGTATCTACTCTGGTGTGGTCCTACCAACAGGCTGCAGGGGTACCTCCTTCCCTCCTTTTTCTCTCACCTTGCTGTCTGCAGTTCTCTTTCACATATTCCTCACTCATCCTTCTGACAGCTGCCACGCAGTATCTTTAAGTTTTTAAAATATATTTTAAAATGTGATTTCTTAAATACACTTTCTCCAAGGTGCCCCCATGTTGGCTGTGGGGTTCAGCCATGCCCTGTGCTGGCTTGGTCAGAGCCAGTGGAGCTGGCTGTGTCCAGCCCTAGTCATTCCTCACAGTGGCTCCTGTCACCCCTGCTGCCAGCACCGGGGCATCTGAACTCAATATATTAAAACCTAATGTATATTAAAAGCCAATAAAATTTCTGTCTTTTTCAGAAAACTGTGATTTTGGAAGCCTGCCTCATTGTAAAGCTCTTTTTTGGCATTATGGTAGTCAAAATATCTGTAAAGTAGGTGATGCCTGATAAGCTGAAAAACCTATTGTTATTAGGATCTGAGGGGAAATACTTTTGTGTGTTAGTTGGATGAATTTCCCATTGTGATATTTTCAAATATATGCTATATGTTTTTGTCCGTTTAGATTTGTTTGAAAAGTAATGAGTGCAAGTGGGATAGCTTGTGAAACACATATGAGGAGTCATGGATGTGAAAAGCAGAAAATAATAGAAGTACTCAGGCAGAAAATTGTTAACAACAAATGTTCATGTGCCAGACTCCAAATTATTCTTTGCCTTAAGTAATTGAAGCCTCTGTGTTTGAATGTCATAGAATCATAGAATCCTAGAATCATAGAATCATAGAATCATAGAATCGATTGGGTTGGAAAAGACCTCCGAGATCATCGAGTCCAACCCTTGGTCCAAATCCAGTCCATTTACTAGATCATGGCACTCAGTGCCATGTCCAATCTGCGTTTAAGAATCTCCAGGGATGGTGAATCCACCACCTCTCTGGGCAGCCCATTCCAATGCCTGATCACTCTCTCTGTAAAGAATTTTCTCCTGATATCCAACTTAAATTTCCCCTGGCGGAGCTTAAGCCCGTGCCCCCTTGTCCTATTGCTGAGTGCCTGAGAGAAGAGACCAACCCCCACCTGGCTAGAACTTCCCTTCAGGTAGTTATAGACGGTGATGAGGTCACCTCTGAGCCTCCTCTTCTCCAGGCTAAACAACTCCAACTCCCTCAGCCTCTCCCCATAGGACTTATGCTCCAGTCCCTTCACCAGCCTTGTTGCTCTTCTCTGGACCCGCTCCAGCACCTCAATATCCTTTCTGAACTGAGGGGCCCAGAACTGAACACAATACTCAAGGTGTGGTTTCACCAACGCTGAGTACAGGGGAAGGATCACTTCCCTGCTCCTGCTGGCCATGCTATTTTTGATACAGGACAAGATCCCATTGGCCTTCTTGGCCACCTGGGCACACTGCTGGCTCATGTTCAGCTTCCTGTCAATTAGTACCCCCAGGTCCCTTTCCGCCTGGCTGCTCTCCAGCCACTCTGTGCCCAGCCTGTAGCGCTGCATGGGGTTGTTGTGGCCAAAGTGCAGGACCCGGCACTTGGCCTTGTTGAACCTCATCCCACTGGAATCAGCCCATCTCTCAAGTCTATCCAGATCCCTCTGCAGAGCCCTCCTGCCTTCCAGCAGGTCGACACTCCCTCCCAATTTGGCATCATCAGCAAATTTGCTGATGATGGACTCAATCCCCTCATCTAAATCATCAATAAAGATGTTAAACAGGACTGGACTCAACACAGACCCCTGGGGAACACCACTGGTGACCGGCTGCCAGCTGGATGCAGCTCCATTCACCAGCACTCTCTGGGCCCGACCCTCCAGCCAGCTCCTAATCCAGGAGAGGATACACTTGTCCAAGCCATGGGCTACCAGTTTTTCCAGGAGTCCTCGTCTTCTAAGACCCTCAAGGTTTGTGAAGGGGTTTTTTTGTTCCTTTTTCATGGAAGGAAAGAGTGATGAATAATCATTTTGTAATGGCGCTGAAGTTTCAGGTAAGACAGCTAACATATATCCATCAACAATTAAAATGTGTGACATTTATACAGAACTACAGAAAAACCTAAGAGATTTTCTATTTTAGCAGACAGGTGTCAAAGTTTTCTGCACACATAAATTTGCCAGATATATGACATAAATATCACAGCTAGCTATAGGTGATGGGCAACTAAAACTTCCCCAGAAAGTGACTGGTTGTGATGTATAAGAGCAGTAATATATTGACCTTCTTAATGTGTGAACATCATGATAAAAAGTTTTCAGCAAATGAGAATGTAAGAGCAATGTATTGAAAATTCAGTACATGAGAAATGAGAATGACAAAAAGTTCTCAAATCAGGATGTGCAAATGCTAAAGTATATGCAGAACTCAGGGGAGAATTTGCATTGAGTGGAATTGATGTTGCTATTTTGACTGTGCCTGCCACATAGCAGGTGATTACTTCATGACAGAGAGGAATGATCCTTCTATCTCTCATCTCTCTAGGTAGTTACATAGCTGTCATCACTTCAGTACATGAATGTAGTTTCCTCTTCTCTCATTTATACGACACATCATTTATCTACTTTATGTACACCATTTAGAACTCCTTGCAAAAAGTCTCTGTGACAACACTTAGTTGCAATTAGGTTTTGTCAAGTTAATTTCAAAAGTTATAAGTCGTCCAAGTTTCTCTTGCATTTTATCACAACTGGTTCCCTTTAGGATACTAAGATGCTCTTACAGAAAAATATAAGCTCTATGTTCGTTCAGCTGAAGCTATGCATAGGAACTTTCATCATAGAAGAGAAAACTGATAAGTGCATAGTTAGAAGATGTGTCATTGACAGATTTAACTGTTTCATTTTGCAACTCTGTCATAGGCACAAAAAGGATAACAGTAAAGATTTTAACAATCTTAACAACAAGAATTTTCAGAAGTCAGTCTCAAAATCCCAATATACAGATAGAACAGCTAAGAAAGAGGGAAAGATTATAGTAATCATAACTGTTTTTCATTACTGAACTAACTTGCATCACTGGTAGATACCATGCTAGTCACTCTTGAGACAAAAGTAATGAAAATAAGTACAATGTAGTAGGATTTACCATGAATTAAAGAATTCCCTGGGTTTAATATTACACAATATTTTGTGGTCCTTTTTCAGATCTTATGTCAATTTAATCCCCGCTGTGAAAGCCCACTGATTTCAAGAAATTTTACAGCTTAACAAAAACCAATGCACAGGAAGTTCTGCCTCAACATGAGGAAGAACTTTTTTACCATGTGGGTGACCACACACTGGAACAGATTGGGTTGTGGAGAGGTTGTGGAGTCTCCCTCGCCGGAGATATTCAAGAACTGACTGGACACAATCCTGTTCAATGTGCTCTACAATGACCCTGCTTGAGCAGGAAGGTTGGACAAGATGACCCACTGCGGAGTCTTCCAACCCATTCTGTGATTCTGTGACTAAGTGAAAAATTATGACAGTAAACAAGGCACCACTCCTTAGAGTTTTAAGATTTTTAAAACTCAACACCTCCAATTTTATTGTTATATAGTAGTAATGAAAGTGGGCTTTCATTTGAGTAGAGGCCCTGAGTTATCCTAAAATGGTGTGAGACTTTAGTTAATATATTTTCTGTATTGTTATTAAAATTTACGACCTGCTTGTGTCAGGGAAAATTATACAATCAAACAATTAATTTTCACTTCACATTCAGGCTCTCTTTTATTATTTATCAATGCAGGTAACAAAATAAAGTTGATCCAAGTGTGAATACATAATTTATCATCAAGAACTAGAAACAGCATGTTTTGTATAGATGAAAATGTTTGTTCAGTGATTTTCTTTTTAAGCACTTCCTAGTCTAGCAATTAATACTCTCGTTAGCTTTGTCAAAACCACAGAAGCTATGACGGTTTCATCAAAGTTTCCTGCAAGATTTCCTTTCCTACGATTATTAAACATTAGTTTATGCATCCTCTTCAGGTCCTATTTGTTTAAACAGAAATTGCGTATTCCCAATGAAGACAAAATCAAAAGAATATATGTATATATTTGAATTCTGTTTATATATCTGCCAATCAGAAAATATAGAAACGTTGAAAACCTAGAATTTGTGACCGGATTAAGGAGAAAAAAGATACCTTTTAAAATTTTTTTATTATGAATGGTAAGAACTCCTTTTTGATTAAACCACAGTAATTTACAAAACCTAGGTGTGCTGGACCCAGGAGGTGAGCAACCTGCAGTTTTCTCGTACACTGCCTTTCAACTATTAAAGTGTATACAAATTTGCATCTGCCAAGTGTCAGGCCATTGATTTTCCTTCCTACTAGGCAACAGCTGGTCTGATCACTCTTCAGAAATCTTCCTCTCCAGATGGCATTGGAAGTGCAACAAGAGACTTCATTACTGATTAAATAAAGCCTTTGAATACTCCAAGAAAACGATAAAAGAATAAACTTTTAGTAGAAATGTACAAATAAAGTGCAGAAGAGATTGGTGGGAGCAAATGTGGTTGTTACCTGGAGCTATATCATAAAAATACCAATTTTCTTATAAACCCTCTATTGAACAAAAACTTACTTTGTTTGCTAGTAAAATTGAGATTTTTCAAATATTGTGTTTACTCTTTTTTTTGAATTCCTAAAAAATATTGCTGTCCACTAGGATGCAAAAGGATGATTTTGTTTCTTAGAGGAAGTATTAAGAAAAAGAAAAGTGAATGTTGACAACATAAACTGCTCCAATGAGCAGATTTACTCTGGTCAAAAGGTATATTTTTTTTCAAAAGACAAAGCTCATGTTTAATAGTTTTTTTATTAAAAAAGTCAAGATTAATCCTACTTAAATAGGTTAGATCATGCCAAGATTTACTGATGTTCCTCAGAACAGTTTGGTTCATGCCTTATCTTGCAACTCCCTTAATAAATACTATTTTCTTCAGATCATAAAGATTGTTAGTAGTTAAAATTACTTACAGATGAGAACCTTATTATTTCAGTTTCAGATTTAATCTTTAGTCAGCCAGGATAGTTGTAGTTACCTAATATTTTAAAATCTGAACCAGTATGTTAGGGTGCCTTCCTCTCTACTTTTTAGGGACATAAGAGTAAGATGAGTTCTTTGCAATTCTTTTCAACCAAGACCAAAAACTATCATCACCCTCAGGAAAAAAAGATCTTTAGAGAAAATTCTGAAATATGCAAAATATATTTTAAAATATAACAAATAAACCTAGGAAATATTAGAATATGTGTTAAGAACAGAATGGAACACATAGGCATACAAAAGTACACGTTGCATATATAGTTTTAACAATACATGTGCTTCTGGTCACACTATTTGATAAAAGGCATGGTAAAATGAATACGTAAAGACAGAGTAGCATAAGCATAAATCATAGAATGACAGAGTGGCGGAAGCACTGAATCATCCTGATCAATATCTTTTCAAAGAAAGTGTTCATTTGTATGGAACAGTTTCCATATCTCTAATTTATCAGAACTGTGCTTACCCTTGGTGGAAAAGGATCTGGTCAGAGAATACTTAAGCAAACAGGACATATAGAAGTCCATGGGTTCTCATGGGATACACCCAAGTACTGATGTAATTTCGAGACCACTTTCAATAATGTTTGAATGATCATGGTGATTGGAAGAGGTGTCCAATGGAGGAGGAAAGCACTCCTATCTTCAATGGGGGCAAGAAAGAGGAACCTGGAATCTACAGGCTGGCTAGCCTCACTTTATCCTCATAAAGGTGATGAAACATGCAACATGGAAACTGTTACCAGGCTCATGAAGGACAGAAAGGTGATTGGGAGCATTCAGTATGGATTCATCAAGGGGAAGTCATGCTTGAAAAATGTGATAAACTTTTATGATGAAATGGCTGGCCTAGTAGAGGAGGGGAGAGCAGTGGATATTGTCTAATGACTTATTTGAATCTTTTGACACAGTCATTCATAAGATCCTCATGGAAAAGCTGATGAAATATGGGCTGGATGAGCAGACAGGTGGACTGAAGACTGTCTGAATGACTAGGCCCAGAATGTGGCCTAAAATCTAGTTCAAGGTCTGTAACTAGGAGGAATAAATTTTGGATCAAATCCTGTTCAAAATCTTCACTAATGCAATGGTGCTTGCTTGTTGTTGAATGCTAAGAACATAAAGAATGTTGTTCTGTTTTGGTTTGGTTTTTTTCCCTATGAGAAAACTCAGAACTCATTAGTTATCAGGTCAGAATTCTTCTATTGCTTTTCTGAGTCTAGAATCTGACGATGAGATTCAGCTCCATCAGTTTTAAACATCTCCCAGTGTTAGATTCAGTTTGCTTCCTAAAGTCAACTGAGAGAAGTAAACATACCTTAGAGAGTAATTTCTTTGATCTGTTTAAAGTGTTTACATGAGGAAATGATCTGTATGGTGAAAGTATTCCTTTCTCTTTACTGATTACAAAGAGAGGCAAAGGTATACAGTTCAGATGCCTATACTTGAAGTCCATTTCTCTGGTGAATGAACATAAATCAAAATAAGTACTTAAGTTATTCCTTCCATTCAATCTTTACTATGTAATAAATAGCCTAATAGAAAAAAGTCATTCTCAAGAGCTAAAAATAAAATGCCCCAAAATTAAAATATATAAGTTTTTGATTAAATTTCATTATTTTTATCATGCAAAATGATAAATATCACTTATAGATTGGAAAACTAGACAGAAGAATAAACAAAGATTTATTTTGTACATGGATCTAGTAGCAATAGAAATTAAAAAACTAATAAATGTGCTATGCCCGTTAAAATTGTGAGTTTCATTTTTTATAAGGTCAATTTTCAAAGTTTAAAAAAAAAAATTACACAACTTTCAAGTTAAAATTGCAACCCCAAGACTTGTTATCCTCTTAGAGACTTTTAATTCCCACTAAAATGATGAGACATACATAAAAAGAGAAGCCAATCTGTAAAAGATGAACATATTTGCATGATTGATGCACAATACAGATTAATAAGCAGCAAATCTTCCAAAACATGCTTGATCTAGGTTCAGACAAAAGCAGAAATTAGGGAAGGCAGATGATAAAATATACCTTTTAAAAAGAATGGTACACACATCATGGGAAATATTACTTGAAAATATATTGTAATTACCTTATACATTAAAACTGCTTCAGAGATTAAAGGCTACTTGAGAAACAGTAAATGAAGGAGAACAATGAGCAGCAGTATGTAAAATCTGGATAAGTGGTGTACAACTATTAATAGCTGAAAGAGGAAATAAGGTGCCAGTTAATAGCTACAGATGATTCTAAGCTGGAAAATACAATAAAAAGATAAACACAGGGAACAGATAGGATAAGTTGTCAGCTAACAAATTTAGAGTGTGCTTCCCCAAAAAAATAAAAGGGATACAGTCTTTCAGACATTACCTGAAATATGTAATTTAATTTATTGTTTTAAGAAAGCAGTCAGGCTGTAAAGTCCAAGAGGTATCACTGATTGAGCATGGTTCTATTACCTTCACATGGAAAGAAGTAAATAAACAAAAGTCCCAAAACAGGCTTGCTAGTGCAGAATTGCAAAAACAGAAGAATTACAGAATCTGAATTACCAGGTAGGAAAAGGATATAATCCCAATCTCAATATGTCTATTAAAACAAATCCAAATAAGATGCAATTGTGAGCAGTGAAGGATTCTTCTTAGCACAGAATAGACATTTTGTGTCTTGCCTCCTGAAACAGGCAGTCTGCCTTACCAGACCTAGTGAGAGAAATGTGTTTAGTGATAACTTCATAACAAATCAATTACATATTTATCAAGATGAATCCTGTCTAGAGCACCAGACGCAGAAAAGATTCCTAATCCTTGACCAGTCCGATATTGCAAGCAAAAAGCAAATGTTTCTCTTTATCCAAATCTGACTGAAAGAGAGTTAGGGAGTTGTGTCACAAAACTGCATAAAGATCACATTATAGGCAAGAATTCAGGCAGTGCTTGGCAAAGTTATTGAACCTGAGCCTCTGAACTTCAATAGATCTCCCATCAATACAGAAGCTAGAAATCTCAGTAAGATACTGAGATTTTAATATACCATTAATATGGTATGGACTTAAGCACAACCTCTGCATTGACCTCAGTCCCAGGTGTAGATACCTCTGTTCTATTCCTTCAAATTTCCTTCAATAGTTATGAGTGATTTCTTAGTAATTACTTCTGCATCTAAACCATGTATGTATCTGTAACTTGAATGAAAAAATACCAGAAACAAAGTATCTCCAAAGAGAGATTCTAATGAAAAATGGACAAATCAAGAGGACACTCAACAAGTATTTGGTTTTACCTTTTAACATTCAGAAAAAATGTGTTTGTTTTCTCCCATATTTCAAGAACAAAAATATCTTTTTAGCTAGTTCTGTCAGACCTCATCGCAGTCTACAACTTCATTAGGAGGGGAAGAGGAGGGGCAGACAATGATCTCTTTTCTGTGGTGACCAGTGACAGGACCTGAGGGAATGGCCTGAAGTTGTGTCAGGGAAAGTTTAGGTTGGATATTAGAAAAGGGCTGGGCACTGGAACAGATTCCTCAGGGAAGCGGTTATGGCATCAAGCCTGACAGAGTTCGAGAAGCGTTTACATGATACTCTCAGGCACATGATGTGACACTTTGGGATGGTCTTGTACAGGGCTAAGGGCTGGACTCAATGATCCTTGTGGATTCCTTCCAATTCAGCATGTTCAGTGATTTTGCAAATGAAGCAGGTCATGCAAAAGCACCTTTGAGAGAAGATTTCCTTGAGTAGCTTATTATGTGAAGTTGGACTGCTAACTTAAACAGACAAACTATGCAAGGTAAGACCAGAATCTGATTCCTCTTGCCTTTCACTAACCAGTCGATGCTGAGTTTTTAAAAAGGACCAGGAATTATAGACATCAAGTTTCATTCTTATAATACAGGACAAGATTATTTTTCAAATACTGTAGAATTTGGATGCACAATTCCAGTTCTTGTTAGACCATCTCACGAAGGGTTAGCTTCCATTCCTTATTTCCCACTTACAAATTGTCGTTTACCTTACAGTCAGTTTAAATCCAGTGAGAGGACAAAAATACTACTAAATGTTTGGAACCTTCCCTTAGCCTGTATCCTTTGTAAAGACATGCAAAGCCTAGGTGGAACAAATTTGCTGTTTTGTCTTAATGCTTTTTTTAATAAAAAGTATTTGAAATCTAATGTAATTTAAATGAATGGAAGTCTAAGATAAGTTAAATGAAAAGTTGCAGTCCTCTACATAACCTCCCCAAATAAAAAGCTATAATAAGTTTACTTTAGTGAAATCCTGAAATAAATACATTCAAAGAGATCTCATTAGATACAGACTATCTTTGCCTTTAGTCCAGTCAAGTATCTATAATTTTCCTTCAAGGTCAAACTGTAGGATGTTTGATCTGAAGCAAAAGTGCAGCATTTCTCTCCTCTAAATCTTGATTTCCTGAAGCTCTGAAGTGCTATGTGAACACCATGATCTACCAAACACATTCTGGGTTCATTTATGAGTCCAATTTAATGTCAGATGCTATCTTCTCAATGTCTAGCTTTGGAAAGTTAACTAGAATTAAGCAGAGATTAGATGGTATCACATAGTATTAACATAAACAAAAATAATTTTTAAATTAAGCTACTATAAATCTAGCTAACAGAGTTCAAAGAAGCTAACACTAACATAAGAGAAATTAGGGCTATTTTGTAAATATAACCTAAGAACACAATATGCAACATCAACTGAAGTTGTTATTTAATTTTCTGTGCAGCTTCAGTGTCAATATTCTGCTAATGAAATGAGCAAATTCTTTACAACTTTACAATTCCACCGAAAATATTTTTTCCCCAGTAGTGAGCTATTAAACAGCACTATTTGGAGACACCACCTGAAAACGCTGCAGAAAGACCCTTGGGAAAACCTACCAAGACACTTGCTTTTCACGCTGGTATTAGCCTTTAATAAAATGTAAATGTGTAACTTTTACATTTGGTTAGTGTGACCAACAGACCCTTGCACAGGCCCCGGAAGTTAGCAGTAGTGTCAGGAAACTCATCTGTTGTATATAAATAGGTAGAAGCTCAATGTTCAGACATGACTTATACCCACATTTTCAGTGTATTTCCTCAAGTATTATGGGCACAGAGACAGGTAAAAAGGATTTTCTAGTAGTTTGCTTCTTTTATACAAAAAAGTTTCTGAAACTTGAGAGAATAATATATTCCTTGATGAAACATTGTCTAGCTCTATATAAGGAAAAGAGTACTCAGTTTAGTTAAGTCATGACTAGTTTTTGAATTGTATGTCACTCATTGCTGCTTAAAACCACTTTGGAAGAACTTTGTTGTATCAATATAAGCAGATATATTTAATTTTTGAGTCATTGTTAGAAATTACTAGTGCAAGCATTCTTCCTTCACAAAATTGTAAGTTAAAGCAATAGTGGTAGAATATTTACATTTAGTCTTAATACATTGTATTTTACTATATTATTACTGTTATACGTTATATATATTATTATAGATATTATCTGTAGAGAAAAAAGAGTTCTATGATTTGCTTTATTAGGAATTCCTTCTTTTTCAATTTTTAAGCTTTGTTACACAAGCTTAATATCTTTTAACATTTTAGATGTTCACTATCAAATTTTATGATTTTTACAACCCAAAATGCTTTCACTCTATCTTCAAATCATGCAGTAATTTACAAAAATTCATGCTGGAAAAGGACTCATATCCTTGCCCAGCATGGATTCTCTTTCTAAGATACATTTAATTAATCATATGTATTACTTTTTTATACCTTAAACTGAACATTTTCATCTTAACATGATTTGAAAATAGAGTGTTACAGATTTCAGAGTAACAGCTGCAGAATGTTTAATGCAGAATATTTTTCATTCTTTGAATGGTATTTCCCAGGATTCACAATCTTTGAGGACTAAAATCTTGTTTAAATTCCATTTTATTTCTGAAAGGTTTTGCTCCTCTGCAGATTTAGAACTAATAACAGTAAATAATTAAAAGAACACATAACCTTTATTAACTAACACAGATTAAAATACATTTGTAATTAATAAGCATTACCTCATTGTTAGATGGCAACAGGGATGACTGTTTTATAGCCCTATTAACACTGATGGAAATTGTCAAAGTATCTAAATGTCAAGACATTTTCCTTAGGTTTCAACCATTCTGCCATTCTAATACATAACAAATTGGTCAAGTAACAGCACTTTAATAGCAGAAATGTTATTGAAGCATCAGTATGATCCTATTGTAACCTCTAATTTACCTGGGTTAAATATTCTTTGTCTATACAGGTGTTAAAAATAGCTGCAAGGCCGCGTTCAACTATAAATAGCATGTCTGAGCAACTAGAGATACTGCAGGTAAGCACAGACTGTATAAATAGTTCTGGAGTATTTGTACAGAAAATTTTAATCTCCACTAAAAAAACCCAAAACAAACCAAAACAAACTTCAGTCTACTATTAAACTGCAAATGATGTGTATTATAGAAACTGTGTTTAATTTAACCATTTAATCCATTCTAACATTATGCTGAGGAGCTATGAAGCCATTTGTTCTAGTAAACCAAGAATAATTCTTGAAAAAAAATTTAGCAATACTTTGTAATTAGTCATGTGTCTCAATTTATTTTTTATTTGATTGGTAAAGTTGCTCAAATGTTCAAATAAATAGATAGTACAATGTATCAGCTGGATGGTTTCCTCCATCCATCACCCTCTGGCACAGAACATAATCCCCTCAGCTTTTTAAAGATCCTTAAAATTATCATTTATGTAGATTTATTAATACAGGATATGATCACTCCAAAAGCCATCTCCTCCAACCTGTTCATTTTTTTCAAGACAGCATAATTAAGACAGACCACTAGTCATCAAACTTCAGTGAACTTTATGGGCTCTGAGAGAAAATGGAACTACACACACAAAGAGTTCAATTTCAGGACTTGTCCACCAACCCTTTTAGGTGTTCCCCTCATTCATATTGTCTCATAAACAATACCTGGTGATTTTCTTTTAGTTAACTGGAACCCCCATAATTGTCCTAAACCAGTGTCTCAATTCACACTCGCATCATGTGGTGGCTGTGCTTAGCCATGAGAGAATAACACATGCTTATCATGCAGACTGTTCAAAGTGGTTTCCACTTTGAGACACAGCATTCTCTCTGTCAAAGCACCTAGCCAAGGTCAATCCTCCCTTTTGATACCGAATAACTAAATGCAGGTGCAGAGTGACTCAGCTTATTCCCACAAACTTTAGGTAAATCAAATCTCCTATTGAGATTGTAAGATTCTAGCCCATCTGCAATTTAACATAATCAAGTGTATTTTAGGTAATATGACACCACAAATAGATGCATTTAAAGGACATATAAACTTTGTGTTACTATGAATATACTTACACAAAGAATTTGATAAAGGCTTCCTAGGTATGAATACAAGTTCTTAAATTCTCAAAAATTTAAGTTGAAGTAGGAGATCTAAGAAGATCTCCTGTTGTAGATACTAAGCTACAGCAGATAAACTGTTGTAGCTTAGTATAGGTATTTTTTAAAGATTAATCATTTCCTAGTGAAGGTAACACTGTATATAAGCAGTGAAACAGAGTCTGTATTTGGTATGTGATGTTACTACTTTCTTGAAGAGGTATTTCACCTTTGTATTTGAAGTAAATTCAATAATAAAAGAGGCACTGTTTACCTGGAGAGCATCCATACAATGCTGAGTACTTATATTCTCATAGAAAGTAATTGTACCATTTATTTCACTATAAGAAAAAGACATAACATTTCAGCCTCATTAGGTTTTAGGATGTGGAAGTTGTTTTTTCTGTAATACATTAAATTTCTTACAAGAGAATGGGAGACAAAATTGGCATAATTATTCCAAATGCCTACTGTGATAAGCTACACTACAGCAGCAGCGAACCAAGGTGTGAGAGAGAGATCACACAGCAGAAATGACACAGGACCAAAGAGAAAGGACTCGGAGCTATCTTGGACTTCATGAAGAAGAAAGAACTGCAGCAAACAGCTAGAGGTCGGTAGGGAGTGTTCAGGGGCCCCGAACACTCCCACGAGAGAGAGGCTGGTTACTTATCAGCCTGAAAAGGCTTTTCCTGGACTAATTGAGGGAGAAACTTGGAAGGGACTGATAGAAGTGTAATATATATATATATATACTTGCTTTTAGTTTGTATAGTATTTATTTTGTGTAAATAAAATGTATATATACTTCCCCTTCCCTTATAGAAGCCTCTGGCCTGAAAGTTTTCTCTTCGGTTTTGGGATAAATTGTGGGAAGGGGTGGGGGAAGCCTGGAAATTGGATTTTGGATTTCTAATGTGGCTCAAACTGCCGCAATTTGTTAGTGTATAACAGTTCTGGTCTATATAACAGATAGAGATATGTTAAACTGACTATATTAAATCTGTCTGTGTTTCAATTCATAGCTCTAGTTCATTCAGATTCATAAGTGTGTCCTGTAGAACTTTATGAGGATCACATTGCAATTATTACTGCAAGCTACATGAAATTTTGCTAACTGAGCTTCTAAGAGATTTATATATCTGTTTCAATATGGATATGAAAAGAAAAAGTCAGTTACACTGTTTTTTAAATATTCCATGAACAGAGACACTAGATATTTAATCTGACACAGCCACTAGATTAGTCTTCCAGTGTTCCATATTGTTGAGCCTTTCTCAGTGCCCTTTAGAGAATTCTGTGATTAATGAAATTAGTACTTCAAGTACAAATCTGTTGAATTTCAGGGATTCATATCCAAGTCTCAATTCTGTATAGTCCTTTTACTGTTTCCATTTGATTATGACTGTAATTCTTTCAGAGTATATTATTTTGAGTTCATAATTCCAGAAGACTTGTGTCTCTCAAAATCATATAATTGTTTTGATACATACATTATTTCATTGGTCATTTTAAGATTTATTTGTTTAGCTCTTTATAATTTTTATTTTGACTTAGCCATGGAATGCTTTTAGTCGACTGGAATTTCTTCTATATTTTTCATTCAGCAGCCTACCTGCATATACAATAGGAAACTTCATAACCTGAATGCTATGATTTGTACTTGGGAGTGAAAGATAGGCTGAGGAGATTTCACAGATGGAATCCAAGCACACACTTGCTTGAGGACCAAATAATAATCTCAGTTCAGACAGGAAAGGTAATTATTTTTCACCTCAAGCAACGAGATTGGAATGTTAGAATTATGTAATATTATTAGAATTGTATATTACTTAAAGATGCTGTAGTGGGTTGCCCCTGGCTGGAAGCCAGGTACTCATTAAAGCCACTCTCTCACTCTCCCCTGCAACTGGACAGAGGAGAGAAAAAAAAAACACCGAAGGATTCATAAGTTGAGATAAGAGCTGGGAGAGGTCACTTGCTGATCACCATCACAGGCAAAAGAGACTCAAAGTGGGGATAGTACTTAAATTTATTACTAACAGGATCAGACCAAAAGAGTGAGAAGTAAAATAATCTTAAAAACGCCTTCCGCCCACCCCTCCTGCCTTCCCTGTTCTCCCTCCTCCCCCCCAGCGGTGCAGAGGGACAGGGAATGGAGGTTACAGTCAGTTGTTGTTTCTGCCACTGCTCAGGGAGAGGAGTCCTTCCCCTGCTTCTGTGGAGCCCTTCCCAGAGGAGACAGTCCTTCACAGACGTCTCCGTCATGAGTCCATCCCACACGCAATAGTTCTTCATAAAACTGCTGTCCCATGGGTCACTTCTCCATGGGATGCAGTCCTTCACCAATGAGCTGTACTGGAGTGGGTCCCCCACAGGAGCCACAAGTCCTACCCAGGAAAAACCTGCTCCTGTGTGGACTTACTTCCCTTTCCATGGGCTGCAGGTCTCCGGCAGGACCCTGATCCCTCTTGGGCCTCCCACAGGGTCACAGCCTCCTTCATGCATCCACCTGCTCCAGCATGGGCTTCTCCATGGGCTGCAGGTGGGTCTCTGCACCCCGATGGTTCTCCATGGGCTGCAGGGGCACAGCTGCTCCACTATAGTCTGCACCACGGGCTGCAGGGACCTCAGCTCCAGTGTCTGGAGCACCTCCTGCCCCTCCTGCACTGACCTTGGTGTCTACTTTGTTATTCCCATGATCTCACTCACTGTTATTCCCATGTTCTCACTTCTCTCACTGGAATTTTTCACCTGCACAACAACCTTCTTTTCCTAAATATGTTATCACAGAGGCGTTACTATTGCTCCCAATTGGCTTGGCCATCCTGGAGCCAGCTGGCATTGGCACCACCAGATAGGGGAAGCTTCTAGCAACTTCTCATAGAAGCCACCCCTGTAGCTCCCCTGCTACCCAGCCAAAGAAACCCACTACAGATGCCTGATCCAATTACCTGTGAACTTGAAATCTATCAACTTTAGTATATTGTTTATCAAATTAAGGCCAGAATACTACTTATTTTTTAAGGGTTTTAAAGGGCAGAGTGCAGCCTACTGCTAATCCTTGCAAGTCTTAGACTATGACAGAGGACAAAGAATATGAATTAAAATATTACAAAAATGAAGAGCACATGACACTTTCAAGGGATAATCCATAAAGAAAGTGAGGGAATATTTGGATTTTGGCAAAGTTAAGAAAAGATTTGGAGTATGCCAGAGTATGGAAATGAACATGTTAAGGGAGAATGGCAAAGCTGCTAAAGGAAAAGTCTAGAAACAGCCTATTTGTTCCTGCTATACCAAGTTGGCTTCTTTTATTTGTTCTTTTCCTTCAATGATTCAGTTGAAAAGTCAGTGACAAAGAAGCTACTTTGAAATTTGTTTAACTGAGAGTGAACTGACCTAGATGAGCGCATGTGGGAGTCAAGCTCACCCATGACATTTGAAAAGTACAGCATTAAATAAATGTCAGTCATCCATATATCATCAAGGACCTCCTCAAAGCCAAGTTTAGAGTAATTCTTATTACTCAAAGCTCCTTTGAAGGGTTGCAGGACAATTTTATAGCTAGGAGCTCACAATCTGCTTCACAGTGTGAATTGCCTGATAAAGGTAGTTTGAGATGATTAGGAAAAAACCTACCTCGCAAAATATGGAAGAGGTGCTGGAATGAATATTTTCCTCCAGCTTTATGTTCCTTTACCTCAAACACATCTGAAAGAATCCTGACTCAAATTTTCTTCTAACACTGTCTGCTAATGCACTGTCACTGAACACCAATCTATTAACTCTACATGAATAAAAGTTATGGTAATTCTTACAAAGACAGCAGTCAGGTCATTTAAAATCTAGAAGAAACATGTCTCTGCAACAATGGGCAAGTCACAATTTAAGCTGTAAATTCAATGTTCACTTAAAAACAATATTTAGTCCTTTACAGTTTAATAGAAGCAACTGTAACTGCCTCATCTCCAGCTGTATTTTCAGACTTTTCACATTTTTCTATTCAATATGTTTTCTGATGCATCACAGCGAAGGAGAGAATTTGCTAAACTTCAGTTTATTGTACTATAAACCATTCTGAAATATGTTTTTGAAGTTTTCCAATTCAGTGGTGATAAATTTCTGAGGAAAAAACCACAACATATAACCTCCTTCAGAATCTATGTTCTCCAGCATTGATCAAATGTCTTAATTTCATAGAGGTTATTATAGGAGGTTTGTTTAAATTAGAACCCTTTTTCTTCACTACTTTTAAACATACAAATAACTTATCTTGATGTGAAATCAATAAATGTTTCATTTCCATTTCTAATTACCTCTGGGCCTGCTTATAACAAATTCCCTTTAAAATAGACAACTTGACAAACTCTTTATAAGAAGTCCTTCAATGTGCTGGCAAGGAAGGAATAAAAAAAATGTTCTGTGAAAAACCCAGTCATGCAGTGAATATTCTGTCTGAGTCCCTGGTCCTGTGTGACTGAAAGTGTTTATCAAGCTATCCAGAGTGAGTGTAATCATGTGCTAAGTGATAGCTGAATTGAATACATGAAGACTCCAAACTATAACTTTGGTGTTCATCTGTTACAGTCTAATCAATGAGAAAAAATCCTAATCAAAAGACTTTGTCTCCATTACATCTTCAATAGATAAAACTAATAGATAATGAGAAATAAAAAAACAACTAAACAACAATTAAAACCACCTTCCCCCCACCTCTCTTACTCTCAGGTTTAACTTCACTCCTGACTCTTCTACTTCCTCCCCACAGCTGGCACAGAGGTATGGGGAATGGGGTTATGGCCAGTTCACCATATGCTGTCTCTGCCATTCCTTCCTCACAGTCTTCCTCTGCTCCAGCATGGGAACCTACAGGATACACCCCTCCACAAAATGTATGGGTCCTACCCCAGGCTTCAGTTCCTCACAAACTACTCCATCATGTGTCCTTCCCATGGGGTACAGTCCTTCAGGTACAGAATGACCCAGCATGGATCTTCCACAAGTTCAGCACCTGATTCAGCACATTCTTCTCCTGGAGATGCAGGTAAATCTCTACCCTGGTGCATGGAGCACCTCTTTACCCTCCTTCTCTCACCTTGATGTCTATAAGGCTCTTTCACACTTTTCTCACTCCACTTTCTCTCAGTATATTTTTTATCCTTTCTTGAATGTTTTCCCAGAGGTAACACCAGCATCAGCTACAGGCTGGTCCCCTTTGATGGTCCACTGGAGCCAACCGGAATTGGCTGTGGCTAACCCAGTAGCCCCTCTGCTACCAAAACCTTGCCAATCTTGCAATATATCTATGTACTATTGTCTCATGGAACAAATGAAAAATTATTATTTCAAATACCAGTTTGGGTGAGAATATCACCTAAGTTAATCAGTATTTAGATACATTTATTTCATAATTAGGAAGATCTTTTCTTCTGCACGAGAAAAAGGAGTCCTTAATAGAACACACATTCATAAAGTCAGACACTTTTAGTCAAGCATGCAGCTCAGTAGAAATATAACCCTTAAAAGCATAATTCAGTTTCTTGATTTCATAGAATACAGGGAGAAAATGTAGATGAAGAAACTGACAGAATCACAGATAATTTAGGCTAGAAAAGACCCTCAAGATCATCAAGTCCAACTGTTAACACAGCACCTCCAAGTGGACCACCAAACCATGCCCTTAAGTGCCACATCTATGTGTCTTTTAAATACCTCCAGCTATGGGGACTCAACCACTTCCCTGGGCAGCCTGTTCCAATGCTTGACCACTATTTCAGTAATGAAGTTTTTCCTAATATCCAATCTAAACCTCCCCTGGCACAAGTTCAGACCTTTTCCTCTTGTCCTATCACTTGTTACTTAGGAGAAGAGACTGACATCCACCTCAATACACTTTCTTTTCAGGTAGTTGAAGAGAGCAGTAAGGTCTTTGCTGAGCCTTCTTTTCTCCAGATTAAACAGCTCCAGCTCCTTCATAAGACTTATTCTCTAGACCCTTCACTATCTTCATTGCCTTCTCTGAACATGCTCCAGCACCTCAAGGTTTTTCTTGCAACTAGTGGCCCAGAACTAGACATAGTACTCCAGGTGCAGCCTCACAAGTGGTGAGCACAGGGGGGATGATCACTGCCCTGGTCCTGCTGGCCACACTGTTTAACCCTGATACAAGCCAGGATGCCATTGGCCTTCTTGGTCACCTGGCTCATGTTCAGGTGGCTGTCAACTAGCACCCTCAGGTCCTTTTCCCAGCACTTTGCCTTGTTGAACTTCATACAATTGGCCTCAGCCCATTGATCCGGGCTGTCCAGATTCTTCTGCAGAACCTTCCTACCCTCCAGCCACTCCAGCCCAGCTTGGTGCCATCTGTAAAGTATATTACAATTGAGAATGCACTAAATTCCCTCATTCAGATTACTGATGAATATATTAAACAGGACCAGCCCCAATACTGTCCCCCATGGAACACAATTTGTGACCAATGTGAGAGACTGAAATGTTAATGGTTAATGCCATTTGCAAAAGCAGCAGGTACTTTGCTTAGGTCAGATGTGCACCTTCCTCCCCATCACAACTGAAGGGGAGGAGGAGAGCTTTCTGTGTGTGGTGGCAAAATCTCTGATCCACATGAGACTGAAGAGGTGCACACCCACCACCAGAGTCTACAAGCCAGGTTTTGAGCCAGATAAGGGAGAAGGCTGATAAGAAGCAGACCCGGAGGAGGCAGTGTAGTGCTTTTTATCACGACAATGTCCTCCTTTACACAACTGACTGAGCTGTAAAACTGCCCCCCCACACACACCCCACCATGGGGGATGTATTGGGACATTCACACGTAGGCCTGAAGGTATTCATCCCTTCTGATGGGACATAACAGGCTCAACTAAGCTGATGTGAGAGGCAGTTGTTCTGTCTTAGAAGGTGTCATAAACCATCAGACCCCAGACTCATTGCTGGGGCCTTCCACCAGAGGGCTGCTCACAGAATCATAGAATCATAGAATCAGCTGGGTTGGAAGGGACCTCCAAGATCATCAAGTCCAACCCTTGATTCACTACTGCTGCAGTTGCTAGACCATGGCACTAAGTGCCACATCCAGTCTTGTCTTAAAAACCTCCAGGGATGGTGAATCCAGCCCTTCCCTGGGCTGCCCATTCCAATGCCTGATTACCCTCTCTGTAAAGAAATTCTTTCTAATATCTAACCTAAACCTCCCCTGGCACAGCTTGAGACCATGCCTTCTCGTCTTACTGATAGTTGCCTGGAAAAAGAGACCAACCCCCACCTGACTACAACCTCCTTTCAGGTAGTTGTAGAGAGTGATGAGGTCTCCCCTGAGCCTCCTCTTCTCCAGGCTGAACAGCCCCAGCTCCCTCAACCTCTCCTCATAGGACTTGTTCTTGAGTCCCTTCACCAGCCTTGTTGCTCTCCTCTGGACCTGTTCCAGAACCTCAATATCCTTCCTGAACTGAGGGGCCCAGAACTGGACACAGCACTCCAGGTGTGGCCTCACCAGCACTGAGTACAGGGGAAGAGTCACTTCCTTGGACCTGTTGGCCACACTGTTCCTGATCCAGGCCAGGATGCCATTGGCCTTCTTGGCCACCTGGGCACACTGCTGGCTCATGTTCAGCTTCCTGTGGATCCAAACTCCCAGGTCCCTTTCTGCCTGACTGCTCTCTGGCCACTCTGTGCCCAGCCTGTAGCACTGCATGGGGTTGTTGTGGCCAAAGTGCAGGACCCGGCACTTGGTCTTGTTGAACCTCATCCCATTGGAATCAGCCCAACTCTCCAACCTATCCAGGTCCCTCTGCAGAGCCCTCCTGCCTTCCAGCTGATCGACGCTCCCCCCCAGCTTCGTGTAATCTGCAAATTTGCTGATGGTGGACTCAATCCCCTCATCTAAATCATCAATAAAGATATTAAACAGAACTGGGCCCAGCATTGATCCCTGGGGGTCACCACTAGTGACTGGCTGCCAACTGGATGCAGCCCTGTTCACCACCACTCTCTGGGCCCAGCCCTCCAGCCAGTTCCTGACCCAGCACAGGGTGCCCCTGTCCAAGTTGTGGGCTGCCAGCTTTCTCAGGAGTATGCTGGGGGAGACAATGTCAAAAGCTTTGCTGAAGTCCAGGTAGACTACATTCACGTCCTTCCCCTCATCCACCAGGCAGGTCACCTGATCATAAAAGGAGATCGGGTTTGTCAGACAGGATCCACCCTTCCTAAACCCGTGCTGGCTGGGTCTGATCCCTTGTCCATCCTGTAGGTGCTGGTAATTGCACTGAGGATGATCTGCTCCATAACCTTGCCAGGCACTGGGGTCAGGCTGACAGGCCTGTAGTTTCCCAGGTCCTCCTTCCGGCCCTTTTTGTGGACTGGTGTGACATTTGCCAACTTCCAATCATCTGGGACCTCCCCAGTGAGCCAGGACTGTTGGTAGATGATGGAGAGAGGCTTGGCAAGCTCTTCCGCCAGCTCCCTCATCACCCATGGGTGGATCCCATCTGGTCCCATAGACTTGTGGGAATCCAAGCAGCTCAGTAGATCTCTAACTGTTTCCTTCTGGATTACAGGGGGGCTGTTCAGATTCTTATCTCTTTCGACAAGCTCCAGAAGCCAGCTGTCCTCAGGGCAACCTGTCTTACTGTTGAAGACTGAGACAAAGAAGGTGTTAAATACCTCAGTCTTTTCCTCATCTTTGATAACTATGTTCCCGCCCATGTCCAGTAAAGAATGGAGGTTTTCCTTGCCCCTCCTTTTGCTGTTGATGTATCTGTAGAAGGACTTTTTGTTATCCTTCACAGAGGTGGTGAGATTCAGTTCAAGTTGTGCCTCCGTTTCTCTAATTTTCTTTCTACATGACCTAACTATAATCCTAAATTCTTCCTGAGTAGTCAGGCCTTTTTTCCACAATTGGTAGGCTCTCTTCTTTACCCTAATTTCTTTCAAAATCTCCCTGTTCAGCCAGACTGGTCATCCTCCCCACCGGCTCACCTTTTGGCACACTGGGACAGCCTACTCCTGTGCTTTTAAAACTTGCTTCTTGAAATACGTCCATCCCTCCTGGACCCCTTCGTTTTCAACGGTTGTTTCCCAGGGTACATTCTGGACTAGTCTCCTGAATAGGCCGAAATCTGCCCTCCGGAATTCCAATGTAGAGGTTTTATTGATGGCCCTCCTTGCATCCCTGAGTATTGAAAACTCTATTATTTCATGATCACTATGTCCCAGACATCCACCGACCACCACATCTCCCACCAGCCCCTCTCTATTTGTGAACAGTAGGTCTAGCGGGGCTCCATTCCTGGTAGGCTCATTTACCAGCTGGAGCAGGAAATTATCCTCTATACACTCTAGGAATCTCCTAGACTGCCTCTTCTCTGCTGTGTGGAGTTCCCAGCAGACATCTGGCAGGTTAAAGTCACCCACGAGAACAAGGGCTGGTGATTTTGAGACATCTGCCAGCTGCTTGTAGAATAATTCATCACCCTCATCATCCTGCTTGTGTGGTCTGTAACAGACTCCCACCAGGATATCAGCCTTGTTGGCCTTCCCCCTGATTCTGATCCACAGGCACTCAACCTTATTGTTACTGACTTCAAGTTCTACAGAGTCAAGAGACTCTCTAACATATAGAGCTACCCCTCCACCTCTCCTACCCTGCCTGTCCCTTCTGAAGAGCCTGTAGCCACCCATGGCAGCACTCCAGTTATGCGAGTCATCCCACCACGTTTCCATGATAGCGGCTACATCACAGCTTTCCTGCTGCATGATGGCTTCCAGCTGCTCTTGTTTGTTACCCATGCTGCGTGCCTTGGTGTACATGCACTTCAGCTGGGCTGCTGATTTGACTCTTAACATGGACTGTCCACCCTCGGGCTCCTTTCTGAAGAGCCCGGTTTCAACCCCTCCCCCCTTCAAACCTAATTTAAAGCCGTCCTTTTCATGATCCACAGTGCTGCAGGAGATCCACAGTGTAGCAACAGGGAGTGTTAAACTCCCCCACCCAGAGGTATGTGGATGTTCCTACATAAACCTGAATGCATATTAACCCACTGGACTTTGGTTTCATGGACTTCCCCCATCCCCGATGGATCAAGACTGTGAACATCACTTCAACCAATGGATGTTGGAATTGCAACAATCAAGTCTTGTCACGGATCCAAAGGTGGTGATATCTTTCCTCTTCCCTCTTATCCTTTCTTTCTCTTTCTTTCTTTTCTTTATAAATTTTATTTTTATGCTTTTATATTCTTTATATATTTTCTTAAGTGATATCTTCATACTTTTATATTGTTTTATTTCTATAGATAACAACCAAAATGGCTGTATACCTCCTTTCCATTCTAAAAAAATTGTTCTAAATTAAGCCCTATATATATACATATATACTTATATACACATACATATATATACACACATACATATATGTATATATACATATACATGCATACATATATATATATATGTATATATATAAACCTTGGTCATTCAGTATCATTTCACTCTAATCCTCCCCAAGGAATCTATTAACAAGAACCTGAGTTACCCTCACTTTCAGGGGTAGGTTGTAACAACTGGCCACAATCTGGCTTTAACTCCATTCACCACAACTCTCTGAGCCCAACCATACAGCCAGTTTTTTTACCCAGTGAAGAGTGCACCTGTCCAACCTGTGGGCTGCCAGTTTGTCCAGGAGAATGTTGTGGAAAATGGTGTCAAAGGCTTTATTGAAGTCCAGGTAGACAACAACCACAGCCTTTCGGTCACCTTGTCATAGAGAGAGTTCAGCTTGGTCAAGAAGGACCTGCTTTTCATAAACCCACGCTAGCTGGGCCTGATCACTTGGTTGTACATGCCATTAGCTCACAAAGACAATCAAACTACAGAAGTTGTCAGGTCAAGCACTCAGGGTTATGAATACCTCTAAGAAATAAGAGACTATATGTAGTCCCACTATAGATACCAGTTCTAAATTACACATCATATAAATTAAAATAATGTATTAACAAGTTACCATTAGTATACTAGTGTTCCATGAATTGAAACTCTTAGTTAGCAGACTAATTTGGATTTTACTGTTGCTTACAACTTTTTGTTGCAATAAATAAAAGGAGAAATCAATAAGAAATGTTCAGAAACTTATGAGACTAATATATATAAATTTTTTTCATAAAGATTTTCAGCCTTTTGAAAAGGATAATTAGGATCATTTTGGGATGAGCACTTACATTCCTAGTTACTTTTAGATATTTCCTATATATAAATTTTCAGGTATTAATTTTAGTTTTATTTAAATGTCAAATCCAATGCAAGTTTTTGAATGAAAAGGGAAAAAACTTCTGGAAAAAAGCCCTACCATCTTATTATTATACAAATATCTGTGTATCTCTATGGTTTTCTGTTTTCTGGGTTATGATTTTTTTATTTAACATTATAAATTAAACCTATCTGGAAAAAATTAAAATATATGGGTATTTTAATAATATTGATTCAATGATCCTCTCTCATCTGAACACTCAATGATTTCTGAGTATCCTCCGGAATAGAATTTTAGAATTTTAGGTCCTATGGTATCAATATGTAAAAACCTAGAAAAATAAACCTAGACAGTTGAAAAGGATATACCTTGGATTTAAATACCTTCTTTTCATATTCATCTCTGGTGAAGTAAAAACATTCTTAATGAATATAACTCAGAATGTGTCAAAGTATTTGGATCCTTAGCTGTAGGATATCAAACTGCTCAGTGATCAGGAGAGTCAGTGAAATGTTAAATGTCTCAGAAGTGCTTTCTCGTTTGCTTTGCTTCATCTCTTGCGAACACTGTGTATCTGACCTGAAAGCTGTCATCAAATGCAAAAATAAATTACTAGTGTAATAAATTACTGATTTTTTTAAATCAGTATCAGACAAACTAAAGGACAAATTAATACATTTATACTACATTTATGCATTTGACATTCAACTCAACTGCCTTTTGTTTACAGACTTGCCCCATTTTATAGACAACTGAGGAACACTGAGAACTTTCATCGGCATCGTCTCATGTTTCAAACTGATACTGATATAGGAAATCATCCCATTACTTCTTTCAGATGTTATGACTTGACTCCATTTAAACAAATTACATTAAGAATTTGAGAAGAGATTGACAGTCTTGGTTATCAGCTTGCACTCATGTTTTTGTTTGGACATGGGGATGAAAACTACAGTTAGCGTATTTTCTTGATAAGTGTCCAGAAAACTGGGATTTTTCTCTGAAACAGGAAAGAAAAAATTATGAGAAATTAATTTCTATGTGTGTCCAAACACTGAGTGAGCACAGTCTTGTGAGGTGGTGAATTTTTTCTTGTTTTCCACTGCATACAATGCACTTCTTCTGCAGCAAGGGTCTAAATGTGCAAAGCAAAAAGTCATTTGGTTGTGTTTAACAGTCAAATAACCCAGTCCTTTGCCATTTTTCTTTTCCACTGATTGCACAGCTCCCTTTGGAGTGGCACAAGGACTTCTATTAAGGGCTGCTGAATCATCAAGAGTGTTCACATTTGTAGATGAGGTGTGAGTAGTAGCAAGACAAATTGCCTGGCGCGCACTCCTGGGGTGCATCAGGCACAGCATCGTCAGTGGGCCGAGGAAGGGGATTGTCCTGCTCTGGTCTGCACTGGGGCAGCCTCACCTTGAATATTATGTGCAGTTTTGGGCATCACAATGTAAGAAAGATATTAAGCTCTTAGAGAGTGTCCAAAGGAGGGCAATGAATATGGTGAAGGACCTTGAGGGGAAGTTGAGGGGCAGTTGAGGTCACTTGGTCTGTTCAGCCTGGAAAAGAGGAGAGTGAGGGGAGACATCACTGCAGCCTGCAACTTTCTTGTGAGGGGAAGAGGAGGGGCAGACACTGATCCTGTGACCAGTGACAGGACATGAGGGAATGGCCTGAAGTTGTGTCAGGAGACATTTAGGTTGGATATTAGAGAACAGTTCTTCACTCAGAGGGTGATTGGGCACTGGAATAGGCTCCCCAGGGAAGCTGGCACAAGACCAAGCCTGCCTGAGTTCAAGAAGCATTTGGACAATACTCTCAGGTGCATGGTGTGACTCCTGGGGATGGTCAAGGCTAAGGGATAGACTTGATGATCTTTTTGGGTCCCTTCCAACTCAGCATTTCTGTGACTCTGTGTTACTCAGTTGGACCTGTGTTACACTGTGCAGGCTAATTTTTGCTCATTTGCTTATAGCTTTACATTTATTTAATGTTATGCAATAGCATAGCCTGAAACATTCTCTGTGCTCATACTTTTTCAATTCTATGTATAAAAATGGGTCCTATCTTCACTCTGTAATTGTAATTTAAAAAAAAGAAAGGTGGACAAATGGGGAGACTAGTACATTAGATTTCTATGTTCTCTACAAAAGCTTAATACCAATGTCTGCTTGATTATATGTTATAGTAGGCTTTGGTTTTTGTTCTTTTTTTTTAAATAAAGAATTATTATGAGAAATTTCAGTTGAGACCTGTAATTGTTAAATTCAAATGGCTTTGAAATATCTTGATATTTTGATGTCTTTACACACACCAGAAAGAAGGGGATATAATTTACCCGAAAGATCTGGGTCAGAAAATAACACAGAAATTAAGTAGATACTACACATCTGAACTTAGTTTTAAAAAAAGTCGTGATCCGGAATCTAAACACCTCATATGATGAGAGAAGGCTTTAAGCTCCTGTGTATGAACATTTCTAAACCTATCACTGTATAAGCAAATCTTTTCTCAGACAAGCCTAATTATAATGTAGAAACTAAATGACATTGTATTTCCATTTACCAGTCCATTGTGGTTGGCATTTTGAAAATAATCTTAGAACTAGATGACAATACAAAAGCTCCACAGCAGAATTCACATGTATCTCCTAATTTTTAAGTTCAGAGAAGAAATCTGCTGTAAGAGCTAAAAAAAAGGTTGCAGCAGTCATTCAAGAAGTGGGGGATCTGTAGTCAATCTTCCATCTTCCACCAGTCAAGGACTACTTATGTGAGGGGACATTTAGTTTCTCATCCTCCCACTGAGAAGAAGAATACAAGGTTCCTGATGTGAGAAAGGGAATGTTAAATGAAAGAACATGATCTCCTAAGGCACTTAGCAGTGAAGGGGTATGCCTGGCTTTCACCATTAACCATAAAAACGCTTGTAGTTAAATAACACATAAACAGTTTATGTTTAAGCTACTTTGTTTGAAAAAATAAGTGATGCTAGATTAAAAAAAAAAAAAAGCTCCTCAGAACAAATGGTAGCTATCCCAGCCAAGATTTGTTTACCGTTGTTTACCAGTATCATGCACACCATTACTTTCAATCATAAACAGTGCAGCAAAATCAGACAGGCTGGTCAAAAATCACATGGATAATAGCTGTCTTTGGGAGAGGAACTGAGGAATCTTTTGTTTTGAGGACTATGAGGCTATTAAGGTCTTTAGGAGTAGTACCTTAGCAGTATCCCAATGAATAACCACGAACTCATGCATTGATTTCCATAATTATTTCATAGTTGATTTATATGTTCAATTTTAGCCTACCTGAGTTAATCCCAAGGAAGCAGTGAGGATGAAGGGCAAATAAAAAAACAAGAAAGAAAGTAGCGCTGGGACCTATTTGCCCACTGATGTCTCTTATTTTTCTCCAAGGGCAATAGTAAAGTTTACTCGCACAGATCTGCAAAGAAATTAAGTCCAGAAAGTCTCAAAAGATTTTATCTAAGAAAGGGACATTACATATAAGGACTAAAGGAGTCAAATTAGCCACCAAAGTGCCTGATTGAGTGGATTCTGGAAGAATTGAAAGGAATTTCTGGCAGAAAGGCTAAAATGCACACTGAGACAGACTGAGCATTATGACTGAAAAAAATGTTATTAAGGGAGAAGAAGATTTATATACAAGGGGAAAATGCATAAGAGCTTTTAAAAATACTTAAAGTATTTACAAGTGAATAAATAATATTTTAGGCTGTTTTAACTATACTAGTGAGAGAGTTCCTTTTTCTGTGCAATATTTCAATTCTGGCAGTGTGAAACCTCAGTGAATGGAAAAGATATCAATGTAAAATAGCTTCTTTCTTTGTCCTCCCCAGTGCAGGAAATTATGCCGTCAATATTATTGCCTGGCTCTCTATTGCTATCAGCGCTACCTGTCTGCAACCTTAATCGTAGAATAATCGTGGAATCATAGAATGGCACTGGTTGGAAGGGACCTTAAAGATCATCTAGTTCCAATCCCCCTGCTGTCGACAGGGACACATTTCACTAGACCAGGTTTCTCGGAGTCCCATCCAATCCAGCACTGAACAGGTCCAAGGACAGGGTAGATGAGTACTTCAGAACTTTATCCATCCACTGTGCACTTGGCCCATGGGAAATTAGGTGCAACATGTATGACTTGAGTTCTTTTACCAGGTTAAGTTTCCATTGTTCTCTTTTCACTATTTAAACTTACTATTTATACTGCCACTGTACATTTTTAGTTGCTTGTTTAGTTTGCTTTGTGAACACGTGATTGTGAAAACATCGGTTTAACGACTATGCAGTTTAAACAGCACAAAGAGATTACATATTTTTGAACCTACCTGACTGAAAACACTGGAAGCTAGCATACAAAGGAGACAAAACAAACTCATATTATGCAGACTTCCAGAAGCTACATGGTTTCTGAAAAGAAATAAATGCATCTAATGACCTATTAGGCAAGGGTATTCAAGGAAAAACATCCAAATCATTCAACAAACAGTGACTACATAGCACAGTGAAGAAAATGAAATACAGAGAAGGGAATGTGTTTTGACGGGTTAAAACTCTTTCTTCAAAAAAAAAAAACATGTTTTCTTCTTATTTATGGCTTTGCCTAGGGAAATGATGTCCTTGTTACATTTTTTTTTTAAATGCCCTGAAAACTATTATGACACCTGCAGTAGAACAAATTGACTGGTTTATGCCCACACAGATAGAACCATGGTGCTGTAAATCTAAGAGCTGCCAAACTGTCCACGCACACTAGGCTGGAATTGCCTGTGATTTTCTATTATTTGTCTTTAAATATTTTATGCTTGTGACACAAATCCAATATTGCTTGCTTGGCTGTATGATGTTTTCAGATTCCAAGGTCATTTGCTGTGACCAGGTTCACGAACCTCATAAAAAAACATTTGCTACCTCTGTTGCTGGTTATATGCTATGGTATTAAAAAAAGACCTCTTTCTCAAACATATTCCGAAGATTCTGACATGAGCATGGAAAATGTCAACAAATGAATGAAATGGAAACAGTGAGACAATCCTGAATTCTTGCTTTTATTGGTAAAGCTTTTAGCTTTTTTGTCTGCCATGTGATTGCAAAAAAATTAAAGGTCAGCAAGTGACTGTTTAGCCTTCTATATAGGACCCAAAAAGATCATCTGTTTCACATGCTAATTTTCATTTATGTCACTCCAGGCTATGTTTTTATAAATACCTAACAGCCAATCCCCTCCTATTCCAAATATTAAATAAATAGTTCAGTCTTAGAAGATGCCAGCTATCAGAAAAGAGTTTTACCCCAGTGATTGAACTTGAGTATGAATCTTGGCCTAATTTTCCATCTTCAAAACAGACTTTGCAATAGATTCAGAGACTCACAGAATGGTTGATGTTGCAAAGGACCTCTGGAGGTGGTCTAGTCCCACTGCCAGCTCAAGCGCATAAAGCCTGGTACCCGGAATTATCTCCAAATGGCCTTCAAGTGTCTGCAAGGTTGGAGACCTCACATCATCTCTGGTTGCCAGGGCTCAGACATTATTACACTGAAAAAAACAAAAGTTTCCTGATGTTCAGAAGGAAATTTTTGTGTTTCAGTTTGTGCCCATTGCTTATTTAGAGTAGTGGGAACTACTCTAAAGAGGCTGGTTTCATCTTCCCTTCATGTATTTGTACACATTGATAAGACCTACCCATGAGCCTTCTCTTCTCCAGGCTGAACTGTCCCAGAGCTGTCCCAGAGTAGAGCCTTTTTTCATAGGAGAGATGCTCCACTCCCTTAATTGTCTTTGTGGCCCTTTGTTGAGCTCTTTGCTGTATGTCCATGCCTCTCTTGTACTGAAGAGCCCTGAACTGGACACAGCAGTCCAGTGTGGCTTCACCAGGGCAAGAGTAGAGGGGAAGAATCATCTCCCTCAACCTGATGGCAGTACTTTACCTAATGCAGCCCAGGATACCATTAGCCTTCCTTGTATCAAGGTCTGGTCTTGTTCAGCCTGCTGTCCTCCATTCCAAAGGCCTTTTTTTTACTTTCTAGCTAGTTGGTGCCCAACATATACATGTGTACTAGGTTGATCCTTTCTAGGTGCAGGACTTTGCAATTCCCTTTGTTAAACTTCATAAGGTTCATGCCAGCCAATTTCTTCAGCCTGCTGAAGTCCCTCTGGACAACCACAAGACCCTCTTGTGTATCAGGCACTCATCCCCAATTTTGTGTCATTAGTGGACTTATTGAGGGTTCACTTTGCCCCATCATCCAACTCATTAATGAAGATTTAATACAGGATTGACCCTTGGGGTACACCCCTTGTTAGTGGCTTCCAACTGGACTTCTTGTTATTGATCACCACCCTGCAGGCCCAGCAGTGGCGGTCTGAAAAATAAAAACTAGATGATGCCAGCATGGGAAAAACTAGAATGCTTTGTTGAACACAAGAATACAATTTTAAAGGCATCGGGGCTGGATATGTTAATGAAGGGGACAACCTATGTTAATTAGGGAGTTACACAAGTTTTTACTGCAATTTCCAAATAGTTAATTTTTCTTCAAGCAGGATTACATGGGGAATAGAGGGATTACAGGGGTTTAGACATGGTTTTAACAATCATCTCAAAAAGTCCTTTCTTAATTTTGCTTGGAGCCAGGTTTATATCTCAAGGTTGCACATCAACAGGTCTCAGGACAAGGGTCCAAATTTCTTTAGATCATGAAATATTTGTCATCCTTGTTTTCCAAGGTTTGTGATTCAAATTTACTGAGCTTCCGCTTGCTGAGAGCTGGTTTTTGTCCCCTTTACCCAGCTATTCAGCTAGTTTTCAGATCATTTCACTGTCTGTTCATCCAGCCAGTATTTCATCAGCTTCTCCACGAGGATCTTAGGGAAAACCATGTCAAAAGCCTTACTGAAGTCAAGGTGGACCATATCCAATGCTGCCCCCTCATCTAGCAAAGTGGTCATTTAAGGCTAGAAAGTTATTAGGTTGAAAGACGTATGGAGTTCTTAAGGAAATACCTTTGCAGCTGCAGGCAGCAGGAGTAACATCTGGGGGAAGACGTCAGGGGTTGTCCTTTCCAAGACAATTTCAACAGACTCTGCCGTGGACTCACCACAGCAGACTTGGTGGTACATTTGGGAAAAGATATTTAAGAAAGTTCAGAAAATAACCTGATAGACAGGAAGAGGAAACAAAACCAATTTGAAACAACAAAGGGAACACCAAAATCAGAGGAGCAGGAGGTGGCTGCGTGACAGGGTAAACATACCTTCCAAAGGCACTGCAGCTCATGAGTGAGCTCACATTGGAGCACCAAAAAGGGAGTGAGTCTTATAGAGCACATGTGTTGGAGCATAGGAAAAGAATGGGAAGAAAGGAGCAGCCAAGAAGGCTGCCTTCTTCGATTCTGAGTTCACTTCAAAAGTCACTAGTCTTTATAGAGAGAAGAAATAATTTTCATACACATCATTGCAAAATACAAATGCTTCTTATATACTGGTCCTTAAATAAATAATTTATCTTTCATGACTTCAAGTGTATATTCATATTATTTGCAAAAACATAGGAAAAAAAAGACAAATTCTATGCAAGTCCAGATACACTTACATCATATAGACTATCATGTAGAATATAAAATGTTCATTTCTTATTTTTTGTATTTAATTTATGACTAGATTGTAGATAGAATGGGAGATATAATCAACATATAAATAAAAAAAAAAAAGAAAATTAAGTCAGTGTAAAAAAGGATGATAGATGCATAGATTTTCAAAAAAAGGACAGACTACTCAAAAATGACCAGTAGGACAAGATTTTAACTTGTCTAACTCCACCATTGCAGGTGTCTTTAAAGCTTTTGTTTAAAGATTAGGTAAGATTTTTTAATTCTTTCAGATAGATTGGCTACTAAATGCTACCATAATCTTTCACTGTCATTTCAATTAGTAGTCTCTCAGCAATTCCCTTCAAAAGGTAAGGATAACCTAAAGTTGTTAACAGGTTTTTTTTATGTTCTTCTTACAAAGTATTGTTAACTAAATACAGATGATTTTCTTTATACATCTCTAAGATTACTTTTAATTTCTTGGCTAATAAACATACATAGTTGAGCTATATTTTCAAATCTCATACTGAAAAAATAGTCAAAGGAATTCTGAAATAGTTTATTACTTCAGACAAGAAAACTGTTTAATTTGTGAAATTGTACATGTGGGCAAAGTTGTAAGGAAATTACTACATTGTTTTGTTTTGAAATGTTCCATTAAAATAAAAAGGTTGTATTTTAAAGAAAACATATTTCTTTACCTGTAACTTTTTACAGACAACATCACCATACCTAGATTTTTTTAGATAGTTTTGCATTTAAATCTTTTTAGTTATAATATCACTATTTGGTAAGTTTACTTAAACACCTAAAAATTTCTTCCTGCTTTTCAATTTAAATCAAAATCAATTTCTGTGCCACAGTCTTGTCTGTTTTATCTAAATTATGTCAGCAAATTTACAATGTTTATGACCATATAGTCTATAATCACAATTTCTCAGAATATAACAGCAGACATGAGCCTGCATAAGGATAGAGCAAATAATAAGCACAAAATTCACTTTTTTTCTGCTGGAAGACCATGGGGAAAAATATTTAGTCATATATCAGATGACAGGGTTTTTTACTGTGGTTTAAGTGATATATAATCTTCCTATTGAAAAAGCTTTAAAATTATCAAAAGTCCATTGTCTTCCACACAGCTTGAAAAAGACAACCCACCAGAAAACAAATTTCTAGAAAAAGGATAGATGAACAAATTAATATATTTGCTTTCTTTTTTGTTATTGTTGTTAATTTTAGCTAGGTCATGAAGAAATAAGTTTAGTCAGAAAAACTGCAGCTTTTGTCATTTCTCTGCATCATCAAAGGCACTTCATTTTGAAGAGCAAAATTATTGCATTTTAAGAACACAAACTAGATATTAAATGATCAAAACTAACAAGATTTCTTCTCTTCAAAGTTTTTGAGGGCATTTCTGTTCCTTTGGGGATTTGCCTCTCATTTTGTAGCAACCTGCTCAGAATGTATTTCCAAAGCTGGATGATGACTGGAAACATGATGACAAAGTAACAGAGTAGAATCTATTTTTGAAATCACACTAACCAACCATTGTTCCTTATATACTTCTTTGGAAGCATGTACTGTTTCTTACATTTTAATTGTATCATATTTTGCTCTGGTGGATTTGAATATTATTTCCTAACAGACTTTGTGTTTTATATGTTGTAATTAAAATCTACATTCTTAATGGCACCACTAATTTTAATTTTTATTGGGAAGTTTCAGATGCTGGAATGATGGGCACACAGTACATTCAGTTTCCTTCTAAAAGAAGTAGAGACAAGATTTGTTTTATTTTTATTTCATAAAAATGCAGTATTAAAGTTTCATGGATTTCTGTGTTGGTCAACAAATATGTGTTTGGTTTTAAGTATCAAAAATATCCTAGGTTTCTGAGCACACAAAAGTTAGTTTGAACTGACCTTGTTTTCTTTTTCTTCTCAATCTTATCATTTATATCAATCACACACTGTCATTTCTTTTTTCTTCCAGTCTTTTTATCCCAGTTCATAAAATTTACCCTGGTACTTATCGCTACTAATCTGTTGCTTGCTGCGACTGTAAATACTTTTTATTTTCTCCATAACACTACTTTTCCACCCTTCTTTTATATAGATTGTAGTAATGTGTATTGACATCCCCGTTATAAGAATTTTCTCACCAGGCTTCAGTTGTACTCACAGGATCACAACCACTGCCATTTAGCAACCCTTTTTTTCATTTTTCTTTGTTTGTTTCTCATTGCTCTAGAATTGTGTAGAGGAACTCTAATATAGATGTCTTTTTATTCTTCAAGTTTCATTCTTTTGACAAATACATCTTCCAGTTTATTACTGTGATACTAAAGGTGCCAAAAGCCTAGCAAAACACAAAAGACTAGATTTTTATAACAGATAATATTTTACAGATAATATAAGCTACAGTTATGTAATGCAGAAAAAAAGCCCTCCCCACAAACCTTCTTGCTTCAGGGTGTAATCAGGTGCTAGCTGCTTCTTTCTTTAAATAAAATTTCCTTAACACAGAAGTACCTATTAGGGCATGTAAAATTCACTTTTGCTCCTAATACAAGTTGTGGAATATAAGCTATGGGAATACCTTGGCACTTCTGAGGCTGAGATTTATTTGGATGCCTAAGCAGGCAATTATTTTTAAGGATTTTCACCCATAAGATGAGAAGTTCTGTTGTGAATTTATGTGATCTGGAAATAAGAGAAATTTCACACTAGAATTTTCCTTCTCAAAAATATTTTTGACAGCATTGCGCAAGATTTAGTATGTAACAGTAAAAGGTAGAAAGAAAAGGAGAATCCTAAATTCTGCATTAATAAGAGTTGCTCCTGAGGAAAATCAAAATTGATCCTGCTTAGTGATAACGATAAAGATCTTGTTTCTTTATATTCACCATTGGTTTATATTTTTTTTTCTCAGGTACAATATGAGAATTACTTCATTCAAATGTGACTCTACCAAATATTAGTACATATATGTCCTGATTATGTCTGTAATTTTTTTTCACATAAATAAACTGTTTTCATACTTAGAGCTTCTGTTCACTATAGGTATTCTGCTTGTGACTGTGGATGTCATTTATGTCAAAAGAAGTTTTTAGCTGATAGGTGGTTTGTTTCATAGTCAAGGTGTAGTAGCCATTCAAACAAACAAAGATTTTTCTCTCTAGAAATTATTTAATTTATATTCTTTATCAGAGCCCTTTCATTTACAGAAAGAAATGCCACAGAGATAACAGTAAAACACTTTTAGTATAAACCTAGGCTTACTTTTTGAGTGTTTGGACATTTCTACATTGATCCTAACTGTTTCACATACCTCTGAACCAGATTTTCAATTTAACATGTATTTGAACCAGTAAATTATTGGTTTTTTTAATGCTACATACAGACAAGAGGATTCATTTTGTCCTTCCATTATAAGGTAGCTACTAAACTGTCTTGCACATCTTTCTACTGAATAGAGTGTGTGGCCATTCATCATCCTGTATTAGATAGAAGTCTTCAAATATGGGATCGTTCACTCGTCCCTAAAAACAAATAAAAGAACAAATCTTAAGTAGAGTCTATGTATACATAGAAAACTAGCAAACAGCTGTGATTAAAAGCCTGACAAATACTGAAACTCATATTGAATACAATTCAATACAAGTCAAATATGAATACAATTTGTGGAAAATCAGGATAAGTCAGGGAAAAATCTTTACTGACCATAGGGAAATGTTACGGTAGCGAAGCTGCTGATTTTGTTAGTTATAGATAGTTACCAAAGGTGAAAGGTGATATAGAACAGGTGAAATGTATAAAGTAAGATAAAGCTTCAATATATGTGTCTAGACTATGAATATATAGATATCCATATAGATATATTTGTCTACGTTCTCACTTTGATTAATCCAGCTAATTAATTACCAAATGCAAGCTGATGCATATAGAAGAAAATTACCAAGGTTAATGCCTCCCTGGGGGCCAGGTTAAGGACAACACTAGGAAACTTCCTAGCCTGGTACGGCCCTCAGACTCTTATCTGCTATTTCTCTTCCACATGGTTGGTGATGAAGTCCCAATGCGTAGTCCAAGGCAATCAAAAGAGACTTTGGTGCCTTGGGATGGTTGGTAAGGGAATCTGGAAAACAACTAATTTTTTTCCTGTATCTTTCTGGTTGCAGGCAGTAAAACTGGAAGAAACAGATGAACCCAGTCTGGCTCTGCGGCTGGTGTCACCACCACAGTTTTGAGAGGGTCTTTGCTCACCAGTTGGTGGGGTTCATTGACAGAGCTTTAAACTAGACTTGAAGTGGGAGGGGGTGATATCTGCCTTGCCCATGTCAAATGCAAATTGAGGCATTGACAGAAATGACTTTGCTTTCTCTTGTTATACTTACACTTAGATCTCTTAGAATACTTACACACTAAACTTTTTGATTGTTTGTTATTTCTTTTTTAAGGAATCTGTTTTACAGAGTTGGAAATATCTAATAATTTGAAATGGTTTTTTACCCACTATACACAGTGAAATCCATATTCTGTGTGTTTCCAGTGTTGGAGATTAGAGAAATAAGGTGATCTTTCATCCTGTGTGTATGTATGTTCACCAAGTCCTGTAGATTGCAAAAGGCTGACACTCCCCATGCTCCAGTTAGCAATACTAGAATCGGTTTCATTGGTTTTTTCTGCTGTTATTTTGCAGGTGACAATAATAGGGAAGACGGTCCCAATTTCATGATATCACAGCTAATATTGACAAGAAAAGGAAAAGGAATTTGAGTTCTTTTTTGAAATAAGATATAAAAATAAAATGAGATAAAAATAAAATAAAATAAAATACAAATCCCAAGAAAGCAACAACAAACTTTTGACTGTTTTGAGTATCATTTTTTATCCCTCTGTAGGAATCTAAAATCTGTCAGAAATTAAATAATAACCTCTTTCTCTAAGAGAAAACAATTTTTTCCTGCTTTTATTCTGACCATTCAACATTTTCACCTGGGATAATTTGTCCTTCTTTGTTAATTTTGTGACTATCCTTAAGATAATAACCCTTAATCTAATCTTCATGTTGCTCTGCTGAGTTCAACTCATACAGAGAATAGCTCAGGCATTAAAATAACACATTTTCATAATACATTTAAATCTTTCCAGAACCAAGAGCTCTGCATCACTTTTTACAAATAGTTCTAATCAAGTCTGCAAAAAAGTGTACAAGAATTTAACTTCTTCTACCATGAAAGCAAATAATAAGATGAAAATTCTTTTTTCTCTTTTGCTATCTGTAAAAAGCTTTTTGCATATCCGTAAAAACCTTTTTGCATATCCGTCAGGGATAATCACCATTCATTAATTCCAGTTGTGTTGTAATCTAGTTGATTTCAAGTGCATTGGCGTACTTTCTACATTTCAGACACTGAAATAAGGAAATATCACAGTATCAGAACCATAGAACAATCCATCTGGGAAGACCTTGGGAGTTCTCTAATCCAAGCTCCTTGGAGATCAATAGAGAGGTTCATGCAGTTGGGTTTTGAAAACCTCTTAGGATAGAAACTTTCTGTCCTCTCCCAGGAGTCTGTTTCACTGCTTGTCTGTCTTCATTGTTTTGCATTAAGGGCATAGGAATTTAGAAGAAAATAAATGTTCTTGCATTCCAGATGGGTCTCAGAGATCAGAGGGGCTGGGTGTGGCTGGGGTTATTTTTCATGGTAAAGAGAGTGTGGCCATTGGCTGGTACAGAGGAAAAGTACTCTTCTGCGTCTCACTGAAACAATGAAGCAATATGTTGCTTCATTCAGATATCATTCAATTGTTAGGCTTTGCTCAAGCCAGCCTCATAAATTCTTCACCATCTTAAAACAACACTACTATTCTGACCATTTACCCCAAAAAAAGTTTTTCCTTATGTCTATTCCACAGATGGATTTGTTTCTCTTGCTGCTAACCACTATGAAAAGCCCAACTCCATCTTTTTTGATATCCTAATCTTAGGTACATTTTGTACAGGTGTCATTCCACCTCCCCAAAGCAGTTTTTTTTCTCCAGGATGAACAAACCCAGTCCCTCAGCCTCTTATCACAGAACAAGCGTTCTACCCTCAACCATTCTTGTTGCCTTTTTCTTAAATTGTTCCAGATTATTTGTATAATCCCTGTATAAGGATGCCCAAAATTGAACTCATAGTTATGATCTCATGAGTGTTGAGTTATCCCTTCCCTTGACCTGTTTTCTCTGCTACTATTAATACAGCCTCGGACACTTGGCCATCCCTGCTGCTACAGTGCACTGTTGGCTTTTGTTCAGCTCACTGCTCCTGCAGAATCCCCAGGACTTTTTCTGCAGAGCTGCTCACCAGCACATCTGTCCCTGGCCTGTACTTCTGCAGGCATAGGAAAGACTTTTGCGCTTTTGTCTTTCTTTAATTCCTGAGGTACCCATCACCCATGCCTTCAGTGTCCCTAAGTGCCTCTGAATGCAAGCTTTGCACTTCAGCTTATCAGCTGCATTCATAGTTGCAGTCTTATCTTCAAGCTTCAGTAGGATTCACTCCATGATCTCCTTCAAGTCACTGTTGAAGATATTAAATCTGATAGGCTCCAGTATAAATCCTGTCAGCCTCAAAAGGGAATATGATTCCATTATTAATTCCATTAAAATTATTTCATTAAACTTCCTCTGGAAGTTTAATGAAGTAATTGGTAGACAGATGCTGGTTTTTATTAAAAATTTAATATGAATATACTATATACTTGTGCTGGTTTAAAGGTAAACCAGCAGGAGAAATGAACCCAATTCAAAAGAGATAAATACAATTATACAGACAAACAATTGGGTTTAACCCACAAAACCCAGATGTATAACCCAGCACCCTGGGGAACGAACAGAATGGTGTTTGTTGGCCCCCGTGCTGAGCCCCACATGGTCCCCATGAGTCCAAAGTAAAAGGGGAGGAAAACATGTTGGTGCGAGTGGTGGTTGCAGTCCGGTCAAGGTTCTGGTCCTCCTCTGGATCCGATGAGTGTGCCCTGAAGTTCCAAGACCCCAAGATTATATACACTCAGGTTTGAGTGGGAATGCCCAGTACCTCCCCCAGGGCAGGGAGTTCCACAATGGGTGATTGTGAGTCCTGAGATGTTTTTGGAATCCTTGAAGGCCCATTAGCAGACATGACCCCTCAGGCTGGGTGTGGAGGTGCTAATGACACCCAGGAGGGGAGTTATTACACCTGAGTTATTGATGTGAGCATAGGAACATCCTCCTATCTCACAGGCTTTTTAACACCCAGCTTATAGCCTGAGGGGTCAGATGTGCTCTGGGCAGTTGCTGCAAATGGTCTATTGTTAACAGTTCCTGGGAAATGACATAGAGGGTGTAGAACATACGGTTTGGGTTACACCCACACAGTGAGGAACTGATCCAGGCTGCTCTAACTAGGACAATACTTTTGGGTTTAGTATGTGTATTGACAGTAATTAATATCAGGGGAGCTTAGGTCCTTCCTGATCAAACCCACCAAGATCAGTAGATCAAGACTGGTACCTGGTATATGCCATATCTATGAAGATGAACTGGGTCCACAGAGCATACGACATTTTCAGTAGGTACCAGTATTTAGACAAGCATTTTAATGAACTTTATTTTTGTAGATTAGAATTTTTAAATCTCCGTTCTTATTTGGTAGTTTCACAAAGCTATCTTGAGGCAATATTTTTAAGGAACATCTTATATTACTCCTTGGAATTTGTTAGGAACTTCTTTGATAAAAATTAATTCTGTCATAAATTCTCTTTTTAGTGGTATTATTTTGTTCTGTTGAGAATTAGCTTATTTCACTGAGATTTTAACAGTGTTACATTAACAGCATCTTAACTAGAAAACACTTCACTTATCTTTCATAAAAGGCTTTCATACTTCCATTCATCTTTTTCATTTTTTTGTTCCAACATTCCAGTCAATTCCTATACCTGTTTTAAAATTGTCTTTTTTCAATTCCCAAATGTAACTAGCTCTTCATTTTCTGCAATAAATACTAAATTTTATTTCTTTTTTTTAATCATTCGTCTTCATTTATTTTCTTTCTTTCTTACACTTTTGTGTTTTCATAGCTGATTAAATATTTGATTACATAGTGGCTCATGCAAGTTGTATAATGTCTATGGCACTATACAGAAGACTGGATTTGAGAGTCTTGTAAGAATCCAAGGTAATATACATTATGAAACTTCTCCAAATTGTTATTAAAATTACTGATTTCGGTGTAGTAATGACAATTAAAATCTGGAAAGGTTCTCTTTGATTGTCTCTGAATGCATTCAAACTTTGTTTAATCCCTAGGCTCAATATTCTATTGTAAGCCTATAAATCATTTAACTACCTGTAGTTTTCAAGCAATTATTGGGTTGGGGGATTGTTTTATTTTGTGCTTGTGCTCTGCAATTACCTTTATTTTCTTCTTGTAGCATTGCATTAAGCTATGCACAATCTCACTTACATGATAGGGTGCAAACATGAGTTTCCCCATCAAGTAGACAACTAAATGCTGTTTTGTTAGCAGCTAAAGGCATTGAAATTTTCATACCTTTTCTTATCCAGTAGACCTTTACAACTTACTTACTTGACCTTTAGTTTTTGTTTTACAAAACCAAATAAAATGATAAAATTGTATTCATAAACAGTGAAGTAAACAACTAGACTGGAGTATCTCAAAAAGAAATTGATTTTTTTTCTTTGTGGTTTACTTCTCAGAAGTCCAGTAGTTAGGCATGCCACTTCCTAAAATTGTCACAGTGTAAGTGACAAAAATGTAAGGTCTAGATCTTAGCAAGTTACCTTTTAAGTCATGTTAATTAATTATTCACTAGCCTCATTAATCACAATTATGTTAGCACTGCCATTAGGAGGAAAAGTGCATATATTTTTCTTTTCCTTATTGAATTAAAGTTGGTAAAAGATAAACCTCTGCAATTTCAAGGTACGTTATCATCATCCTGCTTTAGGTGTTCATTCAATACTCAGTCAAATTTATAGACGTTAAATCCATGGATTGATATTCACTTTTCTCCCTTTTATGTTTCCATCATTTTGCAATTGCTTGACATAGTCATTGATCAGTTTTATGTGTTTTCTCCAAGATGTGAAGGATGCATCTTTTATCATTGGATCACAGTATCACAGTATCACAGAATCATAGAGTCATAGGATTGTTTGGGTTGGGAGGGACATTAAAGATCATGTAGTTCCAACCTAGGTACCATGGGCAGGGACACCTTCCACTAAATCAGGTTACCGAAAAGCCCATCCAATCTGGTCTTATATCTTTTGCTTGGTTAACATAGCTCTGGCCAAATAGTTGAAGAAATTATATTGGTTCATGTTTTAAATGATGCATCTTTCATATAATAATATACTGTATGATAATATGTATTTGATGTGTAATGCATTTTGGACCCCAGATCTCACAACCTCCAAACATCTGTTTGTCTGTTTTGTTTAGCAAGCATTATTAATATCACTCCTGTGGAAAAATGCCACATCACCCTATGAAGAGTTATTCAGTTTATTATGTATTTGGAAATGCATGCATGTACCTACATGTCTGTGAATATTTTCTAGTTAGGAAAAATGTAAATCAGGTCTCCATTATCAATCCCCTATACAGAAGTTCATTCTAATGCCTCACAGAATTTTGATAGCAATTTTACATTCATGCTTTATTAACTTAAAGAAGAATACTTGTTCTATTTCAAATTGAACTCTATTATCAATTCAGGAAAGCACAGAGGGAAGAAGAGTTAGTATGGGGTGATTACGGAAGACAAAGGAAGACTGCCTGTAAAATCCCACAGATTTAAGTGAACATAGTCCAGCCACAAAGTATTGCAGGAAATACAGGACAGGAGAGGTATGAGACACAGACCATTGAATATTGAAAAGATTTGACACAGAAGTAGTGGAGGGTTTTTAGTTTAATTCTTACTGATAGCTTCCTTCACTTGTTTTGAAATGCAAAGTCTATCACTGAGAAAAGAATAAAGACTCAGAAGAACTACAAACTATAAGGCTTCTGAAGGTTCTGAAGAGACCTATGATGCTACAGATAGTGATACAATGAATACATAATTATGTTGTTCAGAGAGCCGGTGAACTCCCCAGACCTGGAAGTGTTCAAGATTGGATGGGGCTCTGAGTCTAGCAGAAGGTTCCCTGCCCATGGCAGGTGGGTTGGAGCTAGGTCCCTTCCAACCCAAACCATTCTGATTCTATGAATAAAAAAAATAATAACTGATAAAGGATGCATAATGATAGGATAAATAATGAAAGAGTTCTGCCAGCTCCATACAGCTCAGAATTTAGAATCAGAACTTAAAATTTAGGCCTGGAAGTCTGAAATAAAAAATTTTACCACAACTCTGTTCATCAAGAATTTGCATTTGGAAAACAGAACATCCTTTCTGGTATTCTTTGAAAAAGGTAGTCTGTGTACATAATGTGTTCAGTCATTCTAATCTTACCTTCTTTTTATAATTGCTAATTATCTTCCTAGCTTTGATGGAAAGACTAGAGTCTTATAGTTTTGCAGATCCCAGTAATCCTTTTTTAAAGACTGATATCTTCTAGCCTCCAATCTTCCTATAGGGAAAAAGTGTAAAGTGGAAGGTTGTCCACAGCTATTAAACTATTATATCTCTGAGCTTTTGAAAAAACATGTAGGTGTAATATATGCAGTTCTGGGCATTTGACAGCGTTTCTTTGGCCTTTTTACACCACGATTTCTTCAATAGTTACTTCAGGCAATCTGCCAACTCCTGCGTAAAAAGGTTAATTAAAGATGTTTATTTAACAGTGGACACCAAAGCAAAGAATTAGTTTTGCTTCTCTACAGTGTCAGTGACACATATGAGTACTACCTTTTCACTCTGGTCAACAGTTGGATCAATGGAATGTCTGACAGGCTTTTGGATCCTTATGAATTGTAAGGAATTATTAGTATTGCCTATTGCATTGGCAAGTTTCTTGAACTAGTCACACCTCTTGAGGCCAAGTATCTGATATAGTCACGTAAGGACAGATATTCAAATTCCTCTATCCCTATCTATTCATCACATGTTCGGTGTTCTTATAAGTGCCCTGTTTGTGCATGTCACATGACTTAATATCACTAATTTTTTTCTTAATTTCATGTTTTAGTATCTCCTTTTTTCCCCCAACTTTTCTTTCTGCTGAGCGTGCTAAGTTTTCATCTCCTTTCTGTCAGGAATTATTATATTGTCAGTAGCCATCCAAGCCCTTCACAGAGTCATGAAATTTGTAATGGTTGACTGTGCTTTGAGTTTTAACTTCCAGCAACATCTGTAGTTGAAAGTAAAGCACCAACGTATTGCCCAAATAACATTCAGTTGATTAAAGTCATCAAAATACTTTAGTAACATGCTCTATCATTTTAAGCCATCCAGAGTTCTTAAAGGCTTTTTTAATTTTTCATGCACACTTTGGGAAGCCATTGGTTAAGGAAGTAAATAAACTGCTTTGGTATTTTAATAAAACAGTGGAAGGTAATATAGAAAACACTGTTTTAGTATTGTTTTACATTTTGTAAAGCAACTAAACATCATATTTAATTTTTTAAATGCTTATGTATTCTACATAGCCACTAGTTAAAATCATAAATATGATACCTTTTTCCTTTAGAAAGCAATAACCCAAGTACATCACATTTTGTATGCTGTCATGTTACCTAATCCATGAAAGTAAATAACTGCTCACATTTGTCCATGTTATTAACTCAGTGAAGCAACCTGGAATCTCATTCAGCTTTCTTTACCCCTGAAGCAGTACTTACAAATTAAAGTGTTCTTCAGCATGAGAAGAGATGACAGAGCTAAAGAATACAACCCTCCTTTCAGTATTTCCTAAACATGCTTTTTCTCCTAAAGGAGGGAGGGCAATTATAATGTTTCATGTACTCATTTAAGTGTTTTCACATTTAAGCTGCAAAGAGAATTTCTGGGAGAGTAGGTTGGGAGCAATGTTAGCTGCAGTTAGCACCAGATAGTGCAATTCAGATTGCTGAGAGAAGGGATCAGGGCAAAAAGCAAGATCACAAACCTGCACATCAAGGGAAAAGATTTTCCCCAATTCAGAGACTTTTTTGCAAGTGTTGGCTGCCCAAAAAGGGAAGGCGAGTTCGAAGTATTGTGTGATAAAAAGGCAGATGCAAGCAATGACCTCACCAAGGAGGGCCTAGGATGTTGAATGGCAAGTCAGGGTCAGGATCAAAGCCAGGGAGAGTAGTCAAGGTCGAACATAGTCTAGTGGTCACTCAGCTAGGTTGTAGTTTTGCATGATCAACTCAAGACTGGATTGCACCATTTTGGATGGACATAGCCTGTTTTGAGTTTGAAGAGAAGAAAACCCCTCTCTTAGAACAATGGTTTATGGTATATAAACATAACTTTTATAATACCCTTGCAGGTAGAAATTACAAAACACATAAAACTATTCAGTGGCATGAAGGTGAGATGTTATCTCAAAGTTAACAGGGACATAGATAGGAGAGCAATTTCTGGTGATTATTTTCTGATTATTTAGTGATCACATTGTGTTGAAAGCAGGAGTTTCAGTCTGATTCAGGGAACAAGCCCTTTATGTGCTGGTCCCAGCAGCCATGTCACTTTGTGTGAAGGCTAGAGATTTTTGTCCTCCCCAGTCACTGGTGACCATTTGTTCAGTCTTTGTCCTCAAGTCTGAGTTTTGCTCATAGCAGTGGATGTGTCAAACTGCTTGTTTACTGTCAGGCTGCTGAAGGATGCTGAAATAATTGAAATGAACTTTGCTTTTTGGATCAACTGCTAAGGAGGCCAGATGACATAAAAGTGACACTATGAGGGCAGAAAAACCTTCTCTGAATACATATTAGAAGCAAGTATTGTTTATATGTATTTTCAAAAACGTAATTTTATTGTAGATTTTGTGCAACATTTTTTTATATGACAATAATGAAAGAATAGTAACATTAACTCAGAATCAGGCAGGTTTTGTTTGTTTGTTTTAACAGCTCTACTAGCGTTATTTTCCCTAAATATTATGACAACATTCTATAGTATTTATCATGCACTAAATGTTTTCCTAGGAGAAAACAGCCAAATAAACAAAATTGCATTTTACATTTTTAGATGGGTCTACTTCTAGCTTACAGATGAATTAGAAGCTTACAGCTTCTAATGTCTACTTCTAGCTTACAGATGAATCAAGATTTGATATAAACTGTTTAGTGTCTCTTAAAATGCAGAAAAATAAAGCTGGGTTTGTTTGGTTTGGGTTTTTTTCAGGGAAAAGTAAGAGCTGACATGAAGAAATGAGGAGAATGAGATCATTATACAAAATAGCAGGTATTCCTGCTGTATTATCTTTCCGTTAAAAGAACAGACATTTCCCTTATAAAACCAAACAAACAAAAAGTAAAATACATAGTCAATATTACAGTCAAAATTAAGGAAGTTTCTAAAATACATTTTGTTCTCCATAAATGGTTGCAAGAGTACTTAATGAAGTTTTAATTCAGAGTATATAACTATTTGATTATAAATCTGTCAGATATCATCTTTCACGATTGCACTTAAAAATTAAACAAAACAAAGCAAACAAGTAAAGCAAGTAAAACAAACTTTCAGAGTCTTTATATGTTTTTTGCACTGTTTCTTTTTAGTTTAAAGCTGATTTAAAGCTGTTATCTATTGTGTTTGGCTTAGCTGAGTGATGTGTTTATTCAATATTGCTTCTCTAAAGTACTTAGAGAAGAATCCAATTGCTCCTGTGCTATTAACCATTCCCAACACAGTACAAAATACTACCAAAAATTCTTTCAACTCCAGGTAAAATCCCCAATTTAGAATAATTTTTAAATTTTTATTATTCTTACAATTTTATATTCCATACTAATAGAACTATACAAAAGCCACCATTTGGAAAATAGAAGGATTTTACTAGTTTTCATACTCATGTAATCCAGTGTAAATTTGATGTGCATTCAATACCACAAACAGCTATTTAGTAGACTTAGTGTGGAATTTAATTCAGATGACCATAAAACTATAAAGTTGGATGTTGCAATAATTGTTATTTGAAGGCCATTCCACAGCAAGGAGTTAGTAAAACATGTAACAGTTAACCTGAAGAGGTAGTACTGTGTTACGTGTACTGCATGGCTTTCAGGCCTGTGTTATTCTGTACAAACCCCCAGGACACAGCACAAAGTAACCCAGCACTTTGTAAACAGAGGAGACTGCAGGCAGCTCCCACTCAGTGCTCATGATTACACCACTGGAGTAGTCTTACCTTTATCCCACAGTGCAGCAAGGAGTTCTTGTGCAAACATCTTTCCTCTTTGGCAATTGAAAAGATTACTGCAAGTTTTCCTGCAAGAAAATCCCTTAGCTGTTCAACCAACCAACCCTTTCTATGGATGGGACTGCGTGACAGTCTGCTTGTGGATTTGATACCTGTTCAACGTTGCACAGTTTGAGATTCCTCCACTGACAGGTCATAATATTTACACTCTATTTCTTGTAGAGTCCTATCTGAATAATACCATTTTAAATGATACTTCATGAAGACTTGGTGTCTTTCTTAATGGGATCATGACAGACCAGTGCCTTCTGGTGCAAAACAGATCTCTATGTCGGTGTTAGCACCTAGCTTCCATGACACTTAACAGATGGATATAGGCATTCTAGATGGCTCTTCATCACACCTGCCTTCAATAGTGTTATAGGTTAGAAATCCATGAGAATTTTTCTTCCCCCTGCCCCCACTGTAGGGAAGACGGAGTTTGAATGGAAAGGGAGGCGATTAGCGTTACAAAAGGTCTAGCCAGCCAAGCTGCATTCCTAACGAATGGCCCATCAGAGGTTGGGGGAAGGTAGGGAGGAGTTTTTGGGGGGTTGCTGGCACTCCTCAGAGGGGAGAGGGCAGACTGCGGAGTTCTTTCTCTGGGAGGGAGACGGAGGGCCTTGCGTCCATGCTTTTGGAGAGAAGGCCTGGAGGCCTGGCTTTCTGGCTTCCCACCCTGGTCAGCCCTAACTGCTGGCCTCAACTTGCGGGCAGGCTGTCTTTGTCTCCGGCCCGGACCTCCTGCGTTCTCATCGGAGAGTTTTTATGCTCACCGGGAGAAGAAAGGAGGAGTCTTGGGACGCCGTCATCTGAGGACAACAGTGAGTTTCGTGGGGGTGAACTATTTTCCTTTCCCCCTTTCTTCCATTGGGAGAAGGGTCCCCATTCTCTTTTCAGCTTCTCCCGCAACCCGAGACCACCCCCCAGAGCCCCTTCCTGCGCGGTGACCGCCAGAGCCCGACAGCGCCCCCTGCCGGCCAACACCGAGCACTGCAGCTCTGCACCTCCAGTGATCCAACAGCGCCCCCTGCCGACCGTGATTAGAACTGCGTTAAGGACAAAGCAGTATTCATTCAGATTTTTTTGTCTGGTTTTTTTTTTCTTTTGTTTGAAGGGGACTTTTTGGGTACAGGGCTATTGTCTAGGGGTTTTTTTGTGTTCTGTTACTGTTCTTGCCAACATATTTTTTAATAAAGGGTTGTTATTTCTTCTGTTTTTTCCACACTTCCTCGATTAAAGCCCCTTAATTTTGAATCCACAATTGGTGAGAGAGAGGAATTTGGTTTGTCTCATGACTCATCCTCTTTAGCAAACTTTCCAGTCTCTTCAAACTGACACAAATGGTTGCCAAAGAAAGAGCTGATTCTCCATCTGAAGAGAGCCTGAATTTTGACTGAGCAGAATTGCAAGAGTATCATGTCTACATCAGACATATTGATCAAACTCTTACAATCTAAACTTACATGAGATGGCACCTCATCTCAGGAGGTTATTGCCCCATATTCAAAGTTCTATGACTATGTGATCAGATACATTTGAAGATTATTACACAGCATGGAGTACACAACCTCATGTTCTACACTACTGAGTAGACTGAAAACTCTATGGCTGGGGAAAACAAACAAACAAATAAGCCAACAAACCCCAACAAACACCCCTTTCTCTCTTAAACTACGAAAACTATAATTCCACAATTCTATTATTTTACTTTACAGTATTTCAAATCACAGATGGCAGGACTAAATAGTTGGTGCTTGCATATCTTCTGTAGATAATTAAATAACAATAACTTCTTTTTGGATTCATACTTAAAGTATTCTCCTTTTATAAAGGAATGCTTGCAATTTTAAGTGGGTTGTTATCAAACCAGATCTACCTGCAGAAATAGTTCACATATTCTCGGGAGATGGATTGAAGAAAGCAAAAACTGTGCAAAAATCTATATAAGATTGTAGGAAATTACAATGAAGTCACCAAGGTAATTTAAAATATATTATAGGTAAGAAAGGGATAACTGAATAATCTGTAAATTACAGCCACAGACTAAAATAAATAGCAAATTATACTGGATTGTTGCAGCAGAATATATGCAGAGTGTATGCTTACATATTAATCACTGAAGTAAATGTCATGATGTAATTGTCTAAAAGATAGACAAATCATTCCTCTTTCAAAAGTCAAAATGAGAATTTAGAGGATTGAATTTCATTAACACTACTCTTAGCTAATGGTAAATTCTCTGTCATTATCATTCATTATCACCAAAAATATTAAACAAGTTGCCCTTAACAATCTTCTTGTAAATTACCTGAGAGTATAAAGTGCCAAAGATAATTACGTAAAGATTTTGTAGTCCTTGCTGGCTTTTATTCACAAGAGTCAAAGTGATTAGGCCTCAGAGATTTTTGAAGAGTGAAGCTGGAAATGAAGTGGGCATCTTCTTTCCTCTCCGTTATGCTTATCATCATTCACATCTTATGTTCCTTGGCCTCCTTCCCAAAAGGAAGATGATCTTATCTATTCATGACATAGGTAATTTTATTTGGGGATCAGGACATGTTCTGCTTTCATCAAGTATCTTGCTTATTGTGGTAAGTTGATATGAACTAGTGTACAAGCATGCATCCTCCCTTGCTCACTCCCTTCTGCTGAATGGGGAGGAAAGAGAAGAAAGGTGAGAAGAATCATGGATCAGAACAATGATTATTTAATAGAAAAAGCAAAAGCTGTGTGCATAGGCAAAGCAAAGAGAAGAGTTCATTCACTACTACCCACAGACAGCTAGATGTCCAGCTGCTTCCTGAGAATCAGGACCTCAGTATACATAACTGTTGCTTGGTGAGACAAACACCATGACCACAAACTTCTTCCACTTCTTCCTTCTTTCCTTGATCTTTTAATTGTTCAGCATGATCTTATATGGTGTGGAATACCTGTTGGCCAGTTTGAGTCAGCTTTCATGGCTGTGTCCCCTCCCAACAACTTTTTAACCGCCAGCACATGTGGGAGGTGGGAAAGTGAAACATTTGGTGCTGTGCAAGCACTGTCCAGCAGTAAGCAAAACTTGGTGTGTTATCAAAACTGTTTTAGCCACAAATCAAAAGCAGAGCACTGCCCAGGCTGCTATGAAGAAAGTTAACTTCATCCCAGACAGATTCTGCACATTTACATGGCAGGATTATGTGGGTTTCACTGGGTCTTGATCATGCTTATTCAGTGTACCCTGTACCCCACTAGAGCATTTATAGCAAAATTTGCCTCCTCACGGTTTCATATTAATTATTTAAGCTCAGCACTGTTAAAGTATACCCTCTGTTGTGTCACAATGCTACATAATGGTTTTACACACCAGTCTGACACCCTTTTTAAGTATAGTTACTTTCATTTTAAGGGAAGCAAAAATTCAATTTGTCTTGCACAGTCTGCTTCTACTTTGGAAAGACAACAGGCTTCTGCTTTGGCTATAGAGTCTACTAAAACTTTATGATAAATATAACAGAAGAAACTTCTACAAAGAACATTCTGACTGTTATTAACCCAGATGATAAGCCAAACTCAATTTAGTTTCTAAAATATTTAAAATCCCATGGTCAGCTTTGTACAAGATCATTTCAAGGGAGAAAGTCTGGTCTCATAAATACTTTCCATAATGCTTTAGTAATTAATTTATTTTATTTTTAACAGAAGTGTATGTGGAGGTATTAAAAAAATCAAACTTTTTGAAGACTGAGTGTTCATGTTAGCAAACAACTCAGACTATAACATTAAAAAGAATGGTTTGTGGGCTTACAAGCCCCAAAATAAAATACCTATCTTGAAGACCAACATGAAGAGCATCACTGAAAAAAAAATATTCAAGGTAATTACTCCAACTACTACTTAGAAAGAATAGGAAGAAAAGCTATTTCATCTTCCTATTGTTCTTAATAGCTCCCAGTCCAAGGTTAAAATCAGAAATATATTAATTAAATGGAAAAGATGACCTCTTATAGTTGCCTCCTATTAAGCTTTTGCCGAACACATCAAGTAACAAGGTAATACCGCACTGTATATCATACTTTGCTCACCACAGTTTTCCAGATGAATTAATAACAGACAATGAGTCACAATTAATGAATAGCTCACTTTGAGTGTATTCCATACACTGCTCAAACATATAAGCTTATGCAAAGAATAAAAAATAGTTTCGTAATAAGATTTGGTGTCTTCTAGTTAGGTAGAATCTTTGCTAATGTATTAAAGAAATTTCATATTGCTATTTTCAGATAAGGTCTTTACCTATGTCTAAGTGGTAAAGACAGTAATATCATGGCTAATAAATGTCATGTTTTGCATTACATATATTTAAAGTCAAATTAATGTAACCAAATGTTTTGCTCCATAAAAATGAAATTAATCACATTATATGATAAAACCCTAAACTAACTGTGTTTCAAAAAGTAGAATAATTTTAAAAACTAATACTATGATATTCTGTCAAGGTAAAGATGTGTATTCCTAAATATATATCAATGCCATACAACAAAATCAGAATTAAAGATAATTCATAATGGAGAAACAGATAAGTTTGATGTTCAGTAAAGCTCTTCAAGGGTGACCAAACTATTCAGTACTTACATCTCTCTAATTTCATGGATTATTTACATTCAGCTTTTAGAAGTGCTTTGATTATGTGGAAATACTGGTTTTCTCTACAGAAATCAAACTCTGTTTCTATATTGCTCATAAATTCTCATTGATTACTGCTGACTGATTACTATTATTCATGCCTCAAACAAGAATGTTATGTCTACCCTGGGAGAAAAAAGTTTCAGATTTGTGTTCAAGAGGATAAAAGTTTCAGATGTGTGTTCAAGAGATCCTCTGGGTAGAGCTACAGAATTTGGCCTAAGGCAGACTTTTATCACAATAGTTGAGAATTTGCAATGTAAATAGCAAATAGTATTGGTCTTTGCAGCCTGTCTGCACACATATTTAATTTGCAGGAGAAATTAACAACAGAATTCAATTGTATAATTCTCAATATCTTACAGACCATACTATTGCCAAAATCTGGTAAATACAAATTTTGTTCTTTGCAGCTAAAGACTTGAAAAGAATATTTAAAAATTTCAGGCATGTCTGCATTTGAAATTGACACTGAAAATACAATATGCATTCATGCTTCCATATGCACTTTAATACATGCAAAATTAAAACTGAAAGGAATTGGAGAAGATATTTTCAGCTTAATGGCTCATTCTGTGGACAAGCCTTAGTTTTCTAGAATAGCAGTATTACAAACAAATAAATCATCAGGGACAATTTGTAATTTAATTATGCTCCAAAGAGCATTAGCACTAACTTGTCTCAGGCCAAGAGTCTGTTTACTAGGTAGTCTCCATAAGATGAAAGTCATAGTGTTTTTGTGATGTATCAGTTTTGATGAGGCTAGTGATTTCTGACTTGAATATATCAATGCTAATTTAATCACACATATTTTCACGAAATTTATAACTTTTAATCAAAACTACTTTACAGCAGAAAGATGGAAAAATGCATGCATACAAAATACTATATAGTTGAAAGTAATACATTTAGATTGTTTAAACTGAATAGTTGATAAGGTAAAATTTAACAATATCAGGCTTGTAAACAGTATAAATACATTTTCTTTTATGCAAAATTAAACTTTGAGGAACTAATATAAATATAAAAAAATGAGCACATCTAATCTGAAAGTATTTTGCAGATATGGATACTACTTTTCACCTCTAAAAAAAGCAGTGAACAGCTGATAGCTAAAGGTAGAGTATTACTGCATCACTTCAGATGGTTCCTCTCCCTTGAGTTATTTTGTTGGGTTGGGTTGGGTTTTTGTGTTTGGTTGCTTGGTTGGTTTTTTTCCTGTATTCATAAAATCAGAAATTAATATGCAATGTCTTATGAGAAATGAAAGATCACAAATTACTGTAGCCATGGTCACAGCATTACAACTGAGCATCAGATTAGTGAATTACGAAGAAATATGCACACACTCTGTATTTTTTAACTCACACTTTCATAAATTAGGAAATCAATGCAATTGTTTAGATTTAGATATTTTACTATAAACCTTGAATCTAAAGTGGAAAGAATTCACCTCCTCATTATCTATAATCATTATTTGTGGATGACAAACTTATATCAGTTTTGCTAAGTTATAGAGAGAACGATCACCTGACAGAGACTGATACTTGACATATAGGCTTCTATAAATTTTCTCATTATCTTGGATTCAGATAGTGTAATGGGCACATCAGGTTTGTCAGCGTTTGCATATTTTCATTATATATATGACAGTGCAATAGATCATAACATAATGCTTCTCAGAAGCTTTTCACTCATATTTAGCTTATGTCTGCGTTGTCTCACAAAACACACTTCTGAGAACCAAAATGAAGTATATTTATTTTAAAAGTCTCTATATCATGATGTTTAAAGAAACACTGAAACTGGACATCCATCCTTTGAATGGATACATTTCTTATCAAGTCACACATGTTACTTTTTCTCATTGAGGCAAGGTATTCATTATCAGTTGCACCCAAAAGTTCAGGTTTATGTGTTGATACTCAAAAGTCCTCAAAATATGGAAAAAAAATTTAAAAAGAAAAAAAAAGAAAACAAAAGAGAACAGTATAGAAGGAAAAAATAAGATTAAATTAATCTGGGCCAAAGTAAAAAGAGTCTTTTCCTAGATACCTTGTCCAATTGAAATAGTAGCTTGAATTAATAGTTTATTTACTAAGCCAGAATATTGTTTCAACTTCTTCTATTTTTATATCAGTATCAGAGTTTACTTCTTCTTAGCATATTATTTCATTATTTCATTATAAGCAAAGCCAGAAATTGTCCAGAATGTTATTAAAACTTGAATGACCATTTCTGCAATATTCTCTCTCTCATAAAACAATAATGTTTTTAGATAGTGCATTCATGTAATTGTTTGGGGTATTACATGTCATTTTCTAAGTTTTATTTCAGTGACTTTTTTTATCAGCCTGTCATTTGATACAGAAGACCTGCACTGACATTTCAAGCAGAAGAGATTGAGTATAATATTCTTGGAGTTCAGAATTTTATTTTCCATCCAGGAGTTTCCAACACTGATATTTTTCTCCTAGATTTCAATTGCTTTTTGAAGAGACAATATAAAACATTTTTTCCAAACATACCACTGAATGCTAAAGTGCTGAAACCATATAGATCTCCTTGTACTGTAACTATCCTGCCAAGACAATAGACAAAATAATATTAGTCTTGAACTGAAAAAGACATATAAACTCAGCATTAAATAATAAACCTGTTACTGCTCTACATCTATTCTATGCAGTTTATACTGATGGTAAAGATCCATGTGGGTATTTGGTGCTGCCTTAATTAAATCTCTCATGGCTTTTCTAAATTTAATAATTGTGTAGTGCAGATGAAACATTACAAAACTCAATATAAACAGTTGTAGAGGAACTCTAATAATTTCTCTGAATTCAATATGCCACATAGAGTATTTCCCATGGCTCAGAGACACTACATTCTCTTTACACAAACTCTCGGGGGAATGGAAAAGTAAAGATACGTAAATGTGTAAGACTTCATCCCATTAGAGATGAAGTGTTCACCCCGTAAAGGAATTGCTAAAGATTCAAAAGAAAATATTTTATTTTCTGTAGATATATAGTTCAGCTATTTGATGGCACAGCTGAGCCAGGAAGTGTAGTATGGTGCCTAGAAGTCTAGGTATTGCCTGTTCTGTGTCATAACTGCTTTTTTGACTATATGTCTGGAGATACCTTCAATGTAAAATTCATTGTTACTGTAAGCCTATAAAAATGGTCAGTAAATATTGCTCAACTCCAATGTTAGGTAGGAGGGTATATCTGAAGGTATATTGGGATGCTTGTCCTACCATAGCAGTATTTCCAGCCCATTTTGAAGGTGTTTTCCAAGTAGAAAATAACCTTTCTTTTTTGCTTTCATGGCACATCTAGGCTATTGTAGACCAGAGACTAGAAATAAAACACAGCAAGGGACCTAGAGAGTTTGAAGTACGTCTGGTGGTGTGTTCACATCCCCTTCTGTGTTTGTAACTATCCTTAGAGAGTGAGTGTCTCTTCTCAGTCATTACTGGTGTGGTCCAAACAGTAATGGAGTCTGAAAACACATTGTAAACCAAGCTTTATTGAGGCAGTAAGAAAAATGAGCAATAATATTTCCATACAGTCATAGAATCATAGAATGGTTGGAAGGAGATCTTGAAGATCATCTATTTCCTTCTGTCCCTGCCGTGGGCAAGGGTACCTTCAACTAGATCAGGTTGCTCAGAGCCCTACCCAACCTGGCCTTGAACAATTCCAGGCTTGGGGCATCCACAGCTTTCCTGGGCAACCTGTTGCAGTGCCTCACCTTCCTCACTTTTTTCCTAACACCTAATTTAAATGTACTCTCGATTTGAACCCCCTTGTCCTGTCACTACATGCTCTTGTAAATAGTCTTGCCACATCTTTCCAGTAAGTTCCTTTCAGGTACCAGAAGGCTGCAATTAAGCCACCTTCTCTTTTCCAGGCCGGACAATCCAAATACTCTCAGCCTTGCCTCACAGGAGAAGTTCTCTATCCCTCTGATCAACTTGGTGGCCCTCGTCTGGACTTGCTCCAACAAGTCCATGTCCTTCCTGTGTTGGGGACCCCAGAGCTGGATGCAGTACCGCAGGTGGGGCGTCTCACCAAAGTGGAGTAGACGGGCAGAATCACCTCCCTCAACCTGCTGGCCACGTCGCTTTTGATGCAGCCCAGGATACAGTTGCCTCTCTGGGCTGCAAATGCACATTGCTGGATCACGTCCAGCCTCTCGTCCACCACTCAGGTCAGTCATACAGAGATTCACCAGATCATAGATAGCAAATAAAGAATAGGTAATGTCATGGCTCTACCAGACCAGCAGGGACATAGCATGTAAGTCGTCCAACAGTAAAAGCCAACAGTGCAAATGATTTTGGGTGTAGTTAAGAGCTGTGCCATGCCTTGGGTTCACCAAATAGTAGTGCAACTTGAGAAAATCAGACCTTACATGGCCAGTAGCATGACATACATGTCAAGTGGGACAATGTGTGCATTATCCTGCCTATATACTGATGTTGGTCAAGGGGCAGGATATCAGCTACTTTGGCCCTCCTGGAGATTTTTGTGCCTCTGCTCCTGAAATTATTTTCTATTCTTTCCTAGTCTAAATGAGTTGATTTAGTAAGTTTCTACTGTTTAAACCTCTGAAGATAACCTGGTTTATTTTGTTTGCACCAGGTTGAATCAGTTACCTGCCTGCCTGTCCAGACTGCAACAAAGAAAGTTAAGAAAATGCAGCTGGAATACCAAGAAATGTTAAATTACCTGAATAATTTGAGAAGAATAAATTTGAATGAAAGCAAACAAAGAAGCCTTAAAAATTATGAGTAATGTCAAACTATGTAAAAGGGCTAAAGGGCAGTTATGGATTGAAATAAGTACAGAGCTGCCTAGTGGACCAGTTCTGAATTCTGAAGTGGATGTTGTAATTTCAAAATGTGTTTACAAATTTTTTACAAAAAATAAACCAGTTTTGCCATTTTGAGCCCCTCTTCTTCCTCTCATGAGGAAGTTGCAGACTGCAATAAACGATCTCTCAGTCTCCTCCAGGCTGAACAGACCAAGTGACTTCAGCCATTCCTCATATAGCTTCCCCTCAAGGCCCTTCACCATCTTTGTTGCCCTCCTTTGGACACTCTCTAATAGCTTCGTATATTTGCTGTATTGTGGTGCCCAAAACTGCACACAATATTGAAGGTGAAGCTGCACCAGTGCAGAGTACAGCGGGACAATCCCCTCCCTCGACCAGCTGGCGATGCTTTGCCTGATGCTCCCTAGGACATGGTTGGCCCTCCTGGCTGCCAGGGCACTGCTGACTCAGATTCAACTTGCCATCGACCAGGACCACCAGGTCCCTTTCCGTGGCACTGCTTTCCAACATCTCATTCCCCAGTACTTACAAACATCCAGGGTTGCCCCATCCCAGCTACAGAATCCAGCACTTTTCCTTCTTGAACATCATCTTCATAATGTTAAAAATTTGTAGCATATTCAGAATTATTTCTATTTAATATTATCTTTCTTATGATAAGACTCCTTTATTGTGCTTATCAAGAGTATTGACACATATATACATAAATATTATGAGTTGCTTATTATACAGACTTATAGAGTGTTTGAGGATGGCAGGGACCTCTAGAAACCCTCTGGTCCAATCCCCATCTGAAGTAGCATCAACTGGAGCCGTCTTCTCAGGGTTGTATCCAGCTGGGATTTCTGTATCTCCAAGGATGAAGACTCCAGAGCCTCTCTGGGCAACCTGTTCCAGTGTTCAACCAAAATTTTCATAAAGTTTTTCTTATGTTCACGTGCTATTTCAGTTTGTGGCTGTTATTTCTTGTACTTTCACTGAATAGCACTGGTTCAATTGTAAGCAAAAATGTTTTCAAAATATTAATATGGCATGACACTAGTGCAAATGAATGTTTGTTGAATAAAAGATGTTGGGGAAAATATTTCTACTATATGGAGTACAAACTCTAGCACAGGATTGTTTTTTCAGTCAGCCTTTTCTTTTCCATATTTGAGAATACTCTCCTGACCTTTCTGAGGTAGTGTCATATCATCAGACAGGGAGAAAGTACTCTCCTCCTCAAGAGTCGTCCTGTCAACCATTCAGAGAGTTCACTAACTGCGTGGTCTTCCATGGTCCACAGACAGGTCTCCAGACCAGGAAGACAGTCCTTGATAGCGCAACATGACAGAATTATTTTTGCCTCACACCTTGCGTGTGCATAAAGTAATTTTTGAATTGTACTGATAAGAACCTTGAATAAATGTTATGAGGCAACAAAATTCAAGTGCTTTATAACATGCAATATTTTTAGTCCAAACCCACAAAAAAGCTAAAAAATCTATATTATGAAGGCACTAGCATATCACATGAAATCAGGAAGTACTTTGCTGACTTGCAAATTTTTACTGACAATAACAATCGACACACAGTTCAATTCCCAGTCCTAGTCAAGAAATCTCATGCTCTTCCTTTTAAATACACATCCAAACTCCTACAGCATTTTAAGTCACTGTGACTAGACTATTATAAATAGGGTTTGGGAGGTTTAATATTTCCTTAGTCTAAAACCCCTAAGTAGCATACATCATATCAGATTTAGTGACTGAATTCAGTTCCGGTGTTTATTTTCTGTGGAGTTATTAATTTATTTATTTATTTAGAAGTATAGAGATACCTTCTTGGTTTAAGGATCCCTTAAACATGATTATAAACCAAGAATCTTATACAGTTTTTCAATCAAATGTCAAACACTCTTTCCTGAAACAATAGGGATAAGAATTCTTCAGGATAAGAGTTCTTTTTGATTCTTGGTCATGTGCTTTTTCCAAAATTTATGGTTTAACCTTAGAAGTCAGATCACTTGCCTCAGGATTGGGTGGATGATATGAATAATAATACATATTAGAACAATTATGTATACTGTTGAATATATAAATTCCAGATATTAATGCAAGAATTATTCTTTACTCTTATGTGACTCCTGACCAAATCATTACTGGAGTGTGTTTTCTCTTAAATTTACAGAATACTTCTAAGTATATATTTTTTGTACCAAGACAATATTTTACTGTGCAAACAAATAGACCTTAAATTTTTCTTTCTGCTAAATCTACTTTTAATTTATCTTTCACTTTGACTATACACAGCCTGAGATGTATAAGTAAAGCAGAATCAGAATTATACTTTGCCTTCTAAATTGCAAACCTATGTCACCACCACAAGATTCATTTAAATTTTCCTTAGGCATCTATAACATAGATGTCAATACCTGAGACAACTGCTTAGACTGTCTTTATAAATAATGGAGGAAAAATAGTACTTCTTGGAAATGCTTATCTGATCAATTTTAGACATGTACCATAGTATTAAATAAATCTATATTTAGAATTGCCTGTTTCTCTCTATTGACAGGTTAAATGACTGGTTTTAATATATATGTGTTCCTTAAAGACATTTAAAATTGATGTTCTATCTTTTCTGTTTTCTGGTGACATTTGCTGATTTTGTTTCTCTGCCATTAAGAAGAAAAAGAACATATTGTATCAAAATGTTTTCTATTTTTTTGCAGCCCTTGTACACTCATAATTAGTTAGATATAATAATGAAAATAATGACTATAATTTCCTGAAAGGTATAATTGTCCATAAATTTCATAAGTTCTTAATGGTACGTTGTATATACCTGCTTGGGACATGATTATTTGACTTCTCCATCCATCAATATATCCTTGTGCCACCTTTGACTTGAAAGTTTGAATCGTGTAGTGGTTTGACCTTGTCTGACTGCCAGGCGTCCACCAAGCTGCTCTACCACTCTCCAACTCAGAGGAGAGAAAAATAAGACAAAAAAGATCTTGTGGGTCAAGGTAAAGGCAGTTTAATAAAACAAAAGCAAAGACGACACATAGAAGCAAAGGAAAATGAAATACCTATTTTCTACTTCTCATTAGCAGGCAATGTCTAGCCACTTCCCAGGAAAGTAGAGTTTCAGTAGCTCAGCAGTTGCTCCAGAGGGTGAATAACATAACAACAAATGTCACCCCCTACCTCTACTTTCTTTTAGCTTTTATTGCTGAGCATAAATTATATGGTAAGTAAAATCCCTTTGGTCGCTTTGGGTCAGTTGTCCTGGCTATATCACCTCCTAAGATTTTGCTTACCCCAGGCCTTCTGAGTGAGGCAGGAGTGTTGGGGCGACAGTCTTGATGCTGATGTATCAATACACAGCACAGCATGGGCTGTTTTGGGGAAAATTAACTCTATCTCAGCTAGACCCAATACATATTGGAAGAAGAAGAGTACAACCATGTATTTATTTTCCAAGAATTTGGATAGGAGCTCCCACTTTCTTTAAGGATCTGACTGGACATCAAAGGCCCAAAACTGCTCTGAGGGATAGGTAAAGACTAGGGTTTCTAAACTGACATTCAGATTCCTGCCTGATAGACAATTAAGTCCAGGAGGACTTAATTTAACTGCATTAGCAACTGAAAACCAGCAGAGATCTGGTGCCTATTATTTTCTGTGTCCATGTGTTCCCTGAACATACACATCTTTAAGTTATATTTTACTTTTTGTCTTTATTTCTTATGTAGTTATCACTTATGACAGCACCTATGAAAACAAGTGATGAAGCATATTTGGTTAAAATATACCATGGAAAACTATCTGTACACTTATTAAAACATATAGTGAAACAGACTAATGATCAGCCAGGCCAATAGATCTCTTATCAGTTAGAAAGTGCCATAGAAACAAACTGGTTTGTTCCAGTAGCAAGTCTCAGTTTCCATTGTTACACTCTTAGAGGCTTTTGCCTGGTTACTCTCTGTTATTTTCTGCCGGAGAAGTAAGCCAAGAAGCAGTAACAGCACATTGCTCTACATCAACATAAATTTAATGCCCACAGCACTTAATACCTCATAGTTTTAGACTTATCCCAAACTCATAAGCTTATCTGTTTGGTGGAGGGGGGGTTTAAATTAAGTGAATGGAGTCACTATCCCTGGAGGTGTTCAAGAAATGACTGGATGTTGCACTTAATATTATGGTCTAGTTGACAAGATGGTGATTGGTCAGAGGTTGAACTTGATGATCTTAGAGATCTTTTCCAACCTTAATGATTCTGTGGGAAATTATCAGTGGGTTTAATGAAATTATCATTTTTCTTCTATAATCTGTGTATTAATTAATATCATAATAGATGAAATAATAATTTTTCATTATTTTTCTGAAGTAATCTAGTATCACTTATATCTTGCTCATATTCCTGGTCTCCTTGTTTGTTATTTTTCATTACCTTGTATAGTTCATATTTTAATATGTTGTCTCAACATGGTGTTTCAAGTGTTATTGTCTAATATTCTAAATTTTATAGCTGAAGCAACAGAGGGATAGTCTTCTGCCAAAGCTTCTTTGGCAGCTTTATATCAATTATTTTTGTGAAAATATTTTAAATTCATCAGAATTCTAGCATTACTTGCATTTCAACTTTATACTGGTATGCCTTGAAAAATATAAATTTAATTCTCATACGTGTAGTCACAATAACCCAATGTCTTTGAGATTTTGTGTATTTATGTTTACACTAAGATTTTTTTGTGCCTACATAGTTCATCCACCCATTTCTTTTCCTGTCAGGAAAAATCAGAACAACTTTTCAAATTCTCTCTTTCCTTGTGTATCTATTTTATGTTTGTGTTCCATCACATACCAAACCTTGAAACTAGGAAAAAGTTTCACTTTTATAGTATGATATTGCTTCTTAATCTGACAGACTGTATTGACTCAATGGAAAAATATCTCTATTAATGTTTTTCTTTATATAATAAAAATAGTTTACATAAATGAAACTTTTAAATTATAGACAATTTTCATATTAATAATTTTCAAGTAAATAAATAAATTTTATACATTAAATTGCTAATGTGATAGCCACTTCTATCAGCTTTCACTAACATAGGCATAGGTGTCTTCTGATGAAAGAACAGCAATTTTATGCACGCAGTAGAAATTATTTTTTCCCTCTCTTAGAGCAAATTTGTTATATTTATAGACAAAATATTTCTTCCTATCAATAAAGAAGGCATTGTGAGTGACAGTTGATCTTGTTCATCAGCTCGTGGTTTGTATGACCTGTATTTCATAAACAGACAACAGATATCTGATTCTTGTTGTCTTAAAATGATTCCAATTGTCTTCTGAAAAAGCAGAAAATATATGAGAAGAAAAGAATTGTATCATCATTAATCAAGTCTATAACAAATCCTTGCCTTAAAAATGTGAATTATAGCATTAGAGTAAGAGTCTGGATGATTTTTCCACTCTTGATTGAAAACTATAAAGCATTGAGCTATGGATTATTAGAAATTTATTTTCTGTTACATGGTGTATACCAAATTAGAGATGCTTGCACAATAATTCTTTATTGGATATGAGTATTATATGCTGATATTATTGTTTTAGGGGTTTTTCTTTTTTTTTTCTCCAGCAGCATTCTGTCAGCAACTTGAAAATTAAGTATCCTGCCACTGATCTTTAAGAAAATAAATTGCATTATTAGGAGGAGATATCTGTGATATAATAATACTGATAAAATGAAATAACATTTAAAATACTGTTTAAAGCATACTTACAGCCCTGAAAACATAGGCTCGTGAAGGATCATTGCATTTTTAGGTTTTCCTCTTAAAGGTAATGTAGTACTCAAAGTGTGGCAATGTCAAAACTTTATAGAGGTAAAATTATTTCAGCATCTTTTGTAGTTCTAGTCTCCATGTCCTAAAAAGGACTTAGGCTAGCTAGAGAAAGAATAGAGAATAGCAACATAAGACTTGAAGATGTTGTCTTGTGAGGAAGTGCTATAAAGGATGATACTCTTCAATTTAGAGAGGAAAAAAATGAAGAGAATTATGACAGAGGTTTACCAAGTCGTTGAGCACCTTGATTAGCTGTTCTCAAACAGAATCGGAAGCATTCTGCTAAAGTGTCAAGAATCTGATTTGAATAAATATGACAGAGTACTTCACACAGTGGGGAATAAACTGTAGCTTGCTCCTGCAGGACACCATAAAAGCAGGCAGTATCATAAATTAAAAAAAAAAAATGGGTCAGACAATCCAATGGACAACAAGCTCATGAAGAGATCATAAAATAATTAGTCAGAGTCCTAATACAGAAATTGTACTGTGAGCATGAGGTAAATCCACTGCAGAAAGTGATCAAGCTGAACAGTCTATCTTACTACCGCTGCCATAAACTCCAGTCTGGGCTAAAGGGAGCATTAGTTTGGCCCAGCAGGGTTTTTCTTGTGTTCTTCCAACCTCTCCTGGACCCCTGGGAGTTTCCAATTCTTGATAGAAAATACCTATAATTATTTTTAACAATTTAAAAAATAGCACAATAGAGAAAATGGACAAAGTTACAGACAATTCTAAAGGTGTCTATTGCCTTTTATTTATCATCCAGATCAATTTAATGCTTTTAGTAATTAAAGGGGTTTGTATGCTTGTTTCTTTTTTGTTTTAAAGTATACTACCTCTTCTCAATATGGGTCATGGCATCACCATAGGCAACAAAAGTTTCAGAATAATAATGTCTTCCTGCTGTTAAATAAAGGATGAGAGACTCTGAAACAGAATTTAAACACAAACTTTCGAGAGCTCCTGATCATCTGGCAATTAGTCCCAAATACCTACACTTAAAAAAAATTTAGAAGATCATGTTTTACAGAGGTCTAGATTATAATTTGAAGGTGATTAGAGAAGTCTTCCCTAAAAATAAGAAAATAGTGTTTGTCTTTTTTTCTATTTGTAAAATTATAAACAGGGATAAATATTTAAATTTACAAAACACAAATTTAAATTGCATTCATCTGAAGTCAAATTTCTAAGAAATTTCTTCAATCTGTGTGGGGGTTTGACCCCAAAAATCCAGTCTCCAAGCTCCCCCACAATTTACCTCAACACCGAAAAGAAGTTTTTAGACAGGCACACCTCAGCATGGAGGAAGGGAATTATATTACAATTTATTACTTACACAATAAATACTATAGAAACTAAAAAGAAAATAAATACACAGTATTAATATAATCTCTACCACCCCTGGGCCCTCCCACATCAGTTCAGGAGAAGTTTTCAGGGCTAAAACTATCTCTCTCACTGGGGTATCAGGGAAGAGGTCTTCTTGCACCCCCACCAGCCCTCAGCTGCTGCTGAGGTTTTCTCCTGGGCTACAAGGGAACACTTGCTTTACCAGATCTTCATCATGAAAGTCCAGGGAGTCAGCTTGTGAGTTCTTTCCCCATGGTTCTTGACAGTTCCTTCCCAGAGAGTAAGATGTTCACTCCCTCTCCAGGTTGCAGGTTTCTGGGTCTTGCTCAGTCTTTCTACCTCAAATAGTTTTCACCAAAAGTCCTTACCCAGAAAAAGCCTGCCTTTGGCTTTTCTCTGTTTTAACTGCTGCAGCTTCAGCTCAACTTGCCACTTGGCAAGGGGGGCCATCCGCCGCATTCCTCCTTTGGTTTTCGGCTGCTCCCACCCAAACCTCGTGTAGAGCCTCCTCCAAGCCCCTTGGCCCGTCTCCCATTTCTTCAGCCTCACTCAAGGTAGCTACCCTCTTCCCCACCATTATGGGAGGGGAAGAGGGAGCAGCGAGGCTTCTTCAGTCTCTCTCCTCTGCCTGGAGTTCTTCCAGCTCCGCACATTGCAACTGCTTCTCCGGGCTCCGGACCACCCCTGGCCTGCCTCCTGTCTCGGCTCCAATGCCAAGCCTTAAGTCCACGCCACCACCTCTCCTGGGCAGGGGGGGAAAAGAGCCCCCTAGCCTTGGCCACAGGCACCTGGCCCAGTTAATATACTGCCCCAAGCTCCCTGCAGCCTGGCCAGGGGAGAAGAGGACCTTGCCCTCCCCCCCCACAAGCGGTCAGCAGGCCTCTCTCCTCTCACCTCATGGTCTCACACTCACACACACTGCCAACAACTTCCCGCTGTTGTAATATCTAATTTCACAGGGGCGAAAAACCAGCTCCGATTGGCTCCTCACTGGAAACTCAACCGGGACCAACCACTTCCAGCCCCCCTGGACAGTCTGGAAAACTCATATCCATAGATTGAAACATGTAGGTAGCTGAGTTTGTGCCTACTTTAAATCTTATTTTTTACTTTTTTTCAGTAGCAGCAATTTCAAACTAGATAATCTCTTGACTATATCAAATTAAGTAATAAGACCTTATTTGGGAATCTCTATTTTGGTAAATTGAATTAAACTCATTGGGATAAAAAATTACCTTTAATCCTAACTAGTTGATCTTGAGTTCATTTCTTATTGTATCTATATTCCAAGCACATATTAATGAACATTTATGATCTTAAATATCTTCAAAACTTGATTTTTTATAGAGGAAATACATTTGTACAAACTATATACCTGCTAGGATTCAGATTTAAAAAAAAAGATAATTCAGAAAAGAAATATAAAAATCTGCAATATCAGGGCAGTACTCCAGTGGAAGGCATGTAATAAGCATACCTTTCAGGAAGAACTCTTTTTTAATTTTTAGGCAGAAAGGGTACTGAAATTGAGATACATATCTTTGGACATTTCCAGAGTATCAAAAATTTTTGAAGGAAAGTTCACTGTGTCGTATTTTTTATTTGGTCATAAAAAAGAAATAGTTTTCCAAAACTTCTATTCTTTTGCCATTATCTTTCATTTTAAAGACTTTAGGATATTTGAATACCATGTTGAAAAAAATCTCCCTTTTTTTAACTTCAGAAGAAAGCAAAGTATCATGATGAAACCAAACAGAGGCCTTTAACACCTATGTCTAAACGTGCTCATCAGGATTAAATTACTATTACCTATACTATAAGAAGGCTGAGAGGCAAGACAAAAACAAAAAAAAGAAGCAGTATCAGGAGCAGGAGAGAACTGCTTTTTTGAGAGTTACAATATCATACATATCAGGGAAAGAACATAAGACCATTTTGGTTCCAGCTTCTTTCCTCAAAGCTCTCAAACCTCTGTGATCACACATAGAAAAAACAAGGATTTTAACTATTAAAGTTATGTGATAATTGTCTACATTATAAAATATAGTTGCAGACAACGTAGAATGTGTTAAAGACTAATGATTTTGTATATGTCACAATGATGATTAATATTATGTATGAACAGAGAATTTGTAAAAATATATTGTTAATGAATATAGCAAAATGTCAGTTCAAGATTTGAAACTGGCCTGATTTGTCAGTCTTTTAAATGCTCTCATCAGTGTAGTTATGTTATCTCTCTCTCTATCTCTGTATTTAGTTTCAATAAAGGATCAAGACTGTATGAAAATTATTTATTCATGTGCATATATATGAATCACTTATTAATGCCTGTGTCTACATTAACATTTCTGTTCAGAATGTGATCTTTTAATTGAATTTACGCATCATCTCCATTTCTTCATTTTCCTTCATTTTTCAGGAAGATTTTCATCTCCACAGATTTTTTGAGAGCAAACTAAAGTGCCAGCTCCTACTAAGATGCATATTATATATTGGAAGCCCTAGTGAGCTTATAAAGGTGCTTATGGACAGCTTTGAATCACAGACGAGCTGAGGACATTCAGTTCAGGGAACCAAATGATGCTGATAAGAAGTACAAAGCTGAACCATGAAGTCAGCACAAAACACATCAATGCCTTGACACTCTCCTATGCCAGTCAAATATCTTACTTAAATAATATGTAATATATACTGAAATTACAAGCTAATAATATAGAAGCTTCAATGCCAAAAGTAGATCATTAATCTTAATCTTCTTTTCCTGAATGAAGATCATTTATTTGTTCTTTGCACATTTTGAAATGTTCATCCAGAATGTTGTCATTCTGGTAGTCTACCTCTGAACTGAAAGTCAATCATGCAAGTAAACCAGTGCGTATTTTGTGTTTAAGATGAATAGGAAAAGACTTGTGAGCATTTCATACACAGAAAGAGAAAAATTATCCTGTGTTCACTAAAGCTGCAATATGAAAATAGGTTCTGCTGTCTAGCACAAACCAAAATAAATAAAGAATATGTATATTTTTCTATGAAGCTAGTATGAACCACTGCATCACCTAGGAAAGGGAGAGAGTAAATGGGATATATTTGTGAGGAAAAGTAACTAGGGGACTTTGATTCTTTGAGCTTATTCTAGGCTGTCCTACAATATAATGCAACAGAATAAAGACAAGTACATGCTGTGCAAATTCTCTACATAAGTGTTAAGTCAATGTGATTTAAACAGATACATTTTTTGTTAGAAAGCACAGGCTTGAATTTTCCACTGAATATTAAGGGTCAAGAATTTACCAATGCATAAAAATACTGCCACAGTGATATGAATCAAACTCTATGGTATAGTTCCCTCAAACTAAAATGTCATAGCAGGGAATATATAATAAGTCCTAGAAACTGATTAGTATATAGAAATCAGCAGAAATTTGGTCTTATATCTTACCATCTGAGAGAGCAGGTATTGTGGTCTGATATACAAACAGCAAATTGAGTTGCTTTGATTTAAAATAATTCTTTTTATATTACCATGTACAATAGGACAGAATAAAACAATATATTCACTGAACATCTGCTATTTTTGTGTCATTCAGGTGACTCACATACCTACATTTTCCCTGGGGATGCCAAGTTGTTAAAGCCATCTTCTACTACAAGATTGGTGCCAGTAGAAAATGTGCATAAATTTGACTTCAGTGAAAAGTGTCATTTCAATATATTTCTTTTGCTCAAGCCCTAACATAAGGTTACATTCTATCTCTCTTTTTTTTTTTTTTAATTAACCCATTACCACTGCTATTCTAGGCAAAATAAATTTCTTTAGTTACTGTTTATGTTTAGAAAAGCCCCATTCTTGGGCAGATGAGCCTATCACATAAGGTAAAGGTATATGGATTCTTTGAGTTACTCGTAAATGGTTCAACCCTGTGATGAGTTACATGTAGCACATTTGAATACGTGCCTCTTCAGCATCCACAGTGCAACCTGGTACATTCAGCCTTTGTACAAATTTCCCTGCTGTATGCTGCTAAAATGGGACATAGAAGTATAATCCACAACCAGTGGCTGACTCAAAAATAACAAAGTCAGTGATGAATTTCTTGCTTTCTTGCATTTGTTGCCTCAGTGTTTTGAAAGTGATTTCTCTATCAGCAACCAAACCAGAGCTCTTCACATTGCCCTAAGTTAAGAGAATAATAGCAATTGCTTTACATTACAAAGTGTTCATCTTTTGTGCTGATCCTTCTAGTTTTTTCCATTCTGATAAGGAAAATGTCTCCAATCCTTGTGGTTTCCTTTTTCACACTTTTCCTATGGCCAGTGATGGATTTAGCAATCACTTCTATGGGAATGATGATACAATTTCTTTGTTGGTTTGGTTTCTGAGTATCTAAATATCCTTTTATACTAACTGAAATAATCAAAATAATGCATAATGATTAGCCCACTGAAAGAAATCATATATATCCTGAATATAAATTCATATAACTAGACAGCACTGGTGATGAGTCATGAGACTGGTTTTATAGTGTCTTTTCCCTGAATTAATCTTTAGTCATTAAAGCTCTTGGAAATAAATACGCTTTTATTAATAAGTTTCAAATAATCTAATCTTTGAAAAAAATAAATAGAATTCCTTATCTGCAGAAATATATTTTGGCACAAAATTCCTTACTTCAAAATGATGACTCTTATTAAGCAAAAGAGTTTTCTACAATTATTTATCAGATTTTCTCTCTCATGACAGAAAAAAATATTATCACAGAGATACAGAAAATAACTTTCTAGAAAGAGATCTCTTGAAGACATATAAAACTGTTTCACTAAAATATCACTTACCAATGTGAGTTTCAACAGCACAATTCTTAAAAAATAGGTACTAGAGATTAAAAAGGCATCTCAATCAAAAAATTCAAGGAGTTTAAACAGTCTGCACGTTGTCTACTAAAAATCACCAACCAGATTTTTGTTTGTGAACTATTTTCCTAACTACATAACATTTCAATTTCCCTGAGTTACATGAAATAATTTAAATCTGAGCATTTTTTGGGATGTGAAGATCCTTTTGGGTTTTCAGACAGGTAATGTACCCAACATTAAAAAAAAAGAAAGAAAGGAAAAATAGAGAGAGAAAATAAAATTAAAAGAAATAGAGTAGCAACACCAGAAGAGAAACTGAGACACAGTGAGAAAGGCATTTCTATCTTGATTCTAGGGAAAAGTGTAAGAAAAACTTATACTACAAAAAAATATCAAAAAGAGAAGCCTAGATCTGGAGAAAAGAAATAGTCTTATCTAGTTCAGTTTATCTAGTGTTATCAAAAACTGGATTGTGTGATATTCTTGTAAATATACCAAAGAAACACTTTATCCTTTTTTCTACCAGCAGTGAAAGCTGACAGCCAGTTTCTTCTGATTAACATGTTTGGCTGAAAAAAGTATCACAGTTTTGAAACCAGAAAATATAAATTAACCGACATTGTGATTTTTCCCATGAAGATAATTTTCACATGATCCTTTTGTATAAGTCAAATAAAAGCTCCCAAGGCAGTACCCCTGTACTACTTTGACAATGCACAGAACAGAGTTACTCTACATATAGACTTTACAAAGCAAACATAGTCTTCATTTCTTTATTGAAGTTCATCCCCCAGAGAACAAATAAAAAAACTTAACAATAACAAAACTACTATTTCACATTTGTGATTATCTCATTTCTTTTATTAATGTTAGGTTTTGTGGGAACAAATATTACCAACTACTATCCTAAGGTAATAGCTGGAGAAATGAACACTCCTTGCATGCAAACGAACCCACCTATCACCTCTTGGCAGTTGTGTTTTAGAAGACCAGAAGTTTAGACACTATATTTGATAAAGGCTAAAGTAATGCAATTAAATTAATACTTGAATGTACCTGAGAAAAAAAGTAATGACTCAGCTCTTCCCTTACTCTATTCTATGTTTTTGACTGTAAGTGTACATATCTGTACATACCTGACAAGGCTGTGACACTGACTTCCCTGTCCACTGAGAGTTCTGCAAAATATACAGAAATGGAATTACTGCTTCATGATGGAAGAAAAATAATTTTTCCAATGTAGTGTACTTATCCCTACACATTACAGAACTTTCTGATATAAAATCATCTTGAAAAAATCACATATTTTCAGTGGAAAAGAAGGTCTCCTAGTAGGACTAATGAGATAACCAGAGCATCTCATACACTCTTCTGAATTTATTCAGATTAAAGTAAAAACTGGATTTCCTTTGTGAGTACTCACTTTTAATTGCACACATCCCACTATCTACTTGTCAGACACCTGATTCTTCGTTCAGAACCAACTTGTGGAGAGAGAGAGAGTGTGTACGTGTGTGTGTGTGTGTGCGTGTGCGTGTGTATGTGCGTGTGTGTGGAGGGGGAAGGGTTGAGTTGAACCTCACAGAGGTGGAGTGGTATCATTATCCCTCATGGCAGGCCCCTGGAACCCACAAGGGGAAGCCCTAGGGTAGCTGTCAGTCACAAACAGCCAGAAAAACTATAACACCCCATATCTCCTGGCACCCCTCAACCAGCCTCAGATTGGCAGAGACAGTGAGAACACTGCTCCTCATCCTGGCCTGGAACCCCAGAGTGGCTGGTGGGTTGGAGACCCTACATGGGGGGGTGACCAAAGGGACCAGAGCAGATAAAACCAAGGGCATGTCATGTCCCTCCTGCTTGGACTTGTTAGAGTTGCTCTTCTACAAGGCTTGGTGGTACCTATATAATCCCTCATTTCATGGCTAGGCTTCGCAAATGAAGATTTGGGAAGGACTCTACCCACATTTGCTGCAAGTGCACTGGTGGCGAAAAAGGCCAATGCGAGATCATCATCACCATGGCTGGGCTTCATGAACGAAGATTTGGGAAGGCTCTATCCACATTTGTTACAAGCACACTGGTGGCTAATGAGGCCAATACGAGATAGACATATCCGATTGCAAAAGACACAGCAGAAAGACTCCTTAGGTGGTGTATTCTGCAAGACACATTTTTTTCTGCATTGTCTTTTCTCCTCAAGAGTGATCCTGCGTGCGTTCTCAAAGGAAACAGCAATGTTATAGATAGTGTGTCTCCAGGTCTCTTGATTGGAGGCCAGAGTTATGTTGATCAATATGGCCAAGGCTGAGATGTTGTTTCAGGGAGTCCTTGTATGTTTTCTTTGGGGCTCCTCTCTTGCGGCAGCCGGTGGCAAGTTCACCATAAAGCAAGAGATAGATATATATATAATACATATGAGTCTCTCCCTCTTTCTCCTTCTCTCTTCTTGATCCCTCTGCTTCTCTTTCCCTGCCCCTTTCCTGATGCTTAGAGTAGTTTGGAGCTGGAGGTATTGGATCTTGATTTAAGTGTTGTGGAGTTGGTTTGATTTTGCCTTAAGTGTTGTGGATTAATAGAATATGCTGAGCCACTATTGTGGTAGAATATGCTGTGTCACTATTTTGTCTAGCTTGTGTGGTATTCTTTTGAATTTTGACCAAGTCCCCTTGTTTACTCACTTAAATTAATAAAGAAATTCCTTGGGAACAAGCCTGTGACTTATTCTCTTAACACTGTCTCGAGGTACCAAGTAAGTATGGCCAGTCTTCGCGAGCGAAGATTTGGGAAAGGTCATTAACCCTTCCAGCCTGCGCAGTGGATTTTTTAGGTGAGACACAGTGTGCGCTGAACTGAGCCCACCCTTTAATCCTGAGGTTCGTCTGCCGGGGCCGAGCAAGCTTGGACAGTGGCAGCGAGGTCCTCAGGACATAGGTTTGTTTAGAGTGACCTTCTCTTAGATGGATGGCCTTATAGGGCTGACGAGCTCCATCTGCCCAGGGGAGTTTTTCCCTGGCCGGGAATTGAACCCGGGTCGCAGCGGTGAGAGTGCTGCAACCTAACCACTAGACCACCAGGGGCCCCCGAGGTACCAAAAAACCCTATATCTATATATTAAAGTAAAACTCATAGCCACTCTCGTGAGCTTGTAGCTCCGGGGCTGGAGTTTTACACTACTTCACACCAGTAAATTAGGAAACTAGTCTCTCTCACTCTCTAGTTTTACTTCAGATGTAATGTCTAAAGAGTGAAAGTTTCTAAAACTGAACATCTGCAATAGAGGATATAAATGCCCTAATATCCTACAATAGAGAATACTAATCCCTTCTAAGAACACATATTTCTATCCTCAGAATAATTTTCTCTACTGTAAATATAAGTAATTGAAGCAAGCTTTCTTCAAATTCTGACTCGGCTTTCCAATCACCAGAAAGGGGCAAAATAATGGTGACTGGCATTACTTTGTGATCATCTGTGTGTAACTCAGAACTCAATAATTTATGATTATTGTTAATCCACCTGTTGGTGGATGATAAGTAATCATTCCTCATAAAATGTCAAAAAATTTTGGTAAAAAATCCAAATTTAGAAACCTCACATTGCAGACATGCAATTCTTTATTCCATCTTGTATTAATGACTTCAGATAATTTAAATGTCTTCAATTCAAACTCGTTTTCAGAAATGTGTTTATAATTTGCAAATCTTAACATATATAAGACATTAATCCGTTTACATTAACTTCAATGGCAAAATTAGTTCTCTTTTTAGATCATGGCAAGCACTAATTGTTGGTGGGGTGATTTTCCTGTAAAGACTCTGCTTTGTCATGAAGCAAACACTAGCTAGATGACTTATTGCTACCAAAGCAAGCATTTCATGATGACCCTTATCTTCTCACTTTTCTGCATGTTCAGGCTCATCATAGCAAAAGAAAAGTCAAAAAATGATTTCTTCAATTTATTATTGCATTTGTCTGGAGGCAATTTTCTGACTGAAATGACACAAAATCCACTGGGAAACAAGAGCTATGGACCCTATAAATATGCAGCCATCACTTCTGTGATCAAGCTTTTGACTGTGTTGCTATGACTGTCATAATAAGCAGAAATGCTGTGGGAGAAAAATAAAAAGATTTTTTGTTTGAAATTCCTTGGTGCATTCCCTAGCACCCACAAAATTGCTGCCTATTGTAGACACTAAAGAGTCTGAAAAATTATTACACACACTGTTGGCAGCTGCTGTCAGCTGAGATGGGAGCTGTTATTCACTTCAGCGTGTCAATATTTTAAAAAATCATCATAGCTGCCAATTCTTCAGTGTATTATGTTAATGTGAATGATTTGGGCAATTGTTTTTCTTTCACTGCCTATTGGAATCTTCTGGTATACTCCAGCCCACTCCTCTTTCGATTTACTCTTTATCAAACAAAAACTAGAAGAAATCTATTGGAGGAATTACATAAAAATTGTTTTCCTAGACAAAATATAGTCAGTATTATCTTCTGCTGCCTGTAGGCTCATCATTTCTACACTTCTGTGTATCCGGTTACAATTTTTGTAAGTCAGGGGCCTCAGATTCTGCCTGGAATATGTTGCAGCTGGCACATTGCTCCCTCCTAACCAAGTGCGACTGAGTTTTGCAGGTAGACACTGTTACCATTCTGATTGGAGTCAACAGGAGTATGATATAATAAAAAAATCTGTCAGGTAGTCAAAAATGTCTGAGAACACTTATTTGGCCTTTTGCACTTTGCTTTCTGATCCAGCTGGGCAGGACTACAGCTGACTACAGAAGTGTCTCTCATCTTCTCTGTTGGGTGGCAGTAGATTAAACAGTGAACCGCAATCAGGCTGGAAACAGACACATGCTTAGTACCAAGAGAGAACTGTGTGGTGGTTGGTAACCATGGCCATGGCTCACTGCATGGGGCTCAGGAAGAGCTAAATAGGAATTGGCTCATTCTTAGGGAAGAAGCATTTTTTAATGCTGTTATTGTCTACATGACCTAAGAAGCAGTGAGTATGGCTGGAGGCCCGATTCAGAGTGAAGCTTAGGGAAACACTATATATTCAATTTTCTACCGGCTTGTAAGAAGGAAAAGTTGACAAAGAGGTCCTGAAGACAACAAGCAATATTGTAAGTTCTGCAGAATGTATGAGTCTATGAGCAAAAAATTCAAACATGTAGGTCTGAGAACTCCCTAAACCCTCAGAAACTCACCTCCACATAAATAATAATTATGTTTCTAGTTTCTACAGGTGTTGAACTTCACAGACTCAAAAAGAGCAGCTGGGGCCTGATTTGCTAGCTGGCCTGAAAGAGCACTAGTTCCCTATTTGTTTTCACTTGAACTGTTCCCCACAGAAAATTTGGGTATTTTTTTCCTCTCCATCCACGTACTGTTTTTGAAACAGGAGTGTACTTCTATTCCCAGAAGTGGAATTTATAATTATAGAAAGGGCATTATAATTTCAGATTTGAGCAACTCAGTCTGCATATTTGTGCATTCAAGAGATCTATTCAAACAAGAAGCATAAATTATTTATTATGGTTTTACCTGGTACCAAGGGTCAAACACTCATCTTTGATTAACTGATAGCTTCTTTTTATCTCTTAGATCAACTGAAAAAGGTGGAAAGTGGGAACAAAAAAAATCTATGATTTTTATTCTTTGCAAGCCTTCCTTGTGTATACTGAGTAGCAGTTGAACAAAGACACAAGTTATACTGAGAATAATAACATAGCCAGCAAAAGCCACTCACCAAATAAGAAGCTGATAAAACAGAAGTGATAAGCCAAAGGGAACAAAGCGTTATCTGACTTGCATATTCAAATCTAAATATGCAAATTTTAAAAGTCTGGTTCCATTCTACAGTGAAATACCCTCTAGCTTGTGATCCTGAGATTATGATGAAATTAGACGATCTCATTTCTTCTGTTTTTAATTGCACATTCTTTTTATTAAGTAGAAAGATTGCGCTAATTTATTTTTTTTTTGTTTTTTATATACCCATATTATATTAAATGGAATTTTCCTGTTGTGTCTTCTGTCCAACATATTTTTCCACTTTCATTTCCTTTTTTCTTTTTTTTGCACATAGTCTCCTCACACAATCTTTTTCTTCTTTTTTTTCTATTTTTTTTCTGGCTTAGTGAAAACAAACTAAGAACAGTCAGGAAACTGCAGTTCCAGTAGCATTGCCCAGCAGAGTTTACAGTGACTTCACACCTTTTTGGAGAGTTTTCCTTACCTGCCATTAACATAATGTAGCATAAATACTTCAAATACTTTGGGTGGCTGAAAGGCATATTTTCAGTTCAGTAAAGGAGCAAAAAGTCAAAGGAGATTTGTTGGAGAAATCCAACTTAGCTCTTTCTTCCTCATCTGATTTATTAAAGAACAAAAGCAACAAAGGAGAAAAAAATTGTTTAGAAATGCCACTTTTGTGATACAAAGTAGTTATTGGCTGCCTAATTAGTTACTGGAGCCATTTATAAATTTTTCTGACTCTCGATGCTGTACATTCTGTCCTGAGATACAGCCAGCCTGTCAAAGTCCTACATGAATCTGCTGCACTGGGACTGTGTCTGCAGCATATCACGAAAGGTGTAACATGAAAGATAGGTCAGCTGGTATGAGAGACTGGAAAAAAGTTATTACTGGCTTGAAAAAACTTGGGGGGGGGGGGAAGAAAGGGGGCAGATCAGGTTCTACCAAGGTGGAATGGTGCACACTTCCCCCTCTCATACCCCGCCTCCTTGAGAGCCACTGGTGCAGTTGTCAGTCACTGGCACACTGGCAGCACCGCCCCACACCACACCCCCTTGAGCCCCTAACCCAGATCCTGGATGGCTGGCAGGCTGGAAACCCCACATGGGGGGGAATGGCCATAAGAGTCCAGAGCAAATAAAATCAACACCATGAGACCCCCCTCCTGTCGCAGCCCTATCATTCTTGGGTTTGTGGTAGCTGGTTCTACACTGGATCCAAGGCAGTAGCTATAATTCTCTCACCAGTAGGTCAGTGATTTTTATAACTGATGAATTTTTTGCTTACCTTTGGGTGAGAACTGAGTATGTTTACAGGTGCAAAACCTGGAATCAAGTCCCTTGGAGTAGGTAAAGGGAACCTAAATTTGAAGAAGTTTTCATCCATATTGACTTTGGGAGAAAAATTTATAATGAAATAATTCTCGAAGTTATGCCCAGTCTTTCTCCTGGAAACAGCTAGATGTGGTGGTCAGAAACAGCTACAGGGAGAAAATTAACAGGTAAGTGTATGGTCAGGAAGAAGTCAGCAATTTATTTACTACATAAAGCTCCATTTTTTATCTTTATTCCCTTTTTTGCCTCTTGCTTTTGCATCTCAATGAGTAGTAAAATATCAAGTCTGCACTCATTCACTTGTAAATTAATGAAAATGTGTTAAGACCTTTCATCTCCATTCTAACTCAAGACAGAACAAGCATGTTCTGTATATCACCATGCAAAAGAGAAGAAAGATTGCTAGGTGTAGGTATGGCAAAAGATCAATGCATTCAATGTCTAATTTAATGCTCATAGGAAATGAGTTTATTCTTTATAATAGGAAGGTCTACTGTTTCAGTTTTGTTAATGCTTAAAAGTCACAAAAGAGCTATAATCTCAAATGAGAAAGAGACATCAAAAAATGACAAAAATCCTGAAATATATTTAATTGGGATATCAGACAATACAATTCATTCCCTGTGAAGAAAAAGATATTCATGAGTATTGTAGAAACGTTTGCATGAAAAGAGAGCCATGTATTTCTCTATGTCGTTATGACTAACTACTCCACAATTTTTTTTTCCTTTTTACACATTTTTGCAACTGGATATAGTGGAAATCTAACAATAAAAAGTTTATCATAATTTACTTTTTACCATTTCAGCACAAATATAGCATAAAAAAAAAAAATTCTCCCAAGTGTAAGGACCGAAAGAGCACAGTTGCCTGTCTCAAACACTGTTAAGACCATAGAAGGACTTTGCCAAGATATAAGCATTGAAAGGAGCAATAAGATGGTGCTAACTCCAGACCTGGTGCAGGTTAGCTCATCCTGGTTTATGCATCTGGATAAAAATCCCACTGTGGCAAACTGTGTAAAGAAGCAACTGCTCATGCCTATATCACCGGTCAAACAAAGATCACCCCAAGTTGTGGGACAGATGACATCTGCAACCAGCAACAACCACCAAAGCCCCCCTGAATATGCCTCTGCAGATAGAGGCATGAGAACTTGGGCACCAGAGCAGGAACTTGACATAAGATAAAGGTGGTATTATTGTCCAGGTGTTATCTCAAACTTGGGGGAAGGTTGACAAAACTGGGGGAGAAGAATGTATCACTGATAATGGACACGAAGAATGCAGAATTTACAGACCACAAGGAAAGCAAACTCAGCAACTGTGCTGAAATTAGCTCTGACTGGGTAAAAGGTAATTCTGGCACCCAACTCATGGCCCACTGACACAAGAAACCCACTGACTCAAGAGAAAGAATAAGGATGCAGACTAATTAGCGTTAGAGGTGAGGGAATCATTTAACCAACAGCACGAGAGAACTTGTAGCCAATGAGCACTAATTCCTTTGTTTGCAAAAATATATAAATAGTGAAAAGTTTTGAATGGCCTTGGGACCCCCAGCACTGAGAAAATCAGAGTAAAGGAGGACCAATGGGACACCATCGGATCCACTGGAGGTAAATATCGTCTGCTTGATCTCTGTCTCTCTCCCCCCTCCTCCACCTTTGTTATTTCTTTTTCTCTCTCTACATCACATTCATTGTAAAATAAATTCTGTACAATTGACTTTGGCATATGGGCTCATTTGCACCTTAATTTGGGCAGAAGCATCTCTCAATATTCATATTTTAACACTAAATATTTAAGTTTTGGTAGTTTTTCGCATCTTAGATAAACAAATTAAACTACCCAACTAGCAACTAATCAAACTGAGCTAGCTCTCCTCTCTGAGAACTGAGAAAAGAGACCTTACTGGCATGTAGTTTATACTATCCTCAAAAGATATCAATAATTTATATAGAAAATTATTTAACCTGTAGATGTCTCCAGTGTCTAAACAGTAGATTGTCTAAACCTTTGAGATGAATCATATGTCCCTAATCCTTGCACTCGGGATAATCCAAAATAAAATAAAAAGAGAAACATGTTGTCTAACTCATCTGATCAGATGCCAACATGTATTTTACAATCAAATAAATGAAACTCTTTTTCTCTTCTCTGATTAGGAAGGCAGCTTAGTTTTACTAGTTTAGGCATAAGGCATCCACATTTGGTCTCAGTGTCAATATCACATGAACATTATTATTTGCAGAAATTAAGAAGTTAATAAAATATCTCATTGGAAGAAAATTAGGGGTTTGGGGGTTTATTTACATGGAATCTCAATTTTATTCAATGAATTTCCAGTGTGATCCTTCTGGAGGCAATGCAGTATGTAATCCTGTACCTACTATCAGGATGTAATCTATCAGAAGCAATAGAGTGATTCATTGATAAAAAAGAACATACAAAATTAAAAAAAAAAATACCCTTTTTTCCCACTCTAATCGTAGAAAATTGGAAAGGACATTATTTTAGCTTTCTAAGTTACTGTTTATTCTCACTTTTTTCTCCTCACTATCCCTGTCAGCCAAGTAGACTTTGCTCTCTCTAATTCCTTCACAGGTAAAACATATTTCAAATTTCCTTACTCAGTATATGGAAGAAACAGACAATACATAAGTCAGGCATATCCTCAACTGAAATTCTACAGAATCAGCTTTCACAGAAATAAAGGACAAAAATGTTCTGTGGCTGATTTTATTTAGATTCACAAAAGTACTGCCTTTGATTATAATAATAATTATTGTATTCCCTATTCCTGTTCCTCTGTTCCCCTTTGCTAGGGGTTATGTGGGAACATTGTTTTCCTTTGCACAGTTTTTTTTGCATGTGTCAGAAAGGTCATTTCAAGCATGGCTAATCAATTTATCTAAGATCCTTTGAGTCAGAAGGTAAATAATGTAGTAGATGCATCCCAATAAATCTTTACCATCCCAGTTACTGGGTTCTTCCTTCTCTTGTGTATCAACTGCTTTGTTGCAGTAATTTTTTCCCTAACATTTCATCAAACATGCCTTGTTTATACACATTTTTTAAATATCTTTTTAGTAGAATGAAAATTAGAAACCTATCTGCAACTAAATTAGCAAATACTTAATTGTCTACCTCCCCTCTACTATTATTCTGTATAGTCTTTTTTTTCTTACTTGTTACACACATTTAACCTTTTTATTCATCATACCTATATCTATTCCTTCTGATTTTTTCTATTAGGACTTCTTGAAAATATTTTTAATCACATAAAATCTCATATTTCTCTCTTTTCCTGTAATTTACAGGTATATTAGACAATCTATTTGCTTTCTGAAATCTGTATCTACTAAAGCATTTTTTCCCATATAGTCATTAGTGGAGATAGATACTATTTAAAGTTTTTGGATAGAATTTTTTATTAGTGGAGGATAGTTTTCTTAGCTTTCAAACTTTGTTCCTTTGGCTTTAGTATCTCATAGTAGATGTCTTTGCGGTAGAAGCTATTTCTTAAGGGTATTCAAGTCTTCTAGTAGGCTGGAATTCCAATAGGTATTGCAGGCTAGGTAAAAGTAAGTAAAGAAAACCAAATTCCTCTTCAGTAACTTTTATATTTCCAACCTAAATATTTCAACATCATGCAATTTATCTCCCTAAATAAAATAAAATTACTATATTTTAGTTAGAGATGAAAAATTAAAGTGCAGATTTGCATGGTATTATCACAGATGGTCCTGCAGCATTACAGTCATTGCAAATTTTGGCACTGGCTCTCATGAGCATGCATATGAGGCCAAAGTCTTCTCTCAGGTCACAGCTGGAGGTGAGGCTGACTTTTGAGAGCAAACAGATATGCCTCTAATCAAACACTCTGTAAATAGATTTATCTCAGTATGGTCTACATATTGATGTAGAAATCCTATGTATTTGTAAAATACCATCTTGAGACCTCACCTGCCATGATCTCATTCCTTTTGTCAGTCTATCAATTCAGTTCAAACAGGTTAATATTTAAATAATATTTTTCTTGGGATGGTAGAAATCACTTGAATTATCGTAACAAAGCTTCCTTGCTTGGAAACAAAATCAGGCTTTTCCACAGTGGAAGAAGACATTATGATCAGCATGTGACAAACAGATATCTAGTGTTAATAAGACATATCACAGATCAAAAAGCACTTATGTTCAGGACTGCCATCTTCTCTTTCCAGCTGCCCACAGAAACAGAATGTCAGCAGTATTCCCACAGAAGCACATCAGGCAGAAACCCAGAGAACTGGTCAAAGTCTAGTCAAATTACTTAATGCAGACCTCTTCAAAGTACATGCAAAGGAATTTTTTTTACCACCATTTTTTCTCCTGCATTTACATCCCTCACATTATTAATTAATTTATAAAGGTGCGCTTCTCACAGTATACCTAGTGTGCAGTTCTTCCTGTTAAAGTATTATAAAACCATCAATACGAAGTTGTAGGAGTTACTGATACTGCCTAAATCATAAATGTAAAGACAGTTCCTATCTCTTTATGTATCATGTGATTAGCCTTTCAAAACACTTAAGAATTTTTTAGCCTTCATTATATTCCCATCTATGAAAACCTTTCTTTAAGTCAAAAGCAATGCAAAAAAGTCTGCTATAAACCCTGTTATGTTTTCCAAAAGATAAAAAACATAGAAATATTTAGGACAAGCACAATATTTAAGAGTAGTTATCATAATCTCTCAGAACTGTTATAACTTTTCATTTGACTTATATTTCTCTCCAAAATAGCAACTACTCTGCCCACCATATTTAACCTACTATGTCAAGAATGACTCCTATAAAATAAAAAATGAGTCAGTAGAAAAATATTCAGAAAATATAGAAAATATCCAAATAGAATATTTGAAAGCTGAAAGAGAAGTATTTCTAAGGTACTTGATTCCTGGGTATTGAGGCAGGAATTTGTGTTTTAGACTTCACAATCATTGTTAGCAATTGCATTCGGGGTGGAGCCATCACCGAATGGCAGTAAAGAATGGCCTTTCTTGTTTTCATATTCAGCCTATTCTTTCAAAAAAAAGTGTTCAACTGACAGACTATGGAAGTTATGGTTGCTTTTGGCCAAAGTCAGATAAATAAATAAATAAGGTGTAGAGTGATATGAATAAGCATGTTGTTAGACAAAAAGTTGAACTAGTCTCTGTCCTCTAAAAGTACCTAAGAGCATATTTTTAAGGAATAACACAGTAATGAAATTATATTTCTTCAGAATATCTTTTTTTTTAATATAATGCATGCCTCAAAGCATCCTAAACTAGAAATCTGATTTTAGCTAGCACAGCTTCCTAGATTTTGCTCCTATGTTTTTTAAAGTAATTTATGATTTTGCTACCCCCATCTTGCAAGAAGAAATTCTAGAATGTAATTTCATATTCTGAGAAGAATTGTCTTTGTTCCTTTGTTTTAAACTTGCCATTAGGTTCAAATCAAAGTTAAACTACTTTGATGTTTTTATTCTTATTCTAATAAGCTGTCTTATTAGGGGCTAGATGTAGGACTAGATGTCCTATTAGATCCTATTAGATGACTTGTCCTATTCTTGCATTAGTATTCTCTATGAACATTTTCCACTCTTCTTATGGCTTGCACACATTTATAATACTTTCTTTATTCTGTCTCTTTTTTTTTTTTTTCAAATTGAAGAGTTCTGGTTTACTCAGTTTTTTCCTCAGCAAAAGCAATTTCATATTTTATTTTTTATTTTGTACTGTTAGAGTTCAGATTCCCAAATCTTCATTCGCGAAGCCCAGCCATGATGATAGAGTTCAGATATAAGTTTTTTGAGATAAGGGTTTCTAAACTGCATATGTAATTCAGAAAGAATATACACAATTATATACTTTTTATTGTTTGGGCCTGGATATTTTGTTTTCTTTTCTAATTCTTTTTAAGTTTTTTTCCTAATAATTCCCAGTAAACTTTTTCAAATATTATTTTTATTTTGAAATAGCTACAAATTGTAGAGGTGAAGTGTCTACAGAACCATCTGTAACTCCAAGATCTTATTTCTGACAACTATTAGTCAACTCAGAGCCCAACAATTTAGCATAGAGTTATTTTTTTCCCATGTATGTTAATTTACATTTATCAGTGGTGATATTTATGTCTCAGTAGTACAGAACTGTAATCTCTCTCTATAGTTCTCTACAGTCTCTGCTAACTACTTGAATAATTTAATATCATCAGCAAAAATTGTGATTTCATAGTCCTCCTTTCCAGACTTTTATGAGTACGTTGAAGAGCTTAACTACCAACACAGAAAACTGTGGGAGTTAAGAATGTTAAAAAAAGTAAGAAAAAACTTAGTAGATAAGATAAAATCAAAGCCTATATTCTGTTCTTGGCAGTGGATTACATCAGTTGCTGGCAGAACAAAGCATATCTGACAAAATTATGTTGTTCCGTCCTTCACCATCTTTCTGTACAAAACTCCTGGTCCTGAGGTGATATTTCTACAGTGCTGGTAAGACTTGACTGCTAGATCTCCCTCCACAGTGAAAATTTGCAATTTATATTCTCTATTTTCTGCTGTTTAGTCAGTCCTTTTACATAAAGTAATGATCTTACCCTTCATAGATTTATAGAACAGCTCAGATTAGAGGGAACCTCAAAAGACCATCTGGTCCAGCCTTTTATAGGGAGCCTAGATGAGAGTATCAGAAAGAGAGCCAAGGTGAGGTTATCGGGAGACAAAATGAGATTAGACCAGTTCTGCTTAGTTTATTGATTATCTTTCGGTGATGGACCTTGTCAAATGCTTTTTGGAAATCTTCACACATTTTATCAGATGGATCAGATTAATATCAGCAGGATTTCTTTACAGGTCCTTATAAACTGGTCCTACAGCAATAAGGAATGTATTCTTCTTTTCCAATGCAGTGTTGAGTATAACTTTGATAGTTAGAATTTCATTCAACTACTTAGTATATGAAGGTATTTTTAAATGGCAGTAGCCACAAAAATACTAATATCTGTAAGAAGAATAATGTTTATAGATTTCCTGATGGCCTGTTAGAGCACCTTTCTAGAATTTTGCTTGGTTATGTTAAAGAATTCAGTCAACTGATTCCAAGAACAGAAGTCACTTTTTAAACAGCATTGAGAAGAAAGTTGGAACCAAGGGCCACATCTCCTACTGTTGGGAGCTGCTTTGGGTCTGAACTGTGCCCCTTGGCCTATGCCCTCACTCTTGACACGAGTCTTGTCTTCACTGCAGCCTGTTCTTGTTTCTCCCTAAAATGTCTCAAGTGGATATACAAAACCAGACAGACTAGGATGGAAGGGGCATTAGGATGTCAACAGTGGTCCATCCTCCCAGGTCAGACTTTGAAGTCTGCTCAGATCATTCAAGTAATGTTCATCAGTGCTCTTGAAAAATTCATAGCCACTTGGGCAATATGTTCCAGTTCTGGAATATTTACATTGATCATTTAATTTTTTGAATTTTTTTCCTTTTAAACAAACACAAAACAAAACCAAAAACAAACAAAACAAAACACAACCAAAAACTCCAACCTACAGCTCTGATAGTTTAATGTTCCAGAATCTGTTATTGGACATGTAAATAATACATGCCTATTAATTCTATAGATCACATCTGCTTAACAGCTTTTTAAATTCCACTGGTTTAGGTTAGTGACCTACACATAAGAACTTAATGTAAACCAGTGTGCTTTGAAGTTATTGACAGCAACCACATGAACTGACAGTTTTCTCAGAGGAGATATATGGGATCTAAATTAATCTTCAATAGCAGTTGCTGCAGAGGAAGGGTAACCACGGTGCTCTCAAGTGACAATGGGTACCTTGTGTGTGGGCAACTGAATCAAATCCATTAACTGTATTATTTTTGTTTTCCTCTGACTATACTCAGACTTTAGTCACCAAGATCACTTGAAGAAACAAAGGTAGACAAGGTCTGTAGAAAGATGTCTACACCTAAGAGCTGAATTCCAATTTCAAAGACAGATGTCCGGAATCTGAAATCTTGTCCTATTCTAGCAATCTGAGTTCCAAACTACTTTCTATTTTGCTTGAAAATAATATTATTTTTTAAAATAAAGGTAAATATAAATCCTGGCAGTAATCTGGCAGCTTGGAAAACATTCACAGAAAACAAAGGGACTTGTGGACCAATCAAGCCACACAAGTTTCCTCTTAAAGTAAGTTGAACTTCCTAAATATCTTTCTGAAGTAAGTTTTCACTGCATCAGTTAAACCCAATTTCAAAATTACTTTTGAAACAAAGAATGAGATAGCTTGAAATAAGCATAAACAAAGTGTGAAAATTTATACAAAAATATTTCTACCTTCTAGTGGGCCAGCATGAGCAGTTGTGTTCTGTTGAGTGGAGTGGCATTTTGGAGTGCAATAATCGGGGCAACAAGACAGGAATCACACCTTGGTTGTGTGAACGTGAGCCTGTGGAGTGCTTTCTCAGGAGTGCATTCACCGGCAAGGTGCTGGGAGTGGCAGGGGTGCACTCATGGTCAAGGGACCCTCATCTCTCACGAGAAGAGTGAGCATGGAGGGAAACCCCTACTCCCAGGCAATGGGATGCTGGTGACTTTCATGACCTGTACCTTTGTCTGAATGAGTGTGTGTCTATGTTTGGGGATAGAGAGACAGAGAGAAGGTCACTGGCTACAGAGGGGTGTTTAGAAATAAGTGTTTATTGACTTTTTCAATTGTCTAGTAGCGTGGTTTATCTTCTGTATTGTTGTTATTAACCTTGACTGTGTATTCACCAATTGCTTGTTAATTACTTGTCATCAATAAATCAATAAATCACTTTCATCTTGATTTTGTTCAAATTACATGAACTGAAAAATTTTTACCTTTGATAGATATCCTGAGGTTCTCAGGTCTTTGTTGTGGATAGTTGAAATATGTATTTAGTTTTTTCCTCTAAAAATGTATTTTGATTTTATAGGATGCAAATATAAATATTGTCTGCCATGTCAGACCCCAATATTTTAAATTGCAAGCCTTGACATTTCCGAAAACATTAGTTCCACAAAACTGTATTTCAATATTGTTAAAAAAGAATGTGATTCATTTCAGGTCTTATTTAATAGCCTGCCCTATGGCATGCTGCCCAGCCTCCAACCAACCCAGAAGTGTCATAAATTACAGCTCTGTTTGCATCTTTTGGAAACACTGTGGCATTTCAAATAATGCTAAACATCTCCATTTGAACAACTCATCAAACTCTCTATCAGCACTTAAAATAGGACCATTTACACACAATGAGAAAAATTCCTGGAGAATGAGAGGTCTCAGCTGGATACGGATTCATCTAAAGGAATTACTGAGAAATTGTGTCAAAACGTATTGCTGAAATATCAGGAAGAAAATCAGCACAACCAAACCAGTGTGTGCAACAAACTTGCTACTGATGTAGAGAAAGAGAGAGCAATAAAATGGGAAGATTTGCAACAAATGCTGAATTAATTATAGGTGTGTTTAATATTTTTCTCCCTCTAGTGATATACTTCATAAGCTAAATTTCAAAAAGAAAAATTTTTTTTTTAAATTTTTGATAAAATTGTGATAGGCTTAAAAAACCAGAGAAATATTTAATAACCCCTGCAAAAGTAAGATCCTAATGACTCAACATCAGAAAACCCACAAAATACTATCATAACAGCAAGTTTTGTAAAATCCTTTCAATCAAACAAAACAAAATAAACTCTTTTATCAGGTCCAGGCTTTTAGTAATCTCAAACTTAAATCTATCAAAGATAAGCTAGCTTGCCAAATTGGGAAATCTATGTGTAAGTATTTAGTCAGCATTTGAGGTACAATTCATTAAGTTTCATTTAGGATAAGAGACTTAAAAAGAATAATTTTAGTTAGAAGAAAATGGTTTAAATCATATGGCAATCTCTTTGACTGTATTACAGGTATTTGAATATTCATTTACCAGACTCTGTAGTCGTGTCACATACTTTCATATGTGCAAAGGTTTTCTCCAGTTTTGAAATGCTTAAAATACACTTCATATCATGATGTATTTGACAATGGGGTATATTTTGTACTGCTTCTTTTAAGACAGAAGGTGCAGACAAGCACAACAGAGGAGAAGAAGAACAGGCAAAGGTGAAGGTGATTTTTTGCCTGGGTTTTGCCTGCTCTACAGAATGATGTAAATGCTGGTCCTCACAACAGCTGCTTTGCATTCCAGACTTGCTTCACATTAAAGCACTTCAGCTACACTTCTCCCACCCTGATATGTCACAGTCTCTTCCAGTACACTTCTGGGCAAGAAAAACTACACAGGTAAAAACATAAAATTTCTCCTCTATAGCTCTAGGTGAACTCCTATAAATTGCTAATCCCATGTGTGGAAATATAGTAATAAGAATCAAAGGTAAGCAGTTTATAAATTTACTGTTTCATCAGTAAAATGTCCATCCATGTTCACCAATCTATCTGGAATTCCAAATAAGAGTTTATTTATTTTTCTTTCTTTTTTTTTTTTTTTTTTTTTTTTTTTTTACTTCTACTTGCTATTAGGGACATTAGAACAACAGTGAAGTTTAATAAGAACAGCAATAAAATTCAAAATTGAATTCAAGTGTTTGTATCATCAGTTGTGAAATACTGTTTTATGTAGGATATCAAAACCTTGTACTGTTAAAAATATTTTAAAAAGTCCTGTGTTCAGGAAACAGCTTCAAAACATTGGCATCTTGAAAATAAGGCAGAATATAAATTCTTCATGAGTCCTAAACAGACCTTCTGTATATGGTGAATTTCACCTTTCATCCACTCATGTTTAAATAATTTTGGCTGCCTCAAGTGTATGATGGACCAAATTTGCTCAGAATTTTTCAGTATTGAAAAAAAATTAGCTGATTTGCTAAATTTAAGGCAATAAATGTGCCATCTAAGCTCATAGAGGTTCTCTGTTCCCTTCTATTGGTATATGACAGGAAAAGAAAAAGTCTTTTGTTTTTTAATTTATTTTGTTAGCATAAAAAGAAACTTTTACAATGCTTAAAATGTTGAATATAAACTATCGGTACAATAAAATTGTACTAATTTTCTATTGTTAAATGTTAAAATTTTACATATTACTAAATAAAATAAGTTCGAGGAAGTAATTTGGTTTCGAATTTATTCTCATATTTTTGCCATTGGAAGTGCAAGATGGAGATAACAGGAAATATTTTTATTAGGCCAGATGATTAGATTGAAAAAGGCAGAAAGCATTTGGACACAACCTCTTCATATATATTTTTATATCACTATAGTTAAAGAGTATTGACATTATTATATTATTTCCAGACCTAGACACAGAATGGTAGAAATAAGAAGAAGAAAGGCCTGAAAGCTCCAGAGACATTCACATCAACAGACTAATATACAAAATGAAAAATAATTAGTTTAAGAAATTTAAGGTGTTTGTAAGTATGTATAGATTAGATAGATGGATAGATAGATAGAAAAATAGATATCTACACGCACAATGCAGCAACTCCAGGATTTGACCGTAAGGATCAACTTACCCCTGATACAGAGCAAATGGTGTAACATGAATAATGTATTTTCATTAGAATCAAAACACCAGCTCTTATCATCAAATAAAAACACCAGGTCTTATCATCAAATACTTTCAAATCCAGGTATTTCAAAGAATACAAATATAAGCAAATGGCAAATTCCTTAGTAATAGTAAATTCCTTAGGATGATTTGAGACTGTTTTTCTTTCTTTCCCTGTATCTATCCACTGAGTCAGAAGTTCTACAGCCTGAAAATTTCATGTCCATTTGCTGCAGACTTTCTACTTCATTACTCCTTCCATTCCTTTTACCTTCCTCCAAATTGCCCACTTTATTTTCTCTGTGTCTCATGTCTCCCTTTATATCTTTACTCCTTCAGAAATATCAACTTTGTATATTTGGTACGAGCAGTAGAGGTGAGTTATATAATTTTCTCTAGAAGAGACTTAGATACTGTGGTGTTGAAGTTACTACTATGGAATAGAACAAAAAACATAATATAGTAGGGTTGTTTATGATTAAACTACAGATACTTTATCACACTGTCATTTTTTACTTATCAGAGAATAAAATAATTAATTATTGCAATTAATATTTTCAGTTGAATGAATAAAATCTTATTTCATTTTAAACAATTCCCCCTAAATATCCCATTTCAGAACTTTTAAGCACTTGATTTTTACCAAATGAAATATCTTCTTAACTGAGATTGCATTGAAAGGTTTTTCACTAAATATGGCTTCCAATCATAAATTTTATATCTGGATCATTTTAATTGCCTCCATGTTCTCACTGCATAAGAGTGAGGTGAAGTTAGGAATCAAAATGAGGAATATGAACTGTGACTGCTAGACTGCAGCTCACATTTTCAAATATTCCAGTCAGGCTTTCCTGTAACACAAAGATATGCACATAGTTTTGTAAAGAACTTATATCATTCCCTCTAAAACGCATGCTTATATTGAATGTAATGTCTTCTTAAAACACTGTACCCCATCTCCTCCCCCCCTGTTTTACTTCTAGTAGATTGGGCAAATCAGCTGGACAGGTTACTCACTCTGCCCCTTAAATGATGTGTAAACCCTTTCCATTTTAAGTACACAGTGCCCCTTTGAATTCAGGAATAGGGACGGATCCATGGGCACTTTCTGTTAAGCTGTAATGCTGACTTTATCCCTACAATAGCTTCCTATATGGGCTTTTTATTTTGCATACTAATAAATGAAACAGAGTAAGAAATATTTTCTGGTGCTGGGATCAAGTGGCATGGAGCATTTAATTTCATGCATTCAGACTCTCTGCCCCTCAGTAGACTTTATTCATCTGTACCACCATTTGGTAATGATCCCTGCAATTTTGTATCCCCAAACCATGATGAGGTTGCTTAGGAAAATGCTACTTGAACCACAGGAAAAACATATTGTAGGCCATCTCAAAAATACCTAGCCCCCAGACAAGCACTATTTATAGTTTCTTTAATGGTATTGACATAGTCTTAAGGGCCTTCTGCTCGTGATTTTCACCTTCTATGTCAGTTTTCTCCTGTGTAATTTAAAAGCCGAAAAAAGTGAGAGCAAGGAATTAATAATCTTTATTTGAGGGGTTAAATGATCTGAATTCAGAAGAACAAACAGTTATTTCAAATGACTTTTCTGGCTCCTCCCTACATGGAGACCAGGCTGAACTCAAGGGCAAAACAGACATGGGGTTGCTCCAAGTTTTAAAATCATCCTTTATAGTCATTTTGTTCATCCAGGAACTTAGGAAGCACATGTGCAAGAAGAAAGGACTATGTGTCCTGACACAGTTTTAGTACTAAGGGCTGAAGGAAAAGATAGAAGAGATAAGTAAGTCTGAGTTTTACACATCTTCAGTTCTTGTTCTTGATTAACTTGCTTCTGTTAATCATTTATAGTTAGCACACACTAGAGGAAAACACCAATTTCTCATCTAATAAGAATTTCATAATTTTTCTTCATGGATATCACAAGTTTTTAAGGAGGTTTAGCTTGTCAATAACAATGTTAGCTTAAACATCAGGTTTTTAATTGCAGATTTCTACAGCATGTACTCATCAATGGAAAAATAACATCTGTATGCTGACATATAATTATATGCATTTAGATCCCTTCCTGTTATAGGAAAATACACTGCAACCTGTTTCCTTGTCTACTTACAGTGAAGTGTTCCTTTAAAAATGTAAATTTTGGAGTGGCTCATCTATTAATAAACCAGAGCACTGACATTACTGGGAGAATAAGTGACTTTGGTGTAATCTAAATGAGCCTATCATTTCAGTTACTCAATCTGCTTTTATCAGCAAACAAAATAAATAAATACAAACTGATTTCTGTTACCCTGTGCAACTATGTATTGGGCAGTATTAAGCATTATTTTGTACATTGCTGTCCATCTTTCTATTAAAAGCATAAACATAGCCACAGAGCAGCTGGGCTAAATTATCAAAGGAGGATGCACAATTAATCAGGATCTTACTAGTTCAGTTGAGGTCTGTAATTAAGCCTCTGTCTCCATAGACACATCTGGTCCCTGCCTGTTCAATGTGCTCTGGAATCTGTTGTTTACTGTTGTTTGGCAGTAACGTGTGTTGGGGAAGGTGGGGGTTGGGTTTGTGTGTACACTGGGTACTATACACCTCAGAAAGATCTGCAGGAACAAGACCTTAGTGTTAATGAACTAAATTTCAGAGGAGGACATCGTCTACCTTCTTAGGAAGGTTTAAAATTAGTCACATATTTGCCTGTATTTATTTGCTTGTTTTTTAAAAAAACATGGATATTGGAAAACAGTGGAATCAATTACTGCATCACACTTGAAATAAAAGCACAGTTGTCTATAGAACTGTTTGGCCTATTTTTTAAATTCTATGCATTATGTAAGTATTGTGGTAATGCCTACAATCTAAAAATATTTCCCATTTCTATTCTAGACTTTAGAATAAAATAGTTAGAAAGCACTGATAATGTTTCATTCAGTGTGGCACTTACAATGTTAAAAAATGCATGCTATAGGTCATATATTAAGGATCAAAGTCACATGACTCTAAATTCAAAGTAAACAGATTTTAAATTTTCTCTGTACTGTTCTGCCTGTATGAATACAATAAAAGGTGATGTCACTCATATGTACAATCATAGAATCAGAGAATGCTTTGAGTGGGAAGGGACCTTTAGAGATTTTCCAGTCCTAACCACCTTCCCCAGGCAGAGACATTTGACACTAGATCTGGTTGCTCAAAGCCCCCTCTAACCTGACCTTGAACAAAGATGGGGCATCTACAACCTTTCTGCTCTACTTATTCCAGTGTCTCTAAACTCTTATTCTAAAAAAACCCTCTTCCTTACGTCCAATCTAAACCTATATTCTCTCAGTTTAAAGCTGTTTCTCCTTGTCCTATCACTACAGATCTTTGGTAAAAAGTCTTTCTCCATCTTTCCTATTGGCTGCCTTTATATAATGAAGGGCTGCAATGAGGTCTCCCCAAAGTCTTCTCTTCTCCAGGCTAAACAACACCAACTCTCTCAGCCTTTCCTCATAGGAGAGTAGTTCCATTTCTCTGATCATTTTCATGGCCTTTCTCTGGACTCACTTCAGGAGGTCTACATCTTTCCTTTACTGAGGAATCCAGAGCTGGATACAGTACTCCAGGTTTGGTCTCATGAGAGCAGAGTAGAAGGGGAGAATCCCCTTCCTTGACCTGATGGCCATGCTTCTTTTGATGCAGCTCAGAATAAGGTTGGCTTTTTGATCTGCAAGTCCACAATGGCACCTCATGTCCAATTTTTCATCCATCAATATCCCTAAATCCTTCTCTCTCTGGTTGCTTTTAATACTTTCATGCTTGGGATTGTCCTGACCCAGATGCAAAGACTTTTCACTTGGCCCTGTTGAACTTCAGTAGGTTTACATAGGCTTACTCCTCCAGTCTATCCAGGTCCCTCTGGATGGCATCCCATCCCTCAGGTATGTCAACCACATGGTGTCGTCTGCGAACTTGCTGAGGATACACTCAATTCCACTGTCTACATCATTGATAAAGATATTAAATAGTATTGGTCCTAGTGCAGAAGCCTGAGGGAAACTTTGTCCATCGAGCCATTGACTGTAACTCTTTGAACACATCCATCCAATTCTTTATCCAACAGTTCACCCATCAAATCCACATCTCTCCAACAGAGAAGTAAGAATGTTGTGCAGGACCTCATCAAAGGCCTTACAGAAGTCCAGGTAGATGACATCCATAGCTTTTTCTCTGTCCTTTGCTGCAGTCACACCACCACAGAAGGCTACTGGATTAGTGAGGCATACACATTCAATTAACTATAGAGTAGGAGTGAAATGAGAAGTGAGGGTACACGCAAAATCAATCAGCACTTACATTGTCATTGCAAACATGCAAACATACATATGTAATTAAAAAGAAGCATGCTTTCAGTCTTTGAAGGATATATGGGTTGTACTGAGTTCCTGTTGGATCACAGTGGCACGAGTATAAAGAAGTCTCTGTAAAAGTGTCACAAATGTGAGAAAAGATAATTATTTCTGCACTGCAGATATTTGCTGCTGACAATCAGCTTTATGTAAAGCCTATTGGAAACAACTGAAAAGTTCTCAGCAGTTTCAGTGGTTCTTTTATTAAGAATCATGTGAAGAGTTTGTTTATAATATAATAAGTGGATAAATCTTTCCTTTTGCATTTAAATAAAAGAAGTTTTGTTAATTTCAGTGGATTAAAAAATCCAATCATTATGCAAGTAAACATTGTAAAATTAAAAGTATAGGATTGGTCTTGTCTGTCTAGATGTCATACTCTGTCATATCTATGCATATAATATATATAAACATAGATATATATGCACTTATCTTTTCTTAAACTGGAACCAGAATAAAATGTCATATTCTAAGGACAAAACCTGAATATCTTAAAAATCCTTTCTTTTATAAAAGGGGAGAAAAAAGCTGAGCTAGGTTTCAACATTCAGAATAGACTGTCTAATAGGCGAAAGTTTGCATATTGAGGCCAGAAACACACTGCTGACTCTACACCCTTGTTACGATTCAGACAGTAGCTGTCCTGTGCATGTAAAGAAGACTATATTAAAAATTAATGCATCAACTTACCCTGTGTGGGTTTTTTTCCCATTTTATTCTGTAAATTTTATGACTAAAAACTTTGGGACATTCTTTGAGCCCTTTTTTGAGAATAATTTGAACCAGAGGTTGTTAAAGCTGAAAGACGCTCATAACTTGAATGTTTAGTTATTTATTAACTTCCCTGGCCCATGAGAGATAGCTAGGATATACTAACAAGACATTTCTTTCCAGAAAAAATAAGAAAGATACTTAAAATTGTAATATCTACTTGACACTAGGCATGGGGAGTTTATCTTTCAATTTGATCCAATTTTAATGGCAAAAGTCTTAAACCAGTTTTGCCTCTGTCTCAGTAAGTATGAACTATGTGGTGTTCTAGTTGCTGATGAAACATGTTGCAAATGTCCTACCCCTGCTGCATTATAAATGATGGCAGAGTAGCCATCAGAATAAAAGGAATGAAAGGAATGGAAAGCCAGAAGTCAAAGTGAAATAACTGCAGCAGGTAGGTAGCTAGCATTAAACTGCTGAGAAATGTTGCAGCCATTTAAACCACTATTTCTAGGATTTTCTTTCCACATCCAGAAAACACCTGTGGAGTACATAGTCTTTCCTTGAATCTGGGAGAAGTGTAACAGAAACCCACATAAAAAGTTAGGGTTTCACTTTGCAGCTTTGACTATTGTATTGAATCAACAAACACCAAGCCCTATTCAATTCTAATTAATTGAGTTTATAAATGTCTGTTTTATGAACTTGAAATCACAGAATCAACTACTTTGGAAAAGACCTCTGAGATCATCGAGTTCAACCTATGACCTAACGCCACCTTATCAACTAGACCATGGCACTAAGTGCCATATCCAGTCTTATCTTAAATACCTCCAGGGACTAAATGTGTGATTATTTCATATTAACTCTATGAACCATAAGTTATGGAATTGTAATAAATAATTTTATTATTACTGTTTATTATGTGTGTGTATGGTTTTTTCATAGAACATTTCACAGGGTTTGACTTCTGATACAAGCTGTTTGTTTACCTTGAGGGAAGTATTAACAGCAAAAAATGGCAGCTGGAATGAATTTATGCTTCTTGAGTAACCCCTATGCTTCAGTTGAGTGACTGTTACCCTGAAGTAGGATAAAAGATTTGAACTGGTTTAAGCTTTATGAAGAGATACAGTATAAACCCAAAAATATTTGTCAAAGGTTTTGGGTAACTGCAGTGTCATGTTTGCGTCCCCAGAAACTAATATTCAATGAAACATATGATGTCAGTTCAATACTTTTCCATATCTTGAGAGTGACTGGACCTCCAACCATCTATTTTTTTCTAATAAAGAAAAGAAAAATAACTTACTGTATTTGTTCTAGACTACAGTGAAACAGTAACCTATGTGTCATCTGCCTGAACAAAAATTACACTTGGTTTTGGACTAAAATAAGGTTTTAAAGAGCATAAAAAAGACGTGTAATTTCACAGGAATACAAATGTTTAATCAAGTGGAATAGGCAAAAAATGCATGCAGCCAAGTCAGATATATTTGAAGATGAAAACTAGAAACTTAACTTTCTCCTTCACTATATCTGTAACAAAGTAACAGTTGATACCACATTGTATTATTGCCTAAATGTTATAAAACATTCTAGACATCAAGAGAAGGGATGCATCTGATTTCAATAAAAAATTTCAGAAGAAACAAGTTTTGAGTCCAGTGTGGATGTTGGTCTACCTGGTGGTGTAGTTTGCCGTACAGAGGTAATGAAATACTTGACCCTCTGAAATACAAGGAAATTTATTTCAGTTCACTCTAAGAACTGCAGGAAGTAGGATAACTGTATAGACAAACACATTGGTTTGCAGTTAACGATGCAGCACTTTTAAAGAAATCAATTTTGATGCAGTTATATGTTATTTTCTTCAAGGGACAGTTCTCTGATCTCAGACTTAGATGGCAAAGCTTTACTGTGTCCTCTTGCTTAAACTCTGTCATCACAGCACAGGTTTTGTTCTTCTGTACTGCCTAGTGGGATTGCTGTCTATGCCTCCTAATTCCCATCTGCAAAAAAAGTCGTATTCTACTCATTAACTCCAGAGAAATATTAATAATCTACAGTAAAAAAAAAAATCAAAACAGAAATGGAGAGAGGTTTAATATGACTGATATTTACTTATTTTATTTAAACATGAGTGAACTTTATCTTTGAAGAAATTATATTTTGATTAAAAAAAAAAAGATATGTGTAGGCAAAGAGCCGAAGAAGTCTACGATAAAAGGAAAGGACTAATCCTGTCTAATAGATAACCTGACAGGACACATATGATAATATTATTCCATCTAACTTAAAATCATAATTGCATTTTAAGATTAATGGGAAATATTAATATTTAGCAGTACATACTCCCATCTTATCCTCACTAGAGATTAATGAACATTCAAAGAATGAACAAAATCTGCAATTGGAAATCATTTGTCATTTAGAAAGTGTCATTGATCAACACCCAGCTATTCAGTAGTATACTATTTGATTTCTATTGGAAATTATTTAATTTTTATGCTTAGTAAGAATCCACAGAAAGATCCTTCAGCCCTTATTCATTTGCACACCCTATGATCATAAACCAGATAAGGGTTGCCCACTTCTGAGATCCTTTAGCAAGAAAACTCACATAAGCATGTTTAATAGTTTATGCTTGGTCTCCTAGAAAAATTTTATCTAAAAGTGCACCTGCCCAACATTTCTGTAGTGAATAGAGGATCCCTAGATTGTTAATCTGAAGTGCTAGTTTATCTCCTTTGATTTTTTTAGGGAACCTGATTTGATCGTGATTTCAGATATGCTAGGTGCCTAAAGTGAGGTGGGAAGGTTTCTGAATTAGGAAACACTACAGCTAAAATAAATGGAAATATGTTAATGTCACTACTGTTTTTCCCTTCTTTCTGGAAGTATGACATATGATAGGATTATTCTAAAAGTGAGGAAAATTTCTGTCCCAATTCTCAAGGAAGGGAGATGGAATATTCATGCAGATTTTTCATCTTCACATGACTCATGAATTGATGGAAAATTATACACTGCCTCACTGCATCATCACAAAAGCATATTTATCATGACATTATTTGAATGAAAAATTCAGCATTTATTTATCTGTTATTAAGCTTTAAAAAAAACACCAAACAACCCCAAAAACAAACCCCAAAATTAAATCAAGGAGATAAAATAAACCTATGTGAAACAAGTAGTGTAATTAGATATACTGTTTAAGGAGATGTTATATTCACTGAAGCAATGAAATTATGTTGCTTGAAGAGAATATAAATATTTTCACATTATTCTGCCATTACTTTAGCTATTTTTGACATTCTGAAGGTCTCAGACAAAGAAGCACCGTAGCCCTTTTGAGATCTTGTGTCACGGAGTCTTCACAGCTGTACACCAGTAGGGGATGCCAAAAGAAAATATAAGAATAGTCATCTTGTCCCATGAGTGTATACCTGAAATCTCAGTGGATTCCTTCATATTTCATATGAATGGTCTTTCAATTCTGCAGTAGGAAGGCTGAAAAAAGGAATATTAGTAGAGGAAAAATCACAGAATAATCATTACAATGTAGAAACATTAATCGATATACAATAAAACTTCGTAATGGAAGAAGAAGACTATTGGTATGCAAGTAGTGCTGTGAAAAATTTGAAGATTTTAGGACTATTACACATGACAAATAAGAGTCAGGGCAATAAATAATCAGCCAATATATATCACTACAGGCAAAATGTCTTTTTTTTCTTTAATGAAGTATCTGGGTTTGCATTTATGAGTTTAAAACATCTCAAGTGTCTATTAATTCATTGACATTTCGGCCTGAGTTTGGCAATTGGTTATAGATTTACCTATGATTTGTGATTTATCATTTATGGCATATAACTTTTAATACATTTTTCTAATTTAAGTTATATTTCTATGCTGTGTGGTGATTAAAACAATTACGCTTATTAAATAATGCATTGGGTTGAAATGTCATTTTGCTTTATGAATTCACATTGACTTGCTTGTTGTTTTTAACATATTTTTTCTTTGCAACATTTGCATTCTGCGGTGCAGTTGCATTAAACTAACTGAGCTAGGCAGGCATTCAACCAAAGGACTTCAGTTATATGATATTCAAAACTGTGAAATGTAACTGCTCGGTTCCAGCAGTAGAAATTACAATGCAGATGATTAAATTCGCATAAACTGTGATTCCCACAAATCTCCTTGAATACTGGAGTACTCAAGATGGAAAACAGAAAATAAGAAAGGGACAGACTCAAGTGGGTTGCCTAAACTGAATTGTCATGGTCTGGGGCTCCCAGCACAAGAAAGACATAGACCCACTGGAACAAATTCAGAACAGGTCACAAAGAGGATCAGAGGGCTGGAACACCTGTCCTATGAAGTCAAGCTGAGAGAGTTGGGTCTGTTCAGAAGAGGGGAAGGCTCCAGGGAGACCTTATAGCAGCCCTCCAGTACTTAAAGGGAGCCTACAAGAGAGCTGGGGAGGAACCTTTCACAAGGGCACGTAGTGACAGGACAGGGAGGAATAAATAGCAAATTACAGATCCCTCTACTTTCCATTATCTCATAAGACTAATCGTCTCAGCTAATATCTACACATTTAAAAGTTAAGAGAGCTGGAGAGAAGATGCAGCCACAAAGAGAAGACAGCTTCAGGAAAGAATTTGCAAATTAAGAAAATGGACTGGGATCCATACAGCTGTGTTCACTGTGGCTCAATTTGTTCAGCAGACAGCTTTTTTTAGTGCCAACTGACACTTTTTATGGCTTGCAACTTAGTTTTCAGTGCTGTGCTAATCAGACCTTGGTGTCATAAATACCTTGCAAAGTGTGACAAATCTGAATTTGATAGAATAGAGTACTGTTCACCTTGACACTTCCTCTGCCTCATATATATGTGCTTGATACTGCCTTAAATTTAGCAGGGAAATCTGAAAATTACATAGGAGTTGAAACAGGTGAAACTAATGTGGTCATACAAAGGATGTAAAAAATATTTTTTATTTTTTATGTAAGAAATACAATACATTTTCAGAAGTTTCTAAAAATATTCTCAGTTATTAGCAATTACTAGCTCTTATGCAGCTTAACAGGCTACATTAAATGATTATTTCCACTGTTGAAATTATATTTGTTGAAGAAATATGTTGATTACTTTGTATCTGCAGAAGATTATTCTTTTAAAATTATCCATTGCACAAATTATTTTCAGCTGTGCTGCATTGCAGCATCACTTCAGCAAAATATCAATTTATAAAAAAATATCTGCCAGTAGAGGAGAAAGAAGTCTCCCATCTTAAGGATTTCTGCTAGGTTTTATTATGTTTAATTTGCTTCATTATTCTCATATTTTTCTTTCTGATTTCTTAGAAATTGATGAAGAAGAATACACAGAGTACTTAAGTAATAAAAGTGCAGATCTATTCTTCTATACAAATTAGCTGCTGAAAAAGTTAAATAAATTGCAGGCTCAGTGCATAATTCCCATCTTATTAATGCTGTCTAAATCCCAATTTCCAAACATACCCTCCATCAAAACACATCTCCTTCATTTCACCTCTATCTGCCTCTGTCAATCCACACATTTCCTCCAATTAAGAATTCGAAAAACAACCTTTCAAAGAGCTTTTCTCTGGAGGGAAGCATACTGAAAATGTTGCAGTAGGAAATAAATAAATAAATAAGTGAAGATGTATTTTATCTCATTTGCATCGCAGAAAAGTCTTTTACCTGGGAAAAATATACTATCAAAGTGTAAAATGTATTCAAGCAATTAGGCTATTCAGGTGAAAAAGATGAACAGGTTCTGGAAATGTCTTTTGATGAAAAGAATTTATACTAACCTTCACTGATTCCCTTTTGAGATGCATTTAATTTCATTCTCCCTTTACATGTCAATTTATCTACTCCAACACAAGCACAATGGCATTCCTGACAGATATCTCTTCTGTAAAGCCTCCAGTGTTAGAGACTCCACAGACTTGCTACAGACTTCTGTAATGTCTTCTGGTCACCAGAAAACTTTATTAATAATTTGTTACATTATTTCTTATGTAGTTCACCATGTGTATAGGGTGCAGGTTATTGTTTTTGCAGGAAGCTTGTATGGATTTGAAAAGGATTCTCATGCCAGAGCCACAGGTATATGCACACACCCCTTTTCATCATCTTCAAACTAAACAATTCTCAGAGTACCTTCTCTGATACATGTCTTGCAAGATAGAGAAACAGGGCAAATATAACCAGTGTACAACTGCAGGGGATTGTCTGGGGCCACTGTACATTTGAAATTATTAAGTACAGATAGAATTTTTTTTTTCCATTAGTGGACTACAGAACCAACAGTATTTTGGAGGAGATAGTTTGGATTCGAGATGACACTGGAAACCAAGAGCATGGCTACATAGGAGGTGCTACTTTTAGACCAGAACACTCAACTGCTTAAAGGCAGATAGGAGAATAGCTGACTAGTGACAGTTCTGACAGGAAAAGTCTGAGGATTAACACATGGGAGCGATATTAACACATTTCAAAGGAAGAAAACATTACTTCAGAGGATCAAACACCAGTAAAAATAAAAAAGCAAGTAAAGACATCCTTGTGCTTTGCTTGCCAGAAACATGTGGTCTTCCATATAATAGTATTTGGTTACAGACAATGCATTTATAAGAAGAGATGTGTCAGTTAGAAAACCCATAGAATGATGCAACACAAGCTTACACAATATGCAATATCACACAATACAAAATGAATAAATATTAATTACAATCTGCCATGGAATTCATTGCATTTCTTTTTAGCTTCTGTTGTTAAATTATTTTTTTTACTAAAATTTATTAATTCTGCAAAGCTATATTTTTGGATGTCTGCATACCTGTACCGATCACTGAAGTGATGGGGAGAAAGGCAGTGGAAGAAAAACTGCTCCATCTCCCCTTTCTTGTAGCACCCCACCAATGTCTCACTAGAAGTTGATCACTTTTCATTTGAGTTGAATAGCTTTGCCAACAGAGAATATTGTCCAGCCTTTATCTTTTGTCTTGGAGCTGTTCTGCTTTGTAGTAAGAAATTATTGATTCAGATGGTGAGAAACAATGGCATTACAGACACAGAGGCTAGGGCACATTGATGGGAAATGAAATTTTCATGTCAAGTCCCTGCTTCAGTGAATATTCAAAATTCATCAGAAAAAAAGTTCAAAGAGCAGCAATTCCAACTCAAATAGCTTAATCAGGATAGTCTTCTTGCAAGCACAAGGGACATCAAGCAGGTATTCTCATGTCTTAGGGGAATACCCAGTCAGTAGGTTATTGTTTAATTAGAAGGTGGTAATGTCTGAAATAATTTAATTTTTTTATATTGTAAGGGAATGGTCAGTATATTTTATTACTGAATGGGGTAAAATATTGTCTTCTGGGTCCTTTCAGAAGGGAAGGCTTCATGGATCTATGGTCGCTTAGTTCCATGATACTATACTTTGTATTAAAAGGAAACTGTGTTCTTGATACTGACTGTTGGATGGCTTGCATAGCTCTTTACTCATTCTGCAGGTACCTATTAATATGTCCTATTATCCCAGGTAAATTTTTATGGGTATAGTCACTCAATTAAGTCTTTCATTAAGTCCATGGGCCTTGTTGAGATGGACCCACAAGTCTCAAGGGAGCTAGCAGATGTTGTCTTGATGCCACTCTCAATAATGCTTAATTGCTCATGGTGACTCAGAAAAGTGCCCAAAGATAGGATGAAAACAAGTGTCACCCCTAGTTCAAAGAAAGGCAACAAAGAGGACCCAGACAACTACAGGCCAGATGGTTTCACTTTGATCCCTAGGAAGGTGATGGAGCAGCTAATCCTGGAAACCATTGCCAGACACATTAAGGAGGAAAAAATCATAAATAGTCAGCATGGATTCACCCACCATGCTTGACCAGCTTCCTAAATTTCAATTAGTAACTGTCAGGCCTGGTAGATGAAGGAAGTATTATCTACTTGGACTTCAGGAAGGTTTTTGTTATTTATGTACATATCAATGTACATGCATACCTGAAGGGATAGTGCAAGAAGAGAGAGCAAGGGTCTTTTCAGTGGTGCTCAGCAAAAGGACAAGAGGCAATGGGCACAAACTGAAACTCAAGAGGTTCCCTCTGAACACTAGGAAATTATTTTTTATTGTGAGGGTGACTATAACATGGATGGCACAGGCTGCCCAGGAAGGTTGTGGAGTGTGGATCTTTGAAGACATTAAAAAATGTCCAGATATTATCCTGGTCAAATGGCTGTAAGTCTCCTGGTTTGAGCAAGGGGATTGGACGAGATGATAATGAATTCTTTTTGAGAGGAATTTCAATGACTGGCATTACAAATTTCTCTGAAGAGCTAGATCCAAATGGACATGGGATTTAAGTTCCTTAAGTAGTCTTCAAGCAGAGTGTAAAACTCTAGGAAAATCCTCTCTTCCATAATTGAATCCCATTCATGGGAGAATTCCTCAAGTATTTAAAGATCTTGTGATGCACATGCTTAAGACTGACACTATAAGTCTTAGCAAACTTCTCCCTATATGTCTTAAGGCCAATTAGGATCTTCACAGTAGTGCTGGCAAAGTAGTCATAGAAGGTCACAACTTATATAATAATGGGGACTATTTTTCCACAAAATGTATTGGAAATATCTACTTCTGTTCAAAATAAAAAAAAAATAAATAAAAATATACAATTGGTCTTTATGTAACTCTTTAATTGCAATACTCATAAGGGAAGTAAAAGACCTAAGTCCTTCACTTTCTTGACTCCGAAAAGCTTTAAAAAATTCCTTGTAAGAGTTTATCATAATTACCAGACTAGGAAAAAATTTCACTTGTGAAAAAAAGTGATAAAGTTGTGTAGAATGCAGCAAAAAAAGCCAAGAAAATAGAGAAGAAACAGAAAAAGAGAAAAAGAATGAGCTTGAGTCTGCAAGCTAGTCCTACAAGTAATATTCTAGAAGAGAGAGACCCAAGTAGCATTTCAAAGGTGTTCATGCACTTTATTCAGTAGCTGGTCAATGTAGAATACAATCCTTCAGCACAACTTCTCCCAACAAGAAAAACTCCATCAGACCAACGTCATTCCTGTCCCAGGCCATATTTTAAATATGGTTTTCTTGAAAATCTATTTGCATAAAAGCTGCAAGGTATTTCAGGGATTTTTTACATTCTCATTTCTCCGTGTGACTTTAAAGGATGAATATATTACATATATGTATATATCATGAATATATACATACTTACACAATAAAGCATATGATTTAAAAGACAGAGTAAAATGGATGATTTGGGAATTAAGCTCTTGTTAATATTAAGCTTGATGTTCACTCCCTGCGAAGTTTTAGAAAAAAAATTATGGAACTGACCCACAATTCTGCCACTGCAAGTTTTCCATGCTACATTAACTATTCCTTTTAAAAGGAACATCCCTCCTAAAACATTCAAACCCATGTTTTCACTAACTCTCCATTTTATGTGTGTTGATACTATTCCAGAAGTAATAGTACAGTAGAGTTTAATGTACATATTTGGAAAAATTTTATAAAGTGTATTATTAGTACCATGAAAGACTATGAATCATACAGAATGATACTGAAGAACAAATAATATTCCAGTTAAAGTAAAAGAATCTAAAATTATAGTCAATGTAGTTTAGAAAACAAAACAGTGCTTTGACAAATACATGCCCACAATTTGTTTTTAGGCTTATTTCATTGCAGAATGGAAATACCTTTTTAATAAACTTGTCACATTACAAATACATGCAACATTCCAGTAGAAAAAATGATAAGCAGAAGAAATTAGTTGGAACATGTAGAACAAAGAATTACACTTAAAATATTTACAGCATTAGTTTTAATATTCCCTTTGAATGGTTTATTTGCTTAAATTAATTAAAGTTTTACTGGAGCTTTCAAAAGGATAGTTGCAATCTGAAATTTTAAACATCAAATTTTCCATGTAATAGAGTTGACTGCCTATGGTTTAAATTATTAAAATAACAAAGGAAATAATTAACAGGTTTGTTTAATAGAAGATGTTAATTTATAAATCATAGCTTCATAAATACATCACTTTTAAAACTAACTAGAGACAATACTGATAAAAGAAAATAAATGAGCCGGGTTTAGGGAAATGTACAAGAAATATTATGAATAAAAATGCAGCAGGCTTTAGATTTCCAGCATCCAAGGTTTAGTTCAATAACCATCACATACTGAAGTTAGAAAAACAAATTTCAACTTCCAAAATTGACATTCAAGTAAAGATCCCACTCAGAAGATTGAAATTATATTACATCTACTTCAGGGGAACAAAAGGAAGGTGACTATTCATATTGATGCAGTGCAATAAATGGCAATAAATGCAAGAAAAAGAAGAAAATTTAAAAGGGGTTAACTAAAATTCAATATGCAAAGAGATGTAAATTATTTTGAAGATGTAGTTACTTTTTAATATAACTTTATGAAATATTTATCTAAATATATATATATTTATTTCAGTATAGAACTTTTCTCAGTGCAACATTTTGGACAGCAAACAAAAACTGGCATAATTATAACTCTAAAAAAGATTTTTGTTCATGTTCCATTCTTTACCTGAGATAAAAAGACAGTTTAATTCATCCTGTCTGTGGAACATAAATATTTCAATATAGATTCATTTTTTTAAGTCACACATCTAATAGACCCAACTATGTATTTTTTATTCTATTAACTAGATTAACAACACATGGTATGAACATACCTCATCTAACAGTTATATAGCTTAGTACATTTTATGCATAGCTGCTGATAAATGGGGCAATAACAAATTAACAATGCTGAAGCTGTATATAACATCCCTTGAATTGTTTTTTCATCATTAATATTTAATAAATTAATTAACGTGGTGAAGTAATAAACTCAAAGCTTACTTTGCGTTATATCAGTGGAGCAATATATTCTGGCTGCTAACAATAAAGCCACGGATAAATGCTTTTAGTTGGCAGCCTCAAAGAAAATTATTTACACAATGCTCACAAAGCATTTTTAAGAAAAAATACAATCATTTCTCTTTGAATTGATAAAAATGCCTTAATAGGGTAAAGATTGGAGGAAAATTCTCCCTTATTCATGAATTTCAACTTCAGTTTACAGTTTTTTCTGTACCCCAGTAACTGACAAGTAGTTCAACTTTGTGGAATAAGCTAGCACAAAATAATGGAAAAAAAAGCATTTTTCAGAAGATTACCCTGGTATCATCTCTTGTAATAACAATAATCTATCTGGCTATTACTGATTTAAAATAATTTTTTTTATTAGCTTATTGACATGTATAGAAGGGTTAACGGTAGGTAAATGATAACATTCTGCAAGTGTTTGATACCCACATTGTAGGATGTCAACACTACTAGATTATAAATCCATGTATGAAAACGCTGAGTGTCTAAGGAACATAAAAATGTCTGTATGGAAATAGACCAGTGATTTATCTAGTACAAAAGCCTGTCTATGACAATGGTCAACAATGGATGTTTAGGAAAGAATATAATAAAAGAAAATGTAAGTTAGCATATCTGATTAAGAAACTTACATTACAAAAAATTTTGTAGCGTATTAGTGTTCCAGGGTATGAGTAAAAGACACATGATCCTGATTTGTAATTTCTTACATATAGATAATAAGAAACAAGACAGATACTTAAGTTTTATGAAGACTACAGGAATCACTCATCTGCCTCAGCAGGTATTTGCTTTCTGCAAGGTCAGCAGATTACCTGACAATAGCAGAATGACTTGCAGTGTAAAAACCAAAATAAGTGTACACTTCTTCACATTCAACCTTGAAATGGTCTCACACTAAGGGAGCAGTGGTGTGCAGTGGTGTGAGCGCTCTACTCATGTAGGAAAGAAATTAAGAACCAAAGAGAATCCATTTAGATGCTGATTTTTGTGACTTCAGGCTACAGGGCTGAATATGAATTTATACAGATTCATTTTCATTTGCATTATGAAGTGTTCTAAATTTCTCTGAGGAGATGATAGCATATTTATTTACTGATTATGTATTGATATTAAAACAAAAAAAAACCAAAACAGTCCAGCAGTTTTGTTAGAAACTGTGAAAAGTGTCAGTGCTTAGGTCTTCTGCAGCAACTATGTAATTCAGGACTAAACCATGCCAGTGACACTTTGAAATAAAAGCAAGTTATAGCTTCTGTCTGTAGGCACTGAGTTTATTTGCAAATGTAAAAGTAACTGCTGTCATCCCTTCTAACTTCTGGCTTTTTGTTTCTCTGTGTCCTTTCAAAGTGTCCTGTCCAGATGCCATATTTAACATCACATAGTACAGCAACTCTGTGATTCATGGCTTTCTTCTTTTTCTACTTCAGTTTAGACTATGTGCCACACCCTGCTTTACCTTCCCTGCAGTGATTAGTCATACATATAGTCTTTACAACAATTTACTTAGGAAATAAACTTAAATAGCATAAGGTGCATGAAGCACCTGTGAGCCCAAAATGTGAATACAATGAGAACAAGTTGCTTTTAAGCACTAATTAAATATTAATTATAAATACATAAACTTAAAAGCTTTGCAAATAAGACAGTGCTACAAATGGTTGAACTTCCACCCTGGGACAGATTTGGAATTCTTCCTGTTTAATAAAAGAAACATTATTTGATAGCCAAATAATCCCAAATCAGTCATCATTAGTTGAACGTAAAAAAAGTCCTTAAGTGAACCGCTGTTAAAAATCAATGCTGTGATAAAAGACCAAAATTTTAGGAAGGACATTGACCAGAAAGTTTAAACTTTTCCTTAATGTCCTGAGTATAGCAAAAGGTACCCCTACCAAACCTCCTGGCTCCTGTGAGAGGCATCCAATCAAAATGTTGGTGATAACCAAGAAGTAAATAAATATTTTGTAACACTGCCAAACAGTACATATATATGCACATTTTACTCATGTATGTGACCAACAAAGGGAGAAAGAAGTGTGCAGTTTTCTCTGGGAGGCATAGTAAAGCTTGTAAACAGTGACACAAGTAGCAGACATGCCAGTCAGAGAACATTAAAAACAAGATTAACATAAAGGGCTGCAAATAAGCAAGATATTCTGCTAAATGAGTGAGAAAGGTGAAAGGAAAGCAGCAGTGGGCATAGATGACATTCCCTGTCTTTTGAGAGGGGCAGGCAGCATGAAAACACTAGTCTTGAATGAGGGAATCCAGGTAAAAAAGAATACTTTTCTTCATTCTCAATAACAGTAACCACAATCTTAGTAACTAAGAATAAGGAAAGACCACAGCCTTCTATCCTTTTTTATATGGCATACACTTTATGATATTGCATATGCAGGTAATTTGGGATGTGTTTTAAAGACTAACAGCTGTGTATATGAACTGATTAGTAATGGCAGTAACTTTCAAAGTATGCTTCTAATAAAATTCAATCAAATATTTAAAAGAAGACAAATGAATCAGACTATTGTTACAGAGACTTCTAATACTCTGAGAGACATAACATGCATAGTGTATAGAAATACTTATACACGTATGTGTTTGTGTGCCACTCTATTTGTATTCTCTATATACATATATATGTAAACATACTCAGCTTGAGTAATACATATTTACATATCTCTATTCAGTTGTGATTTTCATGGACAAACAAGGTCAAAATTGGTTTTTGAATAGTTATTGTACTTCTCTTACAGTGGGTCAGCTAAAATTAATAGAGTCTTTCCACTGACTTCCAACGAGTCCCAGGTAAGGATGTGATCTCTGGGAGTTCAAAGTATGATAATAATTGCTGTCGAAAAATATATTGAAGTATGTTGAAGTGTTCCAGTTTTAAAGGAAACTTTTTGTTATTGATTCAAGTTTTCAGGTCTAGTAATGAACTGCAGAGGGAATATATGTTAGTGGATTGTTGGCCCGTTCAACATGGTGCATAATGCCATCAGCTATGTCAAGACAGTAGAGTCTAGCAATGGACATTGAGCAAGATACATCACTTCAGCAAATGTTGCTTCGAGTCCTGACTGTTACAATCAACCAATCATCCAAAAACCCACCCTGTATTGGATATATTAAAAAGGTAAACACACAGAGAAGTCTTCGAGGATCAAAAGATATTGAGATATAATAGAAGTAAAATTAATGGTAATGAATTACTATCTTATTAATAGTAATAATAAAAGCAATAGTAACATATAACAATGAATATTGCATCTGCATAATAGTGAAAGGAGACATTACAAAGGTAACAAGGAAATTAGTGAAAGAGGTAACAATGTTTGAAAGTTTGAGATCTTTTCATATGTGAAAAAAATAAAGGAGAAAAAAATCATTAAAATACAAAGTATGGCATGCCTTGTAACAGTAGGCATTAATTAATTAAGTAGTATTAATTAATAAATAATTAATGTCCAAATATATGAAAAACACAAAGCTACACAAATTATTGTGAAGACCGTTGCTCAAATATATTTACCAAATTACTCTGTAAAGTAATTTATAAATTAAGAAAACTAGAGGATGACCAAATAAATATTATTTTGGTAGTGAAGTTTCTGCTTCTTTACTGGGAGAAAACAACACAATTTTTTTTGCTGTGCTTGTGTAAGCCTTAAACTTTCTGCCCACATTTTGTTTTATATCTTTACCAGTTTCCTATATACTGCGTGCCCTTCCTACCAAAAAATGTTTCTCCTTCCTGGCTTTTAATCTATAACCTGAACTCCTTCCCTATGTCACTGAGCAAATTCAAAACTCGGACAATCCATAGTACACAAAAGCATAGCAAGTACTGTGGCTATTTATAACTATAATTCAGTGGCTGACAGATTCCACATGAGACAGGGCTTGCTGTCTGCAGAATCTCTTTTCCATTTGGCAGTGTATAAATTCACCAAAGCCTCTGAAAAACAATTAAGAGGTATTTGGATATGTTAGATGCTTGAAAACTTGCTAGTTTCCTAAAAGTTAATAAATTAAACATATTATCCTGTCTTGTTATTCACTTCTTTTCCCTGAAAGGATAACAGAAAAAATAATCTATTGTGTGTGCTCTACGACAAACTTATTCGAGAGGGCAATTTTTTACCACTATTTCATTGTAGAGGCAGACTGCTGTTAAACAGCAACTGAACATGAGGGTGTGTTCCACTGAAATTTAAAATGAACTGACATTGTTAGTTGAAGGAAGATGGACACGAACTGTTTATAAAGTAAAGGAAGAAAAAAAACACAAATCAACAATTATGATGAAAATGGTTCCCAAAAGCTGCTATTGTGGATATTAACACTAAAAATCCTGCTACTGTGTGGTGTGAAATTCATACTTTTTTGAATACAATGGATATAATTACAGAATCACAGAACAGTTGAGATGAAAAGGGTCTTTTGAGACTGTTCAGTCAAAATGCCTTGCTAAAATAGCACCAGCTAGAACAGGTTGCCCACAACTATATGAAGCAGAGTCTTGAATGTCTCCACAGATAGAGACTGCAGACTTTCTGGGCAACCCGTTGGGCACTCCCATAATAAAAATGTGTTTTCTTAAGTTCATATGGAATTTCTTATATTTCAGTTTCTTCCTCTTGTTTCTTGTACTTTTACTGAATACCTATGAGAGGAGTATGTCTCCTTCTTCATCTGATATAAATACTAATATTTATAATACCTTGTGTTTCCAGTCTGAACAGATCCAGCTCTCTCAGAGTCTCTTTGTACAAGAAATGCTGCAGCCCCTACTTGTCTTTGTGCCTTTCATGGGAATATCCATCTCTGTAGTATGGATACATACTACAGGAAAGGATCTCACCAGGAAAGGATCCCCTCCTGAACCTACTGGCAATAGTATAGCCAATGTAATTCAGTAAGCTGTCAATCTGCTTTGTCATAAAAGTACATCTCTGGCTCATGGTAAGCTTGTATTGGTGACCAGGACCCCAAGGTCTTTTTCTGCAGTGGTGTTTTCCAGCTGTTTGGCCCCCAATATTTATTGGTGCCTGGGGTTATTCCTGCACAATTGCAGGACTTTGCATATTCCTTTGCTGAACTTCATGAGATTCCTGTCAGATAAATTCTCCAGCCTGTAATGTCCTTCTTAATGGCAACACAACTCTGTGGTCTATCAGCCGTTCCTCCTAGCTTTGTGCTACCTGTGAAATTACTGAGGGTGCACTCTGCCCCAGCAGACAGGTCATTAATGAACATGTTGTACAGTACTGGCACCAGTAGAAAACATCACTAGTGACTGGCCCCAACTGGACTTTTTTCCATTGACTAGAACTCTCTGAGCCGAGCCATTCAGCTAGTTTTTGATCCACCTCACTGTCCACTTATCTAAACTGTATTTTGTCAGGTTGTCTATTATAATGTCATGGGACATCACAGAATGTGCTGAGTTGGAAGTAAACCCACTAGGATTATCAAAATACAACTCATGGCCCTGCACAAAACAGCCCCAAGATCACATCATGTGCCTAAGAGGATTGTCCAAAATCATCTTGAACACTGGCAGATTTGATGCTTTGATCAATTCCCTGGGGAGCCTGTTCCAGTACTCAACCACCCTCTGGGTGAAGAACCTTTTTCTAACTGAAACCTCCTCTGACACAACTTCAGGCCATTCCCTCAGGTCCTGTCACTGGTCACCAGAGAGAAGAGATCAGTGCCTGCCCCTCCTCTTCCCCTCACAAGGAAGTTGTAACTGCAATGAGGTCTCCCCTCGGTCTCCTCTTCTCCAGGCTGAGCAGACCAAGTGATCTCAACCGCTCCTCATACGCCTTCCCCTCAAGTCCCTTCACCATCTTTTTTGCCCTCCTTTGGACACTCTGTAATACCTTAATATCTTTTCTATATTGTGGTGCCCAAAACTGCACATAATATTCAAGGTGAGGCCTCACTAGTGCAGAGCAGAGTGGTACAATGCCCTCCCTCCACAGGATGGTGATGCTGTGCCTCATCACAGGTGCAGAATCCAGCACTTTGCCTTGTTGAATTTCATACAAAAGCTTGTCAAAAACCCTACAACACTGCTCTCATCTCATTCATACAGCTAGTCATCTAACGTATAAGGTTATGAGGTTGATAAAGCATGATTTACCCCTCATAAATCTGTACTGATTACTCCCAATCATTTTCTTTTCTGGAAATGGTTTCCAAAATTAGTTGCTTGATCACCCACTGAGGGACTGAAACCAACAAGCCTGTAGTTCCCCAGGTCCTCTTTCTGGCTTTTCTTGAAGATGGGAATGTGATGTGCTTTCTTCCACTCTTCAGGAACCTCTCTCAATTACAATAAGACTTCTCAAAAAGTGGCCTTCAAATTAGATCAGCCAGGTCCTTGAGAACCTATCAGGCTGCACACACTTTTCTAAATCCAGTTTGTTTAAGTGCTCCTTAACATTATTCTGCTTAATGGAGAGTCTTTCTTACTCCATAATTTCCCCCTATTCTCCAGCATCTGGTTTCCTGAAGGCCAATTTACTGTCAATGACTGAGGCAAAGAAGTCATTGAGCACTTTGGTCTTTTCCACACCCTTTGTCATCAGGTCCCCTGCTCTACATCACTAACATGTCCACATTTTCTCTAGTCTTACTATTCCTCTGAATGTAATTGTAGAATCCCTTTTGTTGTCTCCGACATTCCTTGCCAAATTCAACTTCAGGTCAGCCTTGGTTAATCTCTCAACTGCATGACTGAACTCCACAGAATTCCATGTGTTGAACAGCAACTCCATACTCTTTCTGGGCCTCCTGCCCCTACTTCTGCCTCTCATACACTTCCTTTTTAGTCATAGTTCAGCCAAGAGCTCCTTGTTGATTCATGCAGGTTTCCAACTGCCTTTGTGTGACTTATATGATGGAGGAACCTTTCCTGAGCTCAGAGAAGGTAATTCTTGAATATCAGTTAGCCCTCCTAGAACCTTTTTCTCTCTAAGGATGTATCCCATGTGACTCTTCCAAGGTCTGAAGAGGTTAACATCTACTCCCCTAAAATCCAGGGCTGTGGTCCTGCTTTTTTGCCCCATTTCCTTCTCTTAGGATTCTGAACTCCACTATTTTATGGTTACTGCAGCTTTCACATCCATGACAAGTTCTTTGTTGTTTGTAGACATCAGGTCCAACATAGTACATTTCCTTGTTGCCTCATCAATCATCTCTGTCAGGATTTTGTTGTCAATGCATTCTAGAAATCTAGATTGTTTGAGCCCTGTTGTGATGTCCTTCCAGTAGTTATTAAGAAATAAAGACCATCATGAGAACCATGGCCTCTGAACATGAGGCCTCTTCTGTTTGTTTCTCTTATTCTATGCATTCTTTTTTAATCCTAAAGAATTGTGGGTGATCACAAAAGTTAAACCAGTGAAAAAAATGCCTTCTGAAATACCTTTAAGACTTATCTGCTATAGTGTGTTTCATCATAAATTAAAATAGAAGGTAGAAGCTAATGCAACAGATGAAATTTTCCTCCCTAATGAAGTTTAACTAATTTAAATCTTATCCTGAAGGTAGTTCAAAATTCTGGCCAAATTCAGCTTTTATTAGAATGAATTTAGCAATTTAGATTTGCTGTTTGTGCATGTCAAGAAAAAATTAAAGTTTATGAGTTAATATTTGAAGGAAGAAACATGCTATACAATCACAAAATTATTTAGATGAACATATTAATGAAATATTGAATAAATATTAATACAATATAATATTTTAATAAAATTAACATATTAAAACAGTGAAGGGGCAAAGGGCACAGTTGAAAGCAATAACAGTCAAAATTCTTTCTGAAACCAGTAGAAGTTCAAATTACTTTATGCATTCCAATTCATGCTTCGTTAATATTAATATTGGTTAGATACCTAAGAGAAGCAGAACTGAATGTATACTTTTCATTTTTCATTTTCATCCAAGAATCATTCTGAGAGAAGGTAAAGGAGACTTCTTCCAGGTGATTCTTCTAATTTCATTTAACTCTTCTGTCTCCCACTCTTGATATCAAAACTCTTTTCACCTCTCTTCTATCTCTCTGACAGGTAGTATGTAGAATAGCAGAAGTCACAATCATATCTTTCTTCATTTAAGTCCACAACTGCTATTTAAATCACCGAGGCCCATTAAAAGCTAAATTTATTGCATTTTAAGATGTTATGGATATGTCTTGTGACCAAAAAAAAAAAAAAAAAAAGAAACATAAAAGAATTCCATATCAACTCATTTCCACTTACAAAAGAGAACTGATGAAAGCAGGAATGAATCTGGATAGTTATGAACCTGCCATAACATTTACTATCTTCAATGAGAACAAACATATTGCTTAATAAATAAGTAAATAAATATCCATGAAAAAAAAGTTACCGTTTTAAAAGAAGTAATAATATTTTATTGGTAAAGTAATAACTTACAAATAATATAAAAATTTTGCTCAGATATTCTCCAAGAGGATTCGATTTTCACACAAAAGGTAGCAAGAATTTTTATAGATTAAATGTATATACATTTGTCAGACTATGACTGAGCAAAAAGATTAGAAATTCACTCATTTTGCTTTACACATGCTTGGTCTTCCAATGATTGCACTGGACCATCAAAAACACATAGAAAACCTTAGCAGGGGCAACATATCTATCTGCACATCAAGAAGTTAACTTCTTACTTAAGATATATACAAAATATGTTTCATATATTGAGACAACAGATGAAAATTATTCCTTTATTTTTGTATTGTAGTGCCAAAGTTAGGATCAAAAAACAGTATCTAACAGCCTTGTTCTCTGTGGAACAATTGCAGTAATAGTTATGGGAAAAAACCCCACCAAATTAACATTATTAGTTCACAGAAAAACCCACACAAACATTGACAAAAGGAAGACTAAAGATGATATTGGGCAAAGAAAGGAAATGGAAATGAAAAGTCTAGACATCAAGAAAACATCATAAGTATAAACATGGAGATTGTATAAATCAATTAGGAAGAAAGGCATAATAGAAATAACAGCCAGCAAAATTTTGAGAATGACAAGCAGAAGTTGCAAAATATGAATTAAAGTAATGGCAGAACCTAGACCTTATGCTTTGCCTTTACTTTGTCAAAAGCTTAAATACCCCTCCAAGTGACAAGCAGGCAAGCCTGGTCTTCTGAAATCTTACCCTTAAATTGTTTCGTTGTATTGGGTTTTTTTATAAAGCAAATTTTTTAATGTGAAAGAAAAAAATTGTTAGCATATGCTTGATTCAATAAAGAGCATTTTGCAAGCAGTAACAGAGTAGGTAAAAAGTAACTTTGAGAAGACTGCTAAACTAGTACAGGCAGAACAGTAACTTTGAAGTAGCTTTTGCAAGAGAAGATAGAAAAAATACTTTGAACAACTTACAATGTACTGCTTGCATCAAACCAGCAACTGAGTTCTAGGGTGGTCAGTGCAATTCACTAAGAGTGTAAGAAAAAAAAATCAGATACGAAAACCATTAGATTGTCTTTCTGAAATTCTTCCTAGCTCGTATATGTACTTCTTAACCTACTTTTAGTATGACATCCTGTTGATCTATCTGTTTTATAACAGAGCATTCTACCTCGGAGTGTATTGATAAAGGGAGTTCATTTGATAGAAAACCTCTTATGCAAGATTAAAGCAGGGCTTGCTTTGTTTTCTGTAGCCTCATGAAAAACTGACATCTGTGGGACACAAGGGCACATGGTCGCAACTCTAAGGCTGTCATCACAGATCTTCCAAGGCTGTAGAGCATCTGAAGGTTTCACAAATCTGTTCTAAGGTTTGGAAGCATTTTCTGACTAGAATATTAAGCCTTTCCAGAACGTTATGTAATTTTGTTTGTATGGTAGCTGCAAGTAAAAAATAGTGTTACCTGAGGGATAAAGAAATGGGATGCTAAACTAAATTTTCTGTAGGTGCTCCTGATGCAGAGATATCAGATGTTCCTGATACTAACTTGTCATTACTGCTAACATTGTATTAAATTTATATAAAATTGTGGTTTATAATTTTTATGCAAAACAGCAACTTTTATTAAAACAGTGTGTAAGATTATTAAAATTAATGGAGAAAAAACTTTCGAACTCTCAGTGAAGATTCATTTGGCTTTCATCAGGAAATCAAAAGGGATTAATCTGAGGATAAAACTAACATGTGAATTATCTGTTTATATGCATCTCTTTCCATACCAATAGAAAATGATTAAACACACTTACTTTATTCAAACAACCTAATAAATAGAATGGAAGAATTATCTGCTTCCTCTCTGCAGCAGTGAGGGGCAGTACTTTGAGCTCTCTTATGTTAACTAAAAAGTTTTATATAACTTACAAGATATTGTTGCAAGCAGTTTTTGTGATACAGAGATTTCATGGTCTGTCAGACTGAGGAAACCACAGCATGAGCTAGTTCAGGCAATGAAGTCCAGGGCCAGCGGTCTATACAGGCTGTGACAGGATGTGGTAATCCACTCATTCATGGTAAGGAGCCAAGAACTTAAATACGCTGAAAAATCAGTTATAATGAAAACTCCAGCTTCATTTTTAAAACAGATATGATACTTTGGGGTTCTCGGACCCTCCAGCACTCAAGACTTCCTTTTTCCTATTACCACCTCAGCAAAAGAAGACTCTGGGCGCACTGGAGGTTTTAGAAACACCAAATTCGTTCTGGTCCAGTTGAAAAGCCTTGTCAGATGACTCAGAGTCCATAAAGTTTTAGAAACCATAAAGTTTTCTGGGATTTTGCTGTTTCTAGAGTTGTCCTGGGAGTCAAGAAACTACAGAGCTATATATGTATTTAATATGCATAAAATTACTCTTTATGATCTCATATTTTTTTTATTGTCCTGGATTTGTGGATTTTTACCTGGACATTAGTAAAGCCTTTAACACCATTTCTCACAGCATTCTCCTGGAGAAACTGGCTGCTGATAGCTGGTGAGATATGCTCATTGCTGGGTAAAAAACTGGCTGGACAGCCAGTCTGAGAGGGTGATGAAGAACAGAGTTATATCCATCAGGTGGTTGGTCATGGGCGGTGTTCCCCAGGGCTCAGTGTTGGGACCAGTCTGACTTATTATCTGTACCAACAATCTCGATGAAGGGATAGTATGCACTCTCAGTTATTTTGCAGATGACACTGAGTTGGGCAAGAGTGTTGATCTGGAGGGAAGGAAGGCTCTATAGAGGGATATGGACAGGCTGGATTGATGGGATGATGCCAATTGTATGGTTTAGTGGTGGACTTGGCAGTGTTAGGTTAGGAGTCAATGATCTTGCAGGTGTTTTCTAACTTAAATGATTCTATGATTCTGTGATTTACCATCCATTGTTTACCTCACTCATCAAGCAGAGAGAGTTTCTGATTTGTCTAAGGAACATTTAGTGCCATTTGGATAACAAAATACGTAAATTTTCACTGTTCCAAGACTAGCACTACTCTCCAGAGATACTGCATGATGCCAGAATGAAGATAAGCATAACAAAGCAAACTTCAATTCAACTCAACATAAATGGATTCATTCTGAAAATGTTGGAGTGATATTTGGGTGTCCAAAGAAACATGCACTGCTGCCCCAACAAGGCCACTGTGATGGACTAATCAAAGTGGTCATGATGACATGACCATCTTCAAGCAGACAAAAAGAGTTCAGCACATATTTTCAAAAATACAGAAATTCCACAGCCTTTCCAGATTTTTGTTTCACTGGAGTGGTGTCTGAATCTACATTAATGTACCCAAAGCAGTCTGAATACATATTTTTTTTGTGTCCTGATTTTTGCCGAAAACCCCTCTAACTAGTTTATTTTGACTGGCACATCCAACTAGTGAGATCAAATTCAGACTATGAAAATTTTCCAAGAGTGGGGAAGAGCCCAATAGTCAAGGGTGTGTTAGGTGTTAAGAGCACATTTAGTATTCTTCAAGAAAATAATCACTGAAACTTTTCGATGAAAGGCCAAAGGCTGAGAAATCAGGAAAATTTCAAATTTGACATCTGTTTTAACAGATGTGAGTAAGACATGTCAGAGATTTTTTCCTGTCATTAAAGCAGAAAAGGATCCACTGCATCATTCTTAAGTCCAGTGTTTGTATTAGTTTGCATTTCACAAGCAATAGTTTAATACAGCAAATTAACCTAATAGCAGGTGTCCTTTGGGAAAAAAAATGATTCCTCTTTTACTGCTTTTCACAGTTAAATGAGCATGATCTGATATGTTATTCCAAAATATGATGAGAAATTTAGAGTGTCTTTGCACTGTAGCAGTAACTTGAAGAAATGGGAACTCATTTCATGTCCCTCCCCATCAATATATTTGTGCATCAGATCTGGAAATGTAAACACTGCATGGCTGGGTAAAAAAATCAAAAAGATGTGGAGGAATAGAAGCTAGACCATGATCAAAACTGGCAATGGACTTAATGACAAGGAGTGTTAACTATAATTCCATGAGAAAAAGAATTTAATAAGGTGGAATAGGATCCTGAAAGAGGAAGTCCCAAAGTGGATATTTTCAGGAGAAGATTTTTACACTAGCCTACACGTTCTTTGATCCATATGCTAAGACTAGTTAGAGGACAGTTATAAGCCCTTATTCAGATTTAGCTGACTTGTCAAAAGCCGTTGCATTGAGTTTAATGTTTCTGTGCATGTTCCTTACATTCTACATCAGCAAAAATGGTGAATGACTTTTTTGAAGTCTTTATTCTTCCAATAAGTGTTGAAAAAGTTAATTTCTATGGCATTCCTTTCAATGAAAGACTCAATAGTAGGAGATACAGAGACAAAAACATTTACTTTGCCTTACATCACAGTTCATCATAACGCTATAAGAGCCAAGGAGGAACGAATAAAACAAGATGTAAGGGTGAAGTTGGAGGAGGAGACAACATTTATGCTGCCTCTGACCTTTTAAACGTGGTCTTAGAATATTTTGCCCCATAGAAATGATATATGAAATTTACATACAGGTTTCTGGGGGTTGTACTTAGTCTAAAATTAGTTTTGTCTCTGGTGAATTCACTGCATGTTAATGTATTTAACATTCTTCTGTTTTGTGTATGTGTCCATGTCTTGTCACTTGTTTAGAACTTTTTACCTTTCTGAGTTTTTGTATTTATTTATGTACTATTTCAAATTCTTGCCATCAACATTCAAGAATTGGTTTGTGTTTTCAGTTTTCTATCTGCTAACCTGTTGGCTCTTCTTGTTTACTGCCCATTTCTCATCATAAGGGCCTTCACAACCTTTTATTGTAGTGCTGTAAAACAGAAAATAACACACAATTCAGAATAGATGAATTGTTAGCACAAATTTACTAGGACAAAAATACATGCAATACATTAGCACATCTAAGGGTTATGGTTCGCAGTGCTTTGGCAATGCTTTTATTTGACCAATTCCTATGTATCTTTAAATATTTTTTCTGTTCACTTGCTCCCTTGTTAAGATGTGACCAAACAGGATGGCTGCATGCTCTACAGGGCTGAAAGTAGCCCAGCAGTTTTCCTTGTCTGCTTCCAGCTGCCTACCCATAACAACAACAGCTTCTCAGTACTTTACCTCAGACTGTAAAACACAATGTGCAAAGGCATGACTATTAAAAAAAAAAGAAAAAGAATAATAGCTTTTTAAGGGGAACTTATAAAACTACAGGTATACTTGTCATGTAGAGAAGTGGATATTAGGCCTTGATTTCATCTTCAGGGAATCCTCCCAGCTTGATTTTCATTTTAATGAGAAAAGAGGACATCATTGGGGCTGATCCTGTTTAATATCTTTATCAATAACCTGCACAAGGGGATTGAGTGTACTCTCAGTCAATTTGCAGATGATACTAAGTAGGGCAGGAGTGTTGATCTGCTGGAGGATAGGAGGCTCTGCGGAGGGATCTGGACAGGCTGGACTGATGGGCCAAGGCCAATTGTATGAGGTTCAACAAGGTGAAGTACTGAGTCCTGCCCTTCAGTCACCACAATTCCCTGCAGCACTACAGGCTTGGGCCAGAGTGGCTGGAAAACTGCCCAGCAGAAAAGGGCTTAAGTGCTGGTTGACAGCAACTGAACATGAGCCAGCAGTGTGCCCAGGTGTCCAAGAAAGCCCATGGCACTGTGGCCTGTATCAGAAAGAGTGAGGCCAGCAGGACATAGGCAGAGCACTATGAGGTGCTGAAGCTGCATCTCTAATACTGTATTCAGTTTTGGGCCCCTCACTACAGAGACATTGAAGTGTCCAGAAAAGGGCAACAAAGGTGTTAAATGGTCTGGAGTACAAGTCCTATGGGAAGTGTTTGAGGGAGCTGGAGTTGTTTAGCCTTGAGAAAAAGAGACTCAGGTGTGACCTTATCACTCTCTATAACTATCTAAAGGAGGTTGTAGCAAGGTGGGTGTCAGTCTCTTCTTCCGAGTAACAACTGGATATTAGGGAAAATAGTCTTCCAGCAAAGAGTACACCTTCCTTGCTCCAGCACTTCCTCTGGGTCTCCAGGATCTGGGATTCCCAAAGGCTGGTCTTGCTAGTAAAGACTCAGGGAAGAAACATTCAGGACTTCCATCTTTTCCTTGGAGAGGATATGCATGGCAGATATCCACTCTTGTTGTCAATATAGATATATATCAGAAGAAATAGCAGTTGTCCCTTAAAGGACAATATTTTCAGGAGATCAGAGATTCACTGCCAGCAAAGTGAAAAAAAAAAATCAACCTCAAAAAACCTCCAAACATATCTACAGAGTATCTATGCATAAATTATATAAACCTATGGAAAAGGAAAGATTTCGAGCTCAGAATATCCCTAAAAATGTCTGGTTTATTAGCTGGGACAAATGATTAAAACACTCAGAGAGACTGAGCTATGAGTAATGTATAGGAGCAATGTACTCATTCACAAAAATCTTTGTAATAAAAGCTTCAGACTATTCCAAGAGATGTGTGCTATTAGGAAACAAAACATGCTTTCATGTACTTTAAAATGCTCTACAGCATATATGATGCAATATTCAGGTGTTTCTCAGATAAATTAAGCAGAAGAAAAATTCTCCTAGTGGACTTCACAGACCTAAGCTGCTATTTTGTATGGAATACTTATTTATTTCAGCACTTTTGTTAGTTTATATTTTTGTGTTATAGATAGTGCAGAAATGAAGAATTGTCATCAAAAGTTTTGCAGAGCGCATGCACACAGGAAAACACACACAGGAAAACACACACACATAAGATCTTCCAGCTAAATTGGAAATGCTTCTATTATATCAATCTCTTAAAAAATTAGTTATCCCTCCTTCTGCCTGTTATATTTTTGTGGCTCCACTTTATGAGCTACACTACCTCAAAAAAGCACTGCAAGTCACACATGGGGATATGATGCACGGGACCTTGAAAGTCTCTAAGATGGGGCCAACACCTGAGCTGACAATGAAAGTAGACTTGATCAACAGAAGGGACAATGAAAACTACTTGTACTGACTAATCCCAATGAGGACACAAGTCATACGGACTCTGTAAAGCTTGCAAGTTCAGCTTCAAGTAGAGCATATGCAAGGAGAGGTGATTCCGCTCTGGCTCTGTCCACATCATGAGTAAGGTACTAAGTTTTCTAACCAGGTTAATTAAGAACAGTGATGTTGTGCTGCTGCTTCTGCGTCATTTAAGGGCAGCTATAAAATCTTTTAGCTAGCATTCTCAAAAATTTCTTTTTTTTTTTTAAACTATCATTTATATGTCCATATTTTTATCTATACTGTAAACTACTAGAGAAAAAAACCACAAAAGCTCACATACATTTTTCAGTTAGAAATATTTAGCATTTAATCTGAAGTATAAAAGGGTAAAAGAATGGAAAGAATTCTATAAAAACCTAAATACCTTGGATATCTTATAGCAACATAAAGAAAAACAGCAGACAATTGCCATCTTCACCTATACAGTTACAAGAGGTCTGCTGTAAAAATTACATGTAATCAATATGAATGCAGCTATAAACAGAACCACACATGGCACCCTGCAATTTAATTCTGTCCTTATTACTGCTGGGTTCCACTTTTATATTTATAGTATGCATAATGAATGAATATATTTTAGAACTGATCCAAGGGGAAAAAAATCTCTTTCCTTTTTGACAAATTGAGTCAACTACTTGTTTTTTTTTAAATCCAAGTTACAATATATTTGGTTTGTGGCTGAGCTGAGGAAGAACTGAGTTTGGTTTGTGTAGCAAAGAAACCATGTACTGCAGAATATTTCACTAAATAAAAGAATATATATATATCAGAGACATAATGAAGCAGTCAAATAGAGAAAATAATAAAAATAATAGTACCAATAGCAAATGCAAAAAAATTAATTAATTAAAATACATTGTTTCCAGATGAACAGATATTTGCCTGTCAATTATATTCAAAACTGACCTTCTGGCTTACCTTAACAATAACTTAAAAAGAAGTATTTAGCATTTAAATATAACACATAATTGAAAAATATTTTTAAAGGTAATTTGATTTTGGGTGCCTTTCTATGGTCAGCTTATGCAGTTCAGCCTTAATTAATTTTACTTGAACACTTGAGTCCTGAAGAATCTATCAGGGAATTATTTTCTGTCTCGTACCAGTATGATGAGTGAATTCATCCTCCGCATTCAGATTTTCTGCTCTTATTTGTTGGAAAAATATCTAATAACTAACAGTGTCTGTATAGCTCAATGCAGTTCTCAATGAGAATTCCAAATACTGGCTTACTGACTTATTTTTAACTAATTAAGTAAATAAATTTTTGAAGAAAAAAATTTAAAAAAAAATAGAGCTAGATATTACCATCAATAACTAAGTCAAAATCTTTCTCTAGTTTCATAACAAAGGTGTAACAACATCATTGTTATGCCTGGGGTGCATAAAAAGAATTGCGACCAGCATATCAAGGCAGGTAAGCAGGTCTCTACTCTGCTCCTATGAGACTCCACCTCCACATCCATCCAGCCCGGGATTCCTCAGTACAGGAAAGGCATGGACCTGTTGGAGTGTGTCCTGAGGAGGGCCACAGAAATGATCAGAGGACTGGAACACTTCTGCTGCAAGGAGAGGCTGAGAGAGTTGGTGTTGTTCAGTCTGGAGGAGAGAAGGCTCTGGAGAGACCTCATTTCAATATTTAAAGGGGCCCTGTAAGAAAGATAGGGAGAGAATTTTTAGCAGGGCCTGTAGAGATAGACTGAGGGATAATGGCTTGAAACTAAAAGAGGATAGATTCAGACTGGATATAAGGAAAAAGTTTTTTAAAATGAGAGATTTTAATCTGGAATAGTTTTCCCAGAGAGGTGGTAGATACCCCATTCCTGGAAACATTCAATGTCAGGTTGGATGGGGCTCTGAGCAACCTGATTGTTCCTATTCATTGCAGGGGCATAGGACTAGATGATTTTTAAAGATCCCTTACAACCCAAACTATTCTGTGATTCTGTGATACTATTGTTACTACTTATAATAGGCTTAGAATGGGTGTGTTGTATTCTTTGAAATCAGTTGCCAAAATCTTTGCTAGCAGGAAAATCATGAAGAAGAGAGCATTTTGTGAATATGCAAGAATCTATTTCTGCATGCTTTAGAGGGCAGGAGTGCATGCAAAACTGACAGAAGAGATTATTTTACTTTGCAGTCTATGTCTATGATAAGACCCAAGGTCTTTGAATGGGTTCCATAGAGTGTGCACAGAAGACCTGACTATTACCATATACATCAGATCTACCAAAATGTGTTGTGTTATTGTTTGTAGATGTGCTGTTGTCTCTGTATATACTGCAACTCTGAAAACTAAGATTTGTGCTTTCAGGAATCTGAATGTGGCAGATATGTCCATGTTATTGTCTCTGCCATATAGAAACACATCACACAGAGACTGAATTGTCCATGTCGCCATGGATCCTGGGGTCTCCTGGAAAATAGTGGGTTTTTTTCTTTGTTATTGGAAACTACTAAATATTATCCTGTTCAGACTCTATATCACCTTTTTCCATGCCTCATCTACTGCTCCAGTACAGCTGCCATTATAACAGAGATAGTATTTTGTATTCACAACATTATTATTCAATAACCTTTTCTGTTCTGTTGAGAAATTGCCTTCTGTCATTGTGTTTGACCTTTGAAATAAAGTAATTCTAGCTAGCAAACCCTTCTTTTTTTTTAGCATTTGTGAAACATCATCCACTCTTGAAAAATGATTCACAGAATCACAGAATCATAGAATGGTTTGGGTTGGAAGAGACCTTAAAGGTCATCTGGTTCCAACCTTCCTGCCATAGGCAGGGACACCATCCATTACACCAGGTTGCTCAAACCCCCATTCAGCCTGTCCTGGAACACTCCTATGAATGGGGCATCCACAACTTCTCTGGGCCATCTGTTCCCGTGTCTAACAACCCTCACAGTGAAAAAATTGCATAAAATCATTCTAAAAGAACAAAGATACCACTTCCAATGTTGCTGAGGGGCTGCTTATTCAAATTCAGAGTTCCTGAGCTCTAATTTTCTCTGCCATTGATTTGTTCCTTAACCTCAGACAAATTTTCTGTGATTTAACTGGCTCGGTTTCTCTTTGGATTGATATTATCTAATTCAGTGAGATTCTTCTGAAGACTTATTAGAGCATTGTTCATGATATGAAAATAAAAATGAATGCATACTATCATATTTAGATGCTTTGCATCAGCCTGATGCTTGTTGATGTTGCCTATAAGCAAGAATGAGTGGCATAAACAGTAATTGACAAAAACATCTTCAGCAATTGCCAGAAGTAGTGCTATGAATATACTAAAAAATAATGACACTGTCATTGTATTCAGGCTGACAGGCTTTGCTAAGAGGCAAGGAATGTTAACTTAATCTTAGATCTGTAAAAATATTGTATTCTGGACATGGCTTCCTATATTTGACTGCTTTGGTGTGCCAGCAGGATGAACATCTGACAATCTGCAGCAACTGAAGCCTGTGACCTCAAATATATTGAGCTGTTAGTGCTGATATTGTTTATTTGGCTACTAGAATGACAGAGATTTATGCCAAGTTGCTTTAGAGAACTCAGAAAGCACTGTATAACAACGTGCATCTATCCAGAACTGTCCATACACAAAGCTTTATTCATTCACCACTCTTCCAGCTGAAAAGGAATCTTATTTTTATATTTTTCTGAATCTCAAGTTTACAGTTTAATTTTTGGATTAAAAGTACAATGTATTTCAATGTATATTAAGCACTTTAATTACTGTTAGGTAACATAAATTCCTGGAGATTTTACCTAATCAAAATTCTTCATCTGGCTTGATATTTTAAATACCTTTTTTTTAATTACAGAAAACTTAGTATTTAATAAATTGTTGAACAGTAACAACAAAACCAAATCCTTTTTTTTTCATAAGAATTTGTATTCAAAGTGCTTAAATTTTGCTTCTGCTTTCAAAGGTACAGAAAGAGAAAAAAAGCAGAGGAAAGGGAAAGGTCATAGTTTATTTTCCTCAGAAGACAAATTTGAATATAAAATGTTCTTTTCAGCAAATTAAATAAATATTTTTAAGATACACATATATTTTAGGTACTGACATAAAACTATATATTCTGAGCACTCCACCATCATCAATCCTTTCTTCACTAATTCCTTCTGACCGCTTGTCTGGGAAGCATAAACTTCCTAATTGTGTTTTGACACTTTTCTTTGACAATCTTTTTAGTATTTTGAGACAGAATTTGCTCACTATATCATCTGAATTCTACTTATGCTCAAATAATAATTTTTTTTCTTCTGAAACTTTAGCATAATTTTTGACATTTCCTTATTCTTTTCACTAGAATCCATTTTATGAATACTAGGGGTTCCAGTTTTGTCTATCTCATAATTAGATTGAGCTATAGCTTCAGCAGTTACCCATGAAAGATCTTCTTCACTATACAAGGTATGTTTATATTTTATTTCTTCTTTGATATTTCCACTCCTTCTTTGTGGTTCTTGCAAAACAATTTTTTTTTTTCTTACAGATGTATTAGTTATGTCTGCTTAGGCTTGTCTTCACTTTCAGATCTGTTTCAGTTTAATTTTATTTGTTTTTCTTCTGGATATAGATGAAGATTTTATATAATTCTGTATCTTAGAAATCATAAACTCCTTTCTCTAACTTTAATGAGGTTCTTAATAGCCTTTCACTCAGTTTTGGGTCTCAGATTACTATTATAACCCTGTTTGCTGGGATTCTAAGTACCTTCCAAAGTTCTCTCACTAGTCTCAAACCCGCTTTTAATTCTACTTTTTGAGTTTCTTACATAAGACTTATGAAACATAGACCCCAATTCTTTCTAAGACTTGAATTTCCTTAAGTATCTTCGCATTTCTTTTGCACTCTTCTCAACAGCTATGAATGTAACATAATCGTATAGGTTGGAGTTTTTACCTATGAGTCCCCTATTTAAACCTTCCTTTTTCCTTTGCTCTTATAGGTCACTTCTCCTTTTGTCTCTGCTGCTGATACTTTCTAGTGCCAAATTGTGCTCTAATTTACAAATTATAATCATATCAAATCCTTATGAAGATGACAAAGGAGTCAGATTTTTTTCCTTTTCCTTAATTGACAATATGAAACTATCTTTAAATTGACAAGAATGTTGCAGAGGTCATTTCACTTGTAGTTTGAACATTTTAGCATGTACAGGTTAGGTTATCTTAACAGTTTTCTACTACACTACAATTTAAATTTTTCATCAGAATAGATAATGTGGTTTTCATAGTAATATCTATTTAAGACTTTATCATAATCAGAAAAAAGTTGCAAGTAAGTGCAATAATAAGTAATATATAACACTATAAAATTAAATTTAAGCATGAAATTTATGAGAATCAATGAAAAGAAGAGCTTCAAATTATTTTTTCAAGTGCAAACAATGGTGATTGACCACTATGTATTGTTCTGCAGTTTCAGATGTGAAAGAGAACAGAAGAAAGTTAATCATTAGAAGGGTGGAAGAAAAATGAAACTGCAGAGAGAAAGGACTAAATTGAATGCACTGATAAAAATTAGACAATGAAGCAAATCAGGACAAGGGTAGAACAATTTCCCTTGAAAGTCTCTCTTAAAGGATGAGAAATGCTGCAATGTGGTTCTCAACAAAGGATAAAATTCCTTTCTCCAATTTGCACGGCAGTTCTTAATGGTATATTCTGCAGCTGCCCTGTATACAGGGCTCCCACTGATATTAATAAATGCCCTTTTCCTAGAACTACAGAAGAATATGAATAGAAATCAAGAAGAGAAAAATTTTACTGTGTTATGCAGAGAACACTGAAGGATTGCCATTCTGACCTGTGCTGACTTTCTGACTCTTTAATCCCTTGATGGCCCCAAACTGTGTGAACTTGACCTTTGTCTCGTGATTATATTTAGGTGACACGTTATTTGGAGCTTAACTATTGCTACTTCCTATTTCTTTTTTGGTACCCACACGCTCCCCATGACAAATCTCTAATATAATTACACTTAATAAATAAATAAACCAAAAAACCCACAACAAAAAGCCCAAACAAACAACCCCCGCCAAGCAAACACCACCCCCCCAAACCACTATAAACCTAGGAATATGCACAATCCATTTCACAATTTCCAAACAGACAACAAAATATCTTAGAACAGTAGAGACTTTTGCTTTTGTCATCCTCTCTTCCTCCAATTCACTGTTTCTTGACCAATGTGATTTTTATATCACAGAACGGCTGACACTGGAAGGGAACTCTGGAGGTTATCTGGCCCAGCCTCCCTGCTCAAGCATGGCCACCTAGGGCCAGTGACCCAGGACTTGTCTATACATTTTTTTTATGTTTTCAAAGATGGAGACTCCACAACCTCCCTGAGCAACTTGCGCCAGGGTTGAGTCACTCTCACAGTGTAGAAAGGTTTCCTGATGTTCAGAGGGAACCTCCTGATTTTCAGTTTGTGCCTCTGGTCCTGTCACTGGGCACCACTGAAAAGAGCCTGGCTCCATCCTGCTTACATCCTCCCTTCAGATATTTATGTACATTGATGAGTTTCCCTCTGAGCCTTCTCTTCTCCAGGATGAAGTCACAACTTTAAAATATCATTTTGTAATATCAGATTAAAGAGTGTTATTAAAGGATTTGTAGAACATTAGGCAAATTATTTTTAAAACTTATTTACTTTGAAACAAAGGCTAGTCTCAGTTGAAAGAATATATCATATAGTAGTTGACATCAAAGGAATTGTACTTATGCATGCATGGTGTATTGCATGTATTTAGATTTGAGTGAATTTGTAAAATTACTAATAAATCTTCATTTTAAAAGGAAAAGCAAATGCAATATTTGATTGATTATTTTTAATGCATTTCAGTAAACAATCTGCATGATCCCTACCATTTCACATATGACATAAAGTACTCAGCAATATCAGTGAAACGGATTTTCAAATATATATAAATTCTTTCAAAGATCAGATAATAAAAAAAAAGCTATAGTTAAAAGAGTAAAATTATATATCTGGTAGACAAAGAAGGGGAAAGGAAAGAAAGATTTTTTAAAATTCAGACTAGTATAATCTAAACTGACTTTTAGTCTAAAATAGGATGAGCAAGATGTTATATATATAGGGGTTGCTTTCTTAGTTTGTTTGTTTTTAATGCAAACTATGACTAAAACAACACAAAAACAGAGAATCCAAAGGAATTTCTGCTTGGAGGTGCAGAGAGGTTATTCCAAAGCTATAGCAATTAGTGAAAGGCCTTCAACTTCTCATCTAACTTTTTAGCCAATGAACAGGATATGTTCCATTAGCAAAGTGTTTATGGTCATATGTTTCTTTAAACTGTGATAATTTTTTCTTTTTTTCTAAATTTGGCCACTGTCTATCCATGATTACCAGATGCCCATGATAGGGGTGTAATTAAGTTTCATGTTCACTGGCTCCAAAAATGTCATTCTTGTTATCCTTTTATTAAATTATTGCCATGTAACATCAATCTGAGATCTGAGGAACAAACTTAATTTGCTGTTTGTCAAGTATCATCTATGTGATACAAATTCTACTTGATAAATCACACCCACACATTGCCATATGATACTACTACTAATGTCTTCACAACCTTTTCTTCATCGTTAGTTGCTTTGGTGAAGTGAATGATTAGAACATAAGCAATGGCATTTGTTCAAGATGTGCCAGAAAGAACTGCAGTCTGTTCACTTCTTCACTGCCCACGTTAGCACAGCACTGTAAAAAAAAAAAAAAAAAAAAAAAAGATTACTAGGAAAAGTGTTACTTTTAGTCTAAATTTGTAAATGATATTCTGAATACCCTGTTCAATGATCCTATTTTAAAATATGGCATCTTAAGGGAAAAAGTCAGCTCTAAAGAGGATTCAAGGTGGTTGTTTCTAGAAGAAAAAGAAGATTTGAGGCATCTTAAAGGCTTTGGTCATGCCATTTTGAAGATCAGTTCAAAACTCAGTTCCTTTCATATGGCAAGAAAAGAGGACAATAAAGACAACTCATTTCAAAATGGAATATATTTACTGTTGGAGTTACTGGATAAAGTTTCTTGTAAAATCAAGAGAATACAGTTAACTTTCTGTCTTGGTTCCAGCCAGGACGGGTTTAGTTTTTTGCAGTAGCTGGGAGGGGCATGTCTAGAACCTGGAGCTTATTCTATACCACTTCACATCACTGCCAGGGGCAGGGGAAAGGGGCTCTCTTTTGTGGGAGAAGGGGTTCTTTATGGTCAAGAAAACATCATAGATGGAGCCATGTGGTATTGTCTCTTTTTTTTTTCCATGTGAATAATTTCTTTTCTTGTGTTCTCTGTCATTTGTGCCTCCAGTTCTCCTCTCCAGCCACCCAAATCAGGGAGGGAGAAGGGAAAGTGGGGGAACAAGAGAGAGAGCGGTGCGTGGTTTGGAGAGTCTCAGTGGGGGCACTGAACTAGGGAGTACCATTCCCAAACCACAACAGCCTCCAATACTTTCCTTGCCTGAAGTTAATATGCATTTGCTCCTATATCTAGTGTCTCCATTTATTAGTGATGATGTAGTTCATCTGTGCATTAGAATATGCAACTAGAGCATGTGTCTCATACTTGTTAGTTAAAATTGGCTGAAACTGAATCTCTTACATAGTATTTACACTAGCTTGTATTACAGTATGCTTATTTTGATAGGTTTTCTTTAGACTATCTTTCAGCAATAACAACTAGTACAACTTGCTGCACTGAAAGCCTTATAAGAAGAGAAAACAGCTACACTTTTCTGCTTTCTCTAGTTTCCTGTAGTTAAATACATGCCAAAAAGCTTTTGTTAGTAATAGTACTGTCTTGTAAGAATACTTGATACAATTCTACCTTTGTTAAAATTATTACTGGGCTACTTTTCCACAAGGCAGAAAAATTTGATTTTAATAGTATATTTTTAATAAGTTGGAAACTTGGACTTCTTATGAACCAGTTATGTAGAATGTACTACTACTTCAAAATAGCTTTCACAAACTAACTTAGAAAATGTTCACTCTGTTTGACTTAAAAGTAAGAACTTTAGGGATATTCATTCTCTTGATGCAAACTTTTTTTCCTACCATGCTGTTATTTTTTATATTAAACTCATTTGTACCAATGTAAATATTTTTCCATTACAGCTATGCAAATATCTGTTTACTCAACATCGCAGCATCAGTATATTGTTTATGATTATTTCAACATGGCCCCAAACATTTCTGACAGCTAGACAGCAGATGTTAGCAGCAGTGAACGAGAATAACTCCTCAACAATTTCAGAAGGTTTTCCAGGAAGGGCTTGCTTTCTGTCAATGCAAATTTTCCCTGAGATGTTGTCGTCTGGATAACAGTTGCATAAAACTGTATTTTTTCAAAAAGCTTGAGGCAAGTTCTGTCTCAAACTTATCAGTGAGTGCAAAGAGGGTAAAGGCGGTGCTTCACACCCCTCTGTGCACTTTCTGCACCAGGATGGGGTGATCCCAGAAATAAGTGTTTCATCTCTCTTCAGAGTACAAAGCACATTGTCACTTCATGCATCTTTCTCTGGGACTCATGATGGTGCCTAAGGGCTAAATGGATCTCTTGTGTTCAGCAAAAAAATTTGTACCATTACCAAATTTGAACATGACTGAAATAGAGTCAATTTGAATGCTGGCATGACAATACTGCATTCCAGCAGTAACATGCCTCCATTAAAAGACTGTGTAACAATATTGTTTTATATGCCCAAGTTCTGGATTGTTTACAGTCTTCACTCAATATATCTTACATTTTGCATATGTAAAATAATTATAATAATCATACTGGAAATGAGCATCTCTCACTGGCTCTCAGGGCAATATAAACTTCATCTCTACATCAGTCTAATTCATTGGATTTCAGGGAAATTGACACATCTGCTTTCCCATAGGTTCCTATGAGGCTGAAGAGTGAAACACTAAAGATATGATTTTGTACTTCACAAGCTGATGAGAATTTTTCTATTGATTCGAATGGCAATCCATGAATCAATTCTTCCTTTGACCCTAACAGCTTTGCCTCCTTTGTAATTCAGCTCCCAGTTTTGGCAGAGAGCAAAGGATACTTTTACTTTGTTTGTTTGGGTTAATTATATAAGCTTTCTAACTTCCTTACACTTGAGAACAAATCATATCTGCCATATTATCACAATGCCTATTTAAGGCAATTTTTCCATTGCAAATTATTGCAGATTACCTAGGAAAAGAAAACAGCTTCAAAGCCTTATGTAGTTTTGACTCTCCTGTCAAATGATACCACAGAGAAGAACCTCTAAATTGATTCTTCTGCAACTCTCTTTCTTTCAAAGCACTCAAGACACATTATTGCCTTGTTGAGACACATCAGTTGCATCTGGGCAGAGGAAGAATTTTATTTTACTGAGAATACTCAGTGCACTCCAGGAGTGCAAATCTGTAAACTGCAAGCTCGGGTATTTCATTAGGTCTGAAGGGCCATGATAACACACAGTTCCATTACAACCACACAGGACAAATCCTACTCATACTATTAACACACCGAATCTCACTCAGAAGATGAGTGCATGATATCATTTTGCTTTGATTTTTGTTCTAGGACAAGAAAACACCGTGCAGCAGCCATTGTTTCTCACGTGGAAGCTCAGAATAAGACCACACAGTCTGCATTCCAACAGTAAAGTCCAGAAGCCAAAGCTGCAGATAACTGTAGCAAGAACTAGATCTGAAACGTTTAAGCAGATCAAGGCAAAAAAAAAGATGCTTATTCATCCGCAGAAGATTTTGAAGCTGTAGGGTAGGGAATGTAGTGCATATTTTATAGGATGGGGTCACTGCTCTGCTACTGAGCCCAAGGAGAAATGGATTCTGTAAAAAAAATACAGGTATGTAAATAAATACTTTACTAGTAGGTACTGCCATTCTTTGCTAAATACCACTGCATCTAAGAGCAGCATAGAGTTTTTCCAGAAAGCCTGTTTTAAAAACTCCCAACTTGCAGCTCTAGTCCAGGAAATTCATGTAGGCAAGGAAAGAGACTCCTAGGAGGTCTGTATGATAGGGGAAACAGTTCCATGCGTCATGTATAGACCACAGATTGTCTATTTGGGGTACCCCATAAAGTACCTCCATATTACCCATCTCTTGAACAAAAATAGAAAATCTCAGCAAGAGAAGTCAGTCTCATTTTTCCCTTTTCCCATTTTATCTTGCATAGATTAAATTTTACCTACTTTCCACTCAAGCACAGTGTCAGCTAGGAAATTTCAAAAAGCAGAAAACTTCTTTATTTTTCATTGAAGAAGAAATTGAGTTTAAAAATTCCCCATTTTCCTTCCCAATAAGTGTTGTCATATGTCTAACAGGAAGGGAGAAAGCAAAAAGTCTGAGAAAATCCCAAGGATAAATTTCTTTCTGAGACAATTGTATCGAATCTCAACTTTCACATGAAATAATTAGAGGGAAAAATAGGGTTAGGGAGAACTGCATGTTGTGCTGGAAAAAAACCCTAGCAACAGTATTAGAGACATCAGTTGCCAGTCTCAGTTTTATAGGTCAGCTTGGTTTTTTTTGTTTTGATTTTGTATAAGATAAAAATATTATTGCACCTTTATTGTTTGTTAGTATAACATAATATAATTGCATTCTTGTATATATGTCCTTTTTTATACATATGCTATAAGACACTGAGAAAGTACCTAACCATAAATATAAATTCAAAAGTTTATAATAATTTAGAATAAAGTAAGTGTAAGGTGATATAATAACAAGAAGAAAGCAGCATTTTTTTCTGCTTCTCATGAAAAAAATGGAGGAAATTGTAGAATGCAGGCCTATTATTTCCCTTCCCAAAGAACTGAGTAGGTTTGCTATGGCTGATGGTTTTCATTAGGAAGGAAGAAATTCCTTTTGAAAAAAACTTGAAATTGATTTCACATAATTGTTATGATGTTAATTTCACCAATCATGAGCAGAAATTGTCACCCTGATAATGGACATAAGGATACCTGGGCCATGCATCATGAACATAAAAAAGCATTAGAATGAAGGTAAAATTCTGTACCTGTACTAGTGAGAAGAGAGTGCAACAGTGACACTTGCCTTTAAGAGTCTTCAGGATATATAACAGCAGAATAAATTAGTTCATGTGAAGTATTTATGAATATAATTAACCTTTAAAATAATATTGTTTTCAAAAACCTACTTACAATATCTCTTATAATGATAGACAGTTATTATAGATAGAAAAATAAAGGCATTTTTTCCAAATGGTTGTGCACTGTAAAAAAATATACAGTAAAAATAATATTTTTCTCATGCTGGAAATTATCTTAATAACGATAATGCCTTGTAGCACACTTGGCACTTTAATCTCTTGTTTAGCACAGGTTTTTTTGTTCATCTAACAATTTTCACATTGACTATTTTTCAAGCTTAATTAATGGTGCTTTTGTACTTATGTGGCATCAATGGAGAATTTCTTGGGTTTTATTTTGTTCTCTATCCTGAATGGCAGGTTCTCTATTCTGCCATCTGTCTAGCTTTCCTGTTTGTTACAGCTTCTAAGAGGTATTTTCAGAGTTGAAGGCTAACTTTAAGAATGATGTTAAATACAAACATACATTTTACTTCTTGGTTAATGCAAAACTACTTTTCTTGTACAGCAGAATAATAATAGGAAAATAATGATAGTAGATTCAATTCTTCTCATAGTAATACACAGAGGACTATTAACACCATTAGAAACCAAGGAAGTATTATTTATTGCACATGCAATACCACTACTAATGTAAATTACCCTGAAAATTCAAAGTGAATCTGTATCATGAGTGAATTGTATTTTTCTATTGATATTGTGCTCAAAACAAAAAATAAATAATTTTGACAACCTGTGAGGCACTGGATTTGAATCTCATGGAGGATTATTTAATTATTGGGCCAGAACCAACTCAAGAGTGCGGGGGGAAAGGGCCAGGCCGTCCCCAACATGGCACAGCTCATGGAACCCATATAGCAGGCTCCGCAGTATCACCTGTCAATTAAAAGGGCAGCCTGGGAGCCTGCCCACACCACATCCCCTGGAACTCCTAACCCAGCCTCTGGCTGGCTACACCACCCCTAACTCCAGCCTGGAGGAACAGAGTCGCCAGTGAGCCGGAATTCCTGCCGGGGAGGGGTGGCCAGAGGTGGCCAAAGCACATAAATACAGCAGCACATGCTCTCCACCTCTCACTCTTCTGGGATCTGCCTCCACCATGTGAAGCTGTACTTCCATAGGACTCTTTGGCAGTAGCTGTTTTTCTCTTATTCTTCTTTAATCTATTTTCTCTCTGTTTTTTACTCCTGTTTCTTCTCTTGTTCTCTTTCTTATTTTCTCCCCAAAATTAAAAGTATCTCCTGAGAAACATACGCAGTGTTCTCTCTTTACTCTGTCTCAAGATATTAAAGAATCAAAGGCTCTGCAAAAGTTTGGTGGGAAATATTTTGGAGACTTTTATATTTTTAAAAGTAATACTCCCAATTGAGCTTGTCGCTTTGAGACTGAAGTCTTACACAACCACTGCATAATTCCAGCCTAACTTTCAAATACTATTTTCAAACAGTTGAAACATGGTAGTTTATGAAATTATACTATACAACACATAATACCAGATCAGGTCATACACATTAAAAAAAAATTTTAAAAAAAATCAAAGGACAAATTCACTCAGGTCTGTAAGCCCTCAAGAATCCCCAGGCTCAAATGACTCTGGAAAATTAGGCTGGTGGCACAAATTTTCTACCTTTACACCAGCAGGGACAGCTGATATCTGCTATAGGATGCAATCTGGCTTACATCACTTCCCAGAGCAATCTTCTGCCCTCCCTGCCCCATACATCTTCTGCTCTGTTTACCGGATGATAGAATATGCTGAGTTGGAGGGACACATCAGGATCATTGAGTCCACCTTCTGGCCTTGAACTTCTGAACATAATCACAGCACTTAAGATCAAAATATAATATTAAAAAACATTTTCATATGATAATGAGTATGGGGAAGTGAGAAGCCAGATATACTTTTTTTTTGAAAATGTCCTAGGGAAAAAAATAGTCTTAGGTTAAAAGCATAGCATTAAATATTTGTAGACAATCTGAATTCTCATTACTTAATAACATGAACCTATAAATGAATTGAAAACCAGGAAAAAAATAAGAAGAAAGCTTCAAGCTATGAAAGATGTGAGTTTTCTCTTCCTGGTTAAAATTTTCCTTCTATTCCAGGTTAAAAATGTTAGGTGGCTAAATATTCACATATTGTTTACAAAAGCTGGACATAAAAAGCACAACAATTCCTGTAGGACTTAGATGTTAGGTATTTCTGAAAACCTCCATTTGACTGCTTCCCAAGCCTGATTCAGTTCACTTAAACTCAGCTATATTTTAGATGCTCAGTGGAACAGTACTTTTAACGTGTATAGTTAACATATATTCTGCAGAGAAAGCTAGATAAATTTGAAGATCTTTTTCAGTCATTAGTATTTAAGTTATTTGCAAAAACATACAATGGGATTTCTGCTGTCTTCTTAAGGTCACTTCCCTCAGAGACCTCTCCATTCAATATCAATAGTTCTTTCACTCTTCTGGTGATCCCCAGTCAGCAGTGGGACTGTCCAACAGCATGTAATTACTGTATGCTACAGCTGCACACTGAGGTGTCTGTGTGACAGAATCATGTGAGCCATATTAATGTCATCCCATTAGTATGAACTGAGATACCTCAGTTGTTGGCTGACAACTGGACCTAAAGGGACAAGGCTGTACACTGATTTTGTAAAACAGAAGTGTATTGAAATGTGTACTGAAAAGGAAGGAGGCTGGAAAATTTTAAAATTTTTCATTCCAGCTTAAGCTTAAGCAACAGTGAATCTTGGTTTTCATCTGAAAAAATTATGTGAATTAATCCCAACTGACATTCATAGGCCAATAAAAAGTGTTAATAAGAAACTAAAAGAATTGTCAAAATAGTAACAATTGTAGTAATTAACATATAGCAATAATTCATTGGAAGAAATCAGGAAGAAGGACTAATCATGAAAATATCCTACCCTAAATATTCTATTTATACAGATCTCTCATTATATTCCCATGTAATACATTGGACATGTATGTTTGTGATGACACAAATACTTGTAAAGCTTACCAGATAAACCATCTGTTCTTTTCAAACAGCGAAACATTTATTTACAGTTGGATTTAATAATTATGTTTGGACTCAATGTTCTTAAGTGTCCTTTCCAATATAAATGATTCTATGATTCTCTAAGTCATGCATCCTGCTCTATTGAGATATGTCATCAGACTATGCCAAGAAAAATTTTTGGAACTGCTAATTAAAATTCCACAACCACAATGAAGCTGGGGAAGGAACACGGAACATTACAGTTACCTTGTGACAGGCCGATACTCCCTTTTAATCCTCCTACTTTTCATTTTTAAATCCATGATATCACAGGCACTGATTAAATATCCTTTGGGCAGAAAGGAAGATATTATTCTTCTCGATTACCTGATGGATAAACTGAAATGTGAAGCAATTAATTCAAAACAAAAAGGTAATAAAGTCAGTACTAGAACTCACCACAATTTTGTTTACTATCCTAAATCCTCACTATCCCAAAACACAATAACAGATGTAAAATTCTTGCCGCTACATATTTTTTCCTATACTTACATGATAGATTAAGGAATAGACAATTCCAAACAATGGTAATACACAATAAGGCATCCTTGGTGTCCGGATTTTGCATAGCAAGTTCTTCACCTGATAAAGTTATTCCATTGCAACAGTTTTGGGAGTATTATAGAAGGCCTGGGGTTGTTTGGTTTTAAACTGTCTTGGCCATTTAGTTATTCAGTAGCAATGAGAGAGTTTAAAATGAGGTAGTGCTATGGGTTGACTTCCACATATGACAGACATACTTCTACAGCCCAAAAGGCTGACCTAACATTTTATTGCATGTAGCTGAAGTGGTAACCTGTTCCCCAGAGGTTTTCTATTTATTTTTTAACTGCTTTTCTACTAGTTTAGTCATCTGACCTAGCTCAACCAGGAACCAAATAAGTGCCAGAGCTTTCAAATAAAAAATCAGATGCAAAATGGTGATTTTGAAGTTCCTTTGAAATATACATTTTTCCTACTTTTCATAGATACATGGCATTCTCTGGAATGATATTGCTCCAATATCATTTTTTTAGATTTTAAATTTTATACATTCTTTTGTCCATTTTAGTAAATGGATTTTCTCTGATAAAGACTTTCAAGCTGAATTCCTTCTAGTAGGTATAAACACTCTGGTAGATAAAAGTAGATTACCAAAGATAACATGCAGAATGCATTTCCCTTAACTTCCCATTAAGGCAAGTGAAGGAAGCAGGCAGGAGATCTTTAGATAATATGCTATGTAAATTGAAAAGGATCTGTCCTTATTTGAAGGAACTGAGAAACTCACACACTGAAATACAGTTCGGAGAGATTAAAGGGTCACATATGATGTCAAATCTATACTTTTAATGTTTGAATTAAACAGGGTTTCTTTAAGTTCAATTATAGAAAAAAAAGCAAATTTACAGAAGCAATTGAACACCGTCTGTTAAATAAATATAATGTTTTCTAATTAAACTGAGAATTCAGGAAGGCAACCTTGAAAATAAAAGGCTTTAGGAACATACAAATGTGAAGACTGGGAGTTCAAATAGACTTAACAGTCTCTTTAAGATAAGATTTATTTTTAACTTCTGATTTTAGTGGTTCTGGTGCCACTAGGAATGTTTCAATTAAAAAAACCAACCAACCAAAACCAAAACAACTCTGAAAAATCTTTGAGGAAGAAGAGAGGTATGATTTATAGGGGTTAAATAGCCCCTTAAAAGGTGTCCCTTGGAAAAGAGATAAAACCTGTAATGACTGTGGAGTATATTACAAAAATGTAATGAAGCCTGTAAGGAGCAAGAGCCTGTAATAAAAATAGAGTGTTGGGTTGAAAATAATCCAGAAATGTTGAAATTATAATTCACTTTTTCGGGGGGGGGAGTAGTAAGAAAACGTAAGGAAAAAATATTTTGAATCTACTTTCCCATTCCAAGATGCTATAACAGTTTCATTTCATTTTGTTACTAAGACTATTTCATATTTTATTAAAAGTTCTACAGTAGAGAGCGAGAATTTTCACCCTTTAACCATACAAAGAAATATCAGTGGATCTCTTTTACTTTATTTTACAGAATGAGATCCAATTTAGCCTACCAAGGATATAGCTTTTCAAAACCACATATTTTATCTTATGTATTCCTACAGGTACATTCATACTGCAAGGAGCAGTTTGGAACATCCTAGTCTTTTTGTTTTTCAGATATGTTGCTGTGTAAAATGTCTCTTATTTTAATTTTTGCCTGCTAGAGTATATGGTCTGTGCTTAAATTGTGATGCTAACACCATTGTCATATATTCTGTAGGCTTAGAGAGTACACAGCAAAGCATTCTGTTCTTCTGAGAACATTTTACTATTTTTATGAGAAATGCTGAAGGTCTGAATTTAGTTGCAAAGGTCACTGATTCACAGATTACAAAATTGTTAAGTCTAGTAACAGCAGGAAAATGTGCTGTTGCTGTATGTGTAAATGTCAAGTCAGCTGCTGTTGAGATAAAAAGCATGAACATAATCAAAGATCTCTGCATGAGTATAAAAGAAACCAATTAAAAGACATTTATTGTGATTTCTGCACTAAGGAACAAGAATAAGCATGTGTATGGAGTGCTAATTTCAGTGACTAGCCAGTATCATCCTTGACCCAGTTCTCTTCAACATCTTCATTAACAACTTGGAGACAGGGCTGGTAGGGTCACTAATCAGGTTTACCAATGACACTAAATTGGGAGGAGTTGTTGACTCCCTGAAGGGCACAGAGGCCCTGAAGAGACGCTTTGACAAATTTGAGAGATGGGCATTCCACAACCATATGAAGTTCAACAAAGGAAAGTGCCAGATTATGTACCTGGGACAGGACAACCCTGGTAGTGTGTACAGACTAGGGAACAAGATGAATGCTGCTGGAAAGCAGTGCCATGAAAAGGGACCTGGGGGTCCTGGTCCATTGCAAGTTGAATCTGAGTCAGCAGTGACCTGGCAGCCAGGAGGGCCAACCCTGTCCTGGGCAGCATCAGGCAAAGCATCGCCAGCTGGTCGAGGGAGGGGATTGTTCTGCTCTGCTCTGCACTGGTGTGGCCTCACCTTGAATATTGTGTGCAGTTTTGGGCACCACAATATGAAAAAGACATTAAGCTATTAGAATACTTCAAAAAGTTGGCCAGAAGGATGGTGCGGGGCCTTGAGGGGAAGCCATATGAGGAGTAGCTGAGGTCACTTGGTCTGTTCAGCCTGGAAAAGAGGAGTCTGAGGGGAGAACTCATTGCAGTCTTCATCATCTTCATGAGGGGAAGTGGAGGGCCAGGCACTGATCTCTTCACTCTCATGACCAGTGACAGGACTCAAGGAAATGGCATGAGTCAGAGGACATTTATGTTACATAGGACATTTATGTTAGGAAAAAGTTTTTCACCCAGAGGGTGGTTGAGCATTAGAACAGGACCCCCAGGGAAGTGGTCACAGCACCAAGCCACTCTGAGTTCAAGAAGCATTTGGACAATGTTCTCAGGCCCATGGTGTCATTCTTTGGGTGTCCTGCACAGGGCCAAGAGTTGGACTTGATGATCCTGATGGGTCCCTTCCAACTCAGCATATCCTGATTCTACCTTGACCACTGAAAGTATATTGCTTTGTCTCATCAGATTTTGAGCTGCTATTGCTGGTCAGAATTTGTCACTAGTGATATTTGGTATTCTGTAGCATACACTGGGCAATGGTATTTATCACAAAAGGATAGTGACCCAAAAAAGACAATGCCATTTTTCAACAGAATTTTGGACGCACCCACTGTAATCCTAGAAAAATCTGGTGCTTGAAACAACACTATTTTATGCTAAGTAATCCTCCCATATCTTCAGGAGAAAGAAGGCCTAAAGAAGGGACATATTAAAATGAAGTATTGTGGATTTTCCAGTTCTTTAGCATTATATTTGTACATCTACCATCCTTTTATAAAAAATCGTATTTTTGTATAGCATGTAATTTTCTAGCAAAACACATTTTTTGCAACTGAGCCCATCAGTCTCTGCGAAAACATATTTAAGAAAGTGCAAAACATTTGAGCAGGCAGTGATGAGTGTGGGAAAAAAAGTGTGAGAAGCAGTTCTACGACACTAAGGTGAGAGAAGTCTGAAGTCCCTGGAGGACATCATGGTGAAGTAGGTTGTCCCCCTGCAGCCCTTGGAGAATCATGGTGGAGCAGATACCTACACTGCAGCCCATGGAGGACTGTGTGCCACAGCAGGCAGATGCGCCCTGAAGGAAACTGCAGCTTGTGGAGAGGACCAGAAAGCCATACTTGACCTTTATCACATAATGGAATGTGCAATTGCCAAAGGTCTGCTAACTATAATCTACTCTCTTTCCAGTTATTATCATAGGTAAGTAGGAAGACCATATAGAAATTAGAAGCCTAAATATTTAGAGAAAGTTAGCTTCAGGCTCCCACTCTCCCTGCCACTCAAAAATTTAGTTTTATACAAAATGAAATTCAATGTAAAGTTCATAAGGCTTGATGTTCAGGCTTTGTAGAAAATAAGGAGTACAAAAAATTCTTGTTCCTTTACATTTTTTTTTTTTTGTTTTCACAGAATAAAAAATAAAATTACTGTTCTCTACGGACTTATAGAAGTCAGTTGGTAGAGGTGGTGGGAATAAACAGTATAATTAATCCGAAACAAGACTATCATTTAGATGTATCAGTTGTGTACAAGCACTTTAGCAGGAACACTAGACTTTTAAACAGACTTAGCACACAATTGTTATCTCTGGCAATATTTTACTATGCATAGTACATTCATCTTTAAATGGCTCTATCTGTTTTATAGTTATGACTTACATTTTAAATTTTATTTGAAAAGAAATATTAAGAATTCAGATCATTTGCAATTCTGAAGCATTCCAGTTGTTGACAGTTTTCACTGTCTCCTGAGGGTAGGAAAATAGTCTTTGCACCAACACTGAAATAAACTACTTTAAAAAATATTTTTCATTATTTTCTGCCTATTCTAACAGGTAAAGCAGCAACAACACTGCTATGAATCTGGTGTTGCACTACCACACATGGGTAATAAACCTGTAGTGACTCGTAGTTTATTTGCACACATTTCTGATGTTGGTTGGTAACTGTTGTGCAGAAGAATCTGTAAACTGTTTTCACAGAAGGATGCTCCTGAATTGTTTCTGAACCAGAGAACTAAGATATCACTAAATGTTTGTGATCTTGCTGTGGTATCCCCCAAACTCATTTTCTTAAAATGAATTTTACTTTAAAACAAAGTACGTTATTACTTCATGATATAATTCTGTTGTTCTTAATGTTCGGAATATTATTTTATCACCACAATAACATATTACAGTAAGCAAGTATAACGTAACTTCTATCTTAAATAGTATAAATCACTTGGGTTTGGTTCATGGATCTCCAAGGAATGTAGTTTACAATAACTATACAGAGTGGGGTAATGGGCCACGTGTTTGGGATTCTTTCTCAAAATAATTTTACTTTGAAATTTAGTTCCTATTATTTCAAGTGTGCCTTTATTAAAGCAATCAACTATTTATTACCTATACCACAATGAAGAACAATAAACAGTATCCTGTGGCTAATCATCACACAACAATTCTAATAGAAATAATGGTCTCAGCCCTCAGTAGCACAGAGTGTCTGTAATAAAGCCACAGTTCTTCAGGCTTCTTCTCAGTCTGGAGAAGAGCAGGCTCTAGGAAGATTTTATAGCAGCCTTCCAGTATCTGAAGGGAGCCTACAAGAAAGCTGGAGAGGGACTTCACACAACAGCACACAGGACAAGGGGTAATGGCGCTAAAACTGAAAGTGCATAAGTTTAGTTTGGATATTAGGAAGAAATTCTTTACTGTGAGAGTTGTGAGACACTGGAATACTTTTGCCCAGAGAAGCTGAGGATGATCCATCCCTGGAAGTGTTCAAGGCCAGGTTGGACGGGGCTTTGAGCTTAACCTGGTCTAGTGGAAGGTGTCCCTGCCCTTGGCAAGGGGCTTGGAATGAAAGGATCTTTAAGGTTCCTTCTCAAACCATCCTGTTATTCCATGTTAATGTTCATACTGTGCAGTAGCAGTAAGCAGTTTCTAGATAGAAATAATAACACAGACTTATGCAGAAGAAAAAGTCAGTGTAGGGAACTTGTATTTATCGTAGTGTTATCAGTATTCTAAAATACTGCTGAGTCTGTGTATAGCTGTGCAAAAATACAATTCAATTAAAGCATTTAATGACTTTTCCTAGTCTGAAATTTGGGTGATTTAAAGGTAGCCAAAGATATCTTATCTCCTCTTGGTCTGTACTATGTGCTATAACTGCTGCAAAGCTAAATACAGGAATACCTTTACTCTCATCTGTACTCAGAGCATTAGGAAAAAATATTCTGAATTAGTATATTATATTAATGAATTTATGGTTATTGCTTTATGATTTAGCAGGAACAATCTCACCTCAAAGAGTAAAGTAGATTTGATATCTTCAGGCACACCATATATCATAAAAGATATATTAAAAACTTCTTGATTCAAAGTCAAATGTGATGTAGCAGAACTAAATGATGAAATATTTGTAGTATAAATTTTCTTACTTAATTCTAAATATATGATGATATAACTATTTTAAAATTTATTTAAGACTGAAAGCTTTTGATTGGTCTGTATTTTTTAAAAAGTCCAGGTCTGACCTGTTAGTTAAACTATTTCTTAGTCTAGAACTAAATATTTCTGCTCCTAGGACTTTAAAACAATATTAATGAAAGCCAGTTCTGACTCTATCTGTTAATTTTAAGAACAATATTGACTTTGTGGTTAAGACACCTAAATTTAGTGATGCCATTCAGTTACTAATTTATATTGTGTTGGTACTGAGATTTATCCGAGATGTCCATATGGGGCTAATAAGTATGAACATCTCCCATTCCTTTTGGATGAATTAGAAACAACTCTTGATTTGGTTAGTGGTTTTTTATTTGTTTGTTTAATCATATCTATCTATAATTAAAATGGTCCCATTAGAGCTGCATTCAGAGTTTATAAAAGAAAACAAAAAAATACTCTCTCCCCCCAAAAATCTGTTGTGGTTAAATCTGAGGAATGTGAAAAAATCAGAAGTAAATATATTGATTTTGTGCAAAAGAAGATATGTTTAAGTTAGTAAATTTTTTTGTCTTCTTCCTAGCCATAGATAAAAGAAAACAATGCTCCACTTGTCCATTTCTAAATACATGCTTTTGAACAACGTGGTCTCAAAACAGTAGTTCTGAGTCTTTGTAGAGAGGAGGAATTCAAAGAATTTCACAAATCTTTGTTATTTCCCAGGACTGCAATCAGGGCAGTCAAATTCCTGGTTCTGAGAAACCAGTCCAAGGAGTTTAACTGTTTTCACTTCATACATATGTTCAAATTAGCATTGTTATTTCTATTGAAAGTCATGGCACTTAAATATGATATATACAAGAGTTTAATAATTTTTTAGAAGTTCTTTCATTTGGGCAGGTTTTTTGTTTGTTTTTTTCTCAACTTTGACATTAGTTAGCAAACTGTGAAGCAGTGACAGTGAATCTTTCCTAAATACAATTTTGAAGTATAAAAATGGATAAATAATAAAATTATGAAGACAGAGCCTTACAGAATGATTTTAAAGTGAGAATTAGATATCGAAAATTCAGAAATACAAAATTAAAATTACAGAATGGACTGTTTTCGGGGGTTTTCTTTGTATTTCTGTGATACATATAATGATCTCAATTTTTTTGGAACATATCTTCTGAAAATAGATATTTAAATTTACTACTTTATATTACAAAAATATTTCCAAAATAAGGAAACTAATTTTTGCAGGTGAAAATAAAATATTCTAAATAGTCAGCATCCAGTACAAAGGATTGCCGTCACACATTAAGCTTCATGGAGAATTCTAGTCTCACAGACACACAAGAGGACTTTTCAACTGCCTAGAAAAATCTTTAAAAGCAAATTTATGTTTGAAAAAAAGATTAGAAAATCCAGAAAATCATATACATGCACACTAACTATACGTCTCTTACTAGATATTAGATCTGCTGTGTGGGTGAGTACACTTTCCACTCACCCACCTCACCCCCCACGCTTTCCCCTGCAGTTCTGTGATTTTCAAACTCAAAGAACAGACTTTCTTTTTTTTTCTGTTCAATATGTTTTGGTTCTCAAAGTCAAAAGGTATTCTTCCTGAATCTGATATTGCAGGGATAGATACAATCTCAGAAGAATTTGTAACGGAAAGTTAAGGACTCGGATTTCACTAAAAAGGCTTTCTGCCTAAATGGTAACTCTTTCTCAAAGGCAGTTTGAGAAAGACCCCACCCCTGGCATATAGCAAGAGAAGTCCTCAGCCTCTCTCTGGCAGGTGAGAGGAGAGAGATAGGCCTAAGAGACATGCACTGCCTTGGGAAGGCGGGGAAGAAATAGAATAAAAAGGGCCGTGAGGGGCCAGAAACTCGCGCAGGGTAGCGTTGTTAAGAAATGGTCCTTGCATCTGAAATAAACCTTTTTTTTAATGCTTCCACTGCCTTGGCATTCTTGGGAAGAATACCTGCATATGTTTACCTTACAGATGTTAATAAAAATAATAAAATATTTGGTAAAACCAATTCAAATTATACATTCATGTGTACCATTTAATCTAATTTGGGCTGCTTACATAAATTTTTTTTCTGAATGTAATATGGCAACTAAAGAATATTTATGTCAAGGACAGATCATCTTTTGCAGGAACACATCCATGGCATGTTTAGCACACACTGATGCCATGCATTTTTTATTAAAGAATTTTTTTTTCAAGAAGTCTTTTCATTTAATTCTTGCTATCACTGAATTCTGGATTCAATAAAATAAGTGGGAAAACGCTCATTAAAACCAACACCTCACCTTCCAAAATATCAGCTACCATAAATATATATGCTCTCTGTCTGGATAATACCAATTCATATTGGTAAATTGGAGGTATTACCATGAAAATAGATTTATTTAATCAGAGCTTATATTTTTATAAATATCATTATTATGTAAACGTTGTCAAAATTATTTAATACTGATACTATTTGAGGTTCATGTTTCTAGAGATTTTGACTGCCAATAAAATAAGAAATCTATTATAGAAATTTACCTAAGCTCATTTGCTTTAGAATAGCCTTGCAAGAAGTAGAATATAGCCAACGTCCTGGTGAGAAACCCATTCCAAAATTACCAGCTGAATAGCTTAACAAGGCTTGATTTGCTGAAATTAGAAAATTCTTAAGTGATGTTAATAAAAACACAGTTTGATCAAAAAGACCTTTTCAACTGAAGAAAGAACAGGCTCACTCATTTGTTGGATTTCTGGAGGTTAATATTGGAGGTATAATCACTACAAATACAGTGAAATAAATCTATATTGATTCCTCAGCCCCATAAAAATGTCCAGTAGAGCCTTTGTTTGTAAGAGGTATGTAGTAAATACACAATTAAATTATCACATATACTTTTGAATGGACAAATCATAAATGCACCCTCTTGAAAATCAGTACATCAATCATAATAGAAACTACATGAGCAATAAATGAAATTTCAAGTTGGTTTTAATGAAAAGGTAATAGTGCAAATATGTCATGTATATTTTTTCAAAATCGTATTGTAGTGCCTCAGCCAACTATAACTACCATCAGAAAACCTGAAAATAAATACCTTTCATAGCACTTAACTACAGGGTTTTTCACAAGAAGTATTTAAATACCCAGCACAATATCAAAGTTCCTATCAGGCCTTCTAGATTGTTACTCACAAATTACTAAAATGTATGAACCACACTATAACTTAAAGTAATTTAGTATGAAAAATATGTTGAATATATATGGTACTCTGTCAACAATTTCTGGTTGTAAAATAAGAAAATAGGTATTATTACAAATATGCAAATTACAGCATATGGAAAATCTATGCAAAACATGAACCATAAATTCAAGTAGAATTAAAAGGCTGATAACTGAAAAGAACAGACCAGATGTTGGGCTGCAGCACAAAAATACCATTCTCTGTCTTCATCTGACAGAACTCTGGAACTCACTTTAACCTTAGCTTAGGTAGTGACTAAGAGGACATACATTTAAATAACCTCCTCCAGGTCTTTCCATTTCTTCTATTTTTTTTTTAGAATAGAGAAGAACTTCTACTACAGACTGCAGAGACACTAAGCAGTGTCTAAGGGAACTTGCTTATCAATTACTTAAAGGTGAGTGGTTTAAAATTCTCTCCTTTCTTTTCCTTTGGAAAATCTAAAATGTTTTCATCAGAAACAGTAATGTCATCTATCAAAATATTCAATACTTTCTATGAATTATGTGGACTAAACATTGTTCTTCATAATGGTCTTATCTTTTTAAAAGCTTGCCCTTCAGTGGTAAAATTTGGTTATTTATTTTGGATATTTAGACTCTGAAAATTAATTTCTCCATTTTTCAAAAGTAAATTTTTGGAAATTCATTCTGAGGATTATTTCTACAGCAATATGTTTTTAAAGTTATTGCGGAAAGATAGTAGTGAAATTTGAAGCATAATAAAAGTCTAAAAAAATGTAACAAATTAAAAACAACTGACCTGATTTGTACAATAATGTACACTAACACATATATATATACATAAATACATATATTTTATTCCATGCTACATAATTTAATTTGCTTAAAACCATAGAAAAATTGCAAGTAATGTTTTCAATTACAATTCATAGAAGCAAGCCCTACTGCTTACTTGGTACAGAAAATCATATTAAGAACACTGTTCAGGCCAAAATATTTTCAGAAGCAGCATTGTTTCAATAGACTTGAATACGTTCTCCTCCTTAAAATACCAAGAGCTACCCCTATATTACGGAAGATAAATGAAAAAGTTGCAACTGAATAAACTGTTTCATTTGATTGTGAGTTTGATTTTTTAACTTTGTTTTATCTCTCTTTGTTTTGTTTCTAACACTATATTTATTGTACATAATATTAAGTAACCCTGTCAGAAGATATTTAGGATTTGATTTGGGAAGTATATAAAATCTACAACAGTTGGTACAGAAGTTAGTGGTTAGAATGCAACATGAAACAACTTTCTGGGAACATATTTTCAATGTCAGTCTTTTAAAAAAACCTAATTTACAGAAAGGCGTGTTTCAACCTTTAAATATAGGTACAAATTAGTAGCTGGGCATTTTTGTTTCCATAGCTCTAAATATGATTTGATTTGGAGGGAACCCTCTTGAAGAGAATTGTGTTTCAGTATCTTTGGTTTGCATAAGACACTATCATCTAGAACACTTGGGAAAACCTCACTGACATAAAAATTCTCACCTTTTTCAGATGTCATTAGTAATCATTGTTTCCTTTGTTTCTAGATATTTGGGACTAACCATTTATCTACAGCAGAACTCTTTACATTGCTTTGTAAATGTGGCAATTTTTTTGTAAATACTTTGACTTTTCTAAAAGAAACCAAAATCTACGACAATCAGTGCCAGAGCATTACAAATAAATGCACTAGGTAAAAGAATTAGGCAGTAGATGAAGACATGCACTTATTTTTTCAAGTTTAGAGTCTAACAAGTGTTGGAAGTGCCCTTTGAGCAAGATGGCAGAAATTAATGTGTTAGTATGTTACTCTCCAAAAGTCTAGATAAGAAGCTCTGTCTTGATAAACTGTGAGTGTGTTCTGGGATGCTGGAAATAATGAAAAATTGTCTTTGATCAATTTGGGGAGAAACAGTGTAAGCATAATGGCAATACTATTTTATTTTGTGGTTTTGCCTGCTATACACAATGACAAAAATGTTTTCTAATGTTCTACAAATGATCAGAGCAGGCAATTGGACCATTTCTAGAAATTTTTGCCAGTGTTCAAAAAAAGAGCTTATGCAAATATTAGCAAAAAAAAAATTTATCAAAAAAGCACTAAATTATAGATTGTAGAGGCTATTAAAAATGCAAAAATTGCCAATGGGAAGCTAATAGGTAGCTAAACATGTATCCACAGGGTACCTGTCTCTAAAGAAATCCTCTAATACTAAATGTCATTAATTCTTTATATGATAGTTCTCATCCTCTTTCATATTTTAAATGTCAATGAAAAAAATTAGCACTGTGTATATATATGTATCAGATTAATCTTACATATAAAGCACATATTTTTTCAGTAGCTTTCTGTAAGTTCTTGTAACTGCATTACACATTCATTTGCATGCTTTTTTGCTTCTCTCTGCAATCAATACTCTGCACTTAATGCCATGTACAAAGAGTATGATTTCTCTCACCTAAGTTAATGTATTTTATCTTTAGAGTCCCCTTATATTAAATTGAAAGAAAATTAATTGATTTGTTCCACCTAACATTGATATTTTTGGCAAAAGTCACCTTGAGAAAACTTTTTTCTGCTAGGATTCAACTCAAGGATTGAAATAATTGGGATGAGTAGTAGGTACTGGAGCGTGAAGAGCCTTTCAGCCTCTGCGAATATCTACTACAGAATAAAATTATCAACCCTCTATTGACTGTACTGAACAGAACTCTGACTATAATCTGTTTCACACGTAGATATCCCCTTTAAAGACACATGGTAAGATGAATCCCACCTCCTGTTCTGTGCAGATATTTGTATTTCTATGGACTATTTAGGAAACCTAGATGACACTCAGATGTCTAAAGTGAGGTGAGATGAAGCTTATTCTCAATACCTAGAAAACCCACCCTATAAATTCTAAAGCTCACAATGCAGAAGTTGTGCAAAATTTCCCAAATCAGTGACTATAGCATTTACTGAGGTTGCAAGATACCTGCACACAGATATTTTTCAAGATATTCACAGGATACTCTTCACATAGGAAGACACATCTTTCACCTCTTCAATTAATAAAAAACCAAAATATATTACATTTTTTAATTTATTGCTCTTTTGTGTTACAATTATTTAACTATAGATCAAATCAGAGAAATATTGGTAGACCCAGATAGCAAAGAAAATTGGAAACTGGTTACTCAGAGCATGAGTAGGAAGACAGGAAGAGATTTAAAATAGTAAGGAAACTAAACAGAAGCAGGGACAATGAGAGACATCCTATGAGTTTCCTGCTGGGATTATGTATTATTTAATCAGTGACAAAATTATAAGATCCTGCACATTTGATGTCTCACCATGGGAACACAATAGCCATTATGCATGCTCACAATTGCCAAAGGAACATGGCAAAGAGAAGGAAATACACAGAATAACAAAACTGAGTAGTAATACTTTTTCAATAATTGAAATTGTTTGTGAATTATTCAAATAACCATTTTTATATCGTAAAGCAACAGATATAAACAACTTGGTAAACTGCATATATGTATCATTTGTACTCAGAAAATGATTTGTAGAAAGATATAGGTTCTAGTTTTGATCAGAAGTTTCTGAATGTTAGATAAGAAAGCATAAAAATTTAAATCAGAACATTTGAGTAAACTACTAGGATCTAGGGATCAAGACATTTATCAAGGCTGAAAATGCACAGCTGAATCCTAACAAGCTAAGGCTATGCTAGCAAATTATCTACGAATCAGACTTTTGTCTATCACTGAGGGCAACTCAGTGGAAAAACCTGCATTCATACTATCAAACTCCCTTATGCTCCAGGACATCATGAATACATGCATAGTGCCTTTTGAGGGTCATCCATAGTTAATTCCACAACTATCCCAAGAAATGTTTTAGGAGACTGTCACTGGCAGAAGCTTTTCAGGGACCATTCTACAAGACTAACAGAATATGAAATACAGTGTCCAGAAGCATTTCTAGAAACTGTTTTATTTACTAATATAGAGGTAACCAAAGCCTCTAGTATTGGTGTTGTTTACCATTCCATTTACTTTTTCCTTCAAGCTTAGGCAGCTTGTACAACTGTGCATTCAATGAATTCTAGTTGGTCATCCTGTGATTTCTGAGTCTGATGCCTTTGAATATGTGTGTCTTGTACTCATTAATAACTCATTTTGGCATGCTGCTTCTCTGTACATTAGGGTATACTAATTGGAGACTTCCGCCTATCTGTTGCACGAGTTCATAATCCCAGGCTTGTAGTGAGTTGTGAAGAATAAGGTATGGCTCAAGAAGGCCTCATTAGAAATGCCTGATAGTCCACTATATGATTTTCATTTTAAGTTGCTTAGCAACCTTTCTCTGGTATCAATCCCTGAGTACAGATTGGCAAAAGGCTCTACAAAGGGAAGATAACAAGGAAAGGGTGAGATATCTGAAAGAAAAATCTGCATATAAAGGGATTCATTCATTAAGCTTATTTTTGTGAATCTGTGCATGCCTGTTCATTTGTGCACTGATTATTAGTAGAAGAGCAAAGTGCCATTGCGGTCTGTGCACCTATGCGGCTTAAAATGATGCCAGGAAGGAATAGATTTAAAAAAAAAAAAAAATTAAAGAAAAAAGGACTTGTGTCATGACAACTGTAGACTGAAGCATCTAAATGCAAAAATCCATCCACTCTTCCCTCAGACTTCCTGAAGGGCTATTTAGTTATTCCTGCATGCTTTTTAAAAGGAAAATTTTCGAGAGTTAATAATAGGCTCATTTTTAGTATTGTCCAGTTTTTTTTCACATTGGTACAAGTTCCATAAATGAAAAGTTGTGAAGTTCTGGAAACTGGAACTACTCTACAACATAGACTCAGCTATGTAGCATCGGCTTGAAATTAAAGACACTTTTAACTTATTTTAATTTGGATAATTATATCAAAGATTGAGTTTTGTGGAAAATCTTGAATAATTTTGTGCAATTATATATATCTGGATATAGATATTGTATTGTGTCATAGAATATTATCAAAATTATCTCTTTATGGTGATGTCCACTTACATTTGGAGTCTAGCAACAGCACCAACAGAGGAAACATACCCAAGACAGCATAAAATTATCATCTGCTTCCAAACAAAGACCAAATGTCATACCTCTTTTTGCCTGCCTTTTGATAAAGGCCATGTGTAGTTCCCTTATGCATTCAACTAGAGCCTTAATGCTTTGAAGTACAGTTTTTTACAGGGATCGGAACAGATCATTGAATAGCAGTTATAAGGCATAGAGAGCTGCCATCCAGCTTCAAACAATTCCCTCTCAGTATGTGACTCCTGTGGTTCTTATCTCAGATGTCCATTCAGTGTACTCACTAACAGTGTGAGGAAATTTAATTTAAAATTTTCTCCCTCTTGTTATATTATGCAAGATGGAATTTGGCAACTGAAGACAGTGATCAGAACAAGACACAATACTCTTCAACTATCAGACAACTAAAATTTAGACTAATAGTATGGAAAGGATTGTGAGCAGGAAGATAAAAGCTATAGAAATATTAAACCTCTCATAAACCCATTTTTGTCTTTATTCCTTAAGTATTCCACATGTCAGAGGGATATAGACTCAATTACTAATGGCTACTGAAACAAAAGACATAAATTAGGATTTACCTCAGTGACATTTTGATTTCTGAGTCTTGTGTCTGACCCTCTGACTTCTCTGTCTTGACAAATAAAGTTATAGCTTTTGTTACTAAAAATTTTGACTGGTTTTGCTTCAAGACAAAGTGAACTCGTATAAACATGGGCTGATGATAAAGGGCTCATTGTGCTGACCACCTGAAGCAAACACTTCCTGTTTAGGAGAGATGATTCAGTGCTGGTTTCTGTGGCTTATGGGCAACCATCCATAATGACGACCCTCTGGAAGCTTGGTCTGTATTACTGGTTAGCCATGGAACTTGAGCAGTTTACCTGGGTAGAAAGATGCTGGCATCAATACAGGAAAAGTCAGGCATTGCTGTCAGATCTGTGAAGAGATTGTGTCACTGTAGAAATCTGTCAGTATTAAATTCTTGCAGTAAGTGCTCTGAGTGACGGCATTTATTTCAAGCAGTACTCCTGGCTCCTATATGTACTCCTGTACACAGTGTGATGACAATGAACAAAGAGAAAACTGTATGTATCTTGTCTACATATAGTATTGTGTATATCTATGTCTTTATATCTTTTCAGACACTCAGAACATGCTTTATATGTCCTTCTTTGACAATCCCATCTGCCCCTAGTTAGCCTCCCCTCCTCCAATCTGTCTTACAGATCTTCTTCCACCTTACAGGGCAAAGTGAGAAAACACTACCATCCTACATGCCACTAGGTGAGAGAGCAGTCTTCAGCTGCCAGTATCTGGGTGCCCTTATAGCAAGAAACTAAGCATGTTAATCATCAACCACACTGCACTACAGGTAGCAACTTTAATATTTATTGACTGAACATGTGTGATATCTGTGTGATCTACCTAAGTGGTTTTGCTGTGACAGATGGGAACCATGGTGTCCAGGTGCACTGGGTGTTGCAAACTTTTTCTTCTGTAAGACTTAAAGCTGTGACTTCTTTCAGAACTGTCTTATAGAGGCTACAGCTTTTTGTCCATGAAAACTGAATCTTCCAGTTTCCAGATACTTCATCCGGGGTAAGGGGAAAGAGGTCTTGCTATGAGTGAAGGGAAAATAAACCTCCAAGGTTTGGGTATTTTGCAAAACAGAGTAATGATGGATCTGAAGAAGGAGCAAGACTAAGCAGAAATATGGAGGGAATGAGTGGGAGAAGGAGGTTTCAGCATAATACCCTGAAGCACTTTTCTGTCATGCTGTTCTGTAGTCATCTTGATAAAGCTGAGTCACCTGAATCACTCCAGCTGAAAGCTGTCTATCCATAATATCTTCCATTGTGTAAATAGGGAAATAGGATGTCTGCCTTTAGGCAGCTATCTCATGATTAAATGCAATTTTGAAAAAGCACTAGCCTAAACTGAGAACTCTATTTTTAGGCGACTGAATCATATCCCAACAAAAACAGTGGAAGTACAGTGAGTGGTCATTGTGAGCCAAAGGATCACTCTGCAGCCTCTCTCTCAAATTTCCTACGATGAATATAAGAATACTTTACAGGATAACAAAAATATGCTATGGTGGATGTGCTATTGAGCCTTTAAGATAAAGAATCATGGGAGAAAAAACCCAGATAAAGTAATCATTATTACTGTAACAATTAGCAACTGAGAGAGGAACTACAAAGCCTCTGAGTCCTAGCTAGGTATTGCATGTAAGAAATGTTAGAAGGCAATGTCAATTAATGCATTATAGATGCTGTACAGCCATCACATCTCTTATTATCACATTTTCATTTGCTGCATTTGGCTAGAGTCTGGAACACTGACATTTAAAACTAATCTACTGGGAGAAGTGCTTCCAAGACTAAAATTAAAATTGCGTGTATACCTTTCAGGAGTGTAGTTGGGAAGCAAGATACTTTCTAGCATCTAAATATGTGATTAAACAAAGGGTCTTTAATTATACTACACTCATTAACTCATACCTATAATAAATGCCCATCTTTAATTATTTATAGGATTGAATTCATGTTGCTGAATAATGTGCTCCAAATGATTTCTTTTCAAAGCAAAACCACTACTGTGCATATTGCCATTGTAAATATAGATAGGTGGTAATAATTCAGTGGATTGCAGGGCTGAGGGTGGGTTTTTTTTAAAAATGGAAAACTACAGATTATATTAGTATAATTTCATGTCAAGCTTTATATTAATGAAGATGACCAAAAATGCCCTGCAATAGGGAACAATAGAATTTATTTGAGGGAGATCGTTCTCAATAAAATGTCATTTCAGCTTTTGGTCAATGCAAGCCTTGCCCTGGCAGATCTGAATACTTCTAGGCAGGTAGGTGATTCTCCTGTTTTATTTTTCAGTATATCGAGTCCTGTTTTCAGCTACAATTAGGAAATATATTCAGAGATATATATGATATATTCAGATGAACAGTTAAGCTGTTATCATTCTGCTATTCTCATGTCCAGAGCATCATCAAAGGACTTCATTTGTTAGTTTCTCTCTTGCCTGTGAAAAGTTATAAAATACAATTTTCAAGTTAGACTAAAATTTTTACTTTAGCTATAACTGCTGTATAGGGGGTAGGAGTTCTGAGCTTTTGCATTTAAGTCATTAATTCTTGGGGTGATCCAAAAATTCTCTGTGAAGCTATCTGCATAGTTAAGATAACAGATTGACTGGAGAGAAGTTTATTGACTGAACTCAGACTATCACCGAATCACAGAATATGCTAAGTTGGAAGGGACCCACAAGGATCATCGAGTCCAACTCTTAGCCCTGCACAGGACCATCCCCAAGAGTCACACCATGTGCTTGAGAGTATCGTCCAAATGCTTCTTGAACTCTGTCAGGTTTGGTGCTGTGACCACTGCCCTGGGGAGCCTGTTCTAGTGTCCAATCACCCTCTGGGTAAAGAACCTTTTTCTAATATCCAACCTAAATCTCCCCTGACACAACTTCAGACCATTCCCTCAGGTCCTGTCATTGGTCAACATAGAGAAGAGATCAGTGGCTGCTCTTCCTCTTCCCCTCACAAGGAAGTTGTAACTGCAATGAGGTCTCCCCTCGGTCTCCTCTTCTCCAGGCTGAACAGACCAAGTGACCTCAGCTGCTCTTCATACAGCTTCCCCTCAAGGAACTCTTAGTTATCCTTCCAACAAAGCATTTGACTATTTTGCCGAGGACCTCTCTAGGTCAGAATTTGAAACTCTCTCTAAGATTTTCCCAGGTGAAATATTTTGTCCAGCCCAGTCTCTATGTCCAAAGTGTTGACTGACACCCTTGGTGAAAAACCTGACCTTTTCAAAAACCCAAAATGGTTCCTGTGCAGAACTGATCAGCCTTTGTGTAAATAAGACTCTTGTAAACAGTCACTATAAAGTGTTCATGCAGATACAGAAATGGTCACATATGACAATCTGTTTTACATACTAAGTAAGCAGGAGACGTTTTGCATGAGGTTTAAGTAACAGATCGTACACATGTTGGAGTGATGATGTCAAGAAGCATCAAAGAGCTGCTCCCTGAGGCAGGGTGAGCTGGGAGCCTAGGGTGACCCTAGCATAGGCCCTGGGCAATACAATCATGGACAGGTGCAGTCACACAGCACCTATCTAGGCAAGCAAAGCAGGAGTGGTGGTATGCTGTACGCACTGCTGGAGGATGGAGGCAAGGCTGCTAGGGCTGCGCTCAGGACCGTGGGAACATAGGAACATAGGCCAACATGATTATAAAATTTTTACCAAAAAAAAAATCTGGGGACTCTCAGATGAAACCAGTGTTACAAGCACCCATCATAATCTGAACAGTGACTGACCATCCTGAGATTCCCCATGTGAATGTTACTCTATGCAAAGATCCCAATAATCAGTCTTTCTTTCTTTTTCATTTTTTCCTGCTTCCTTTTTGTCCTTTTCTTCCTTCTCGTCCTTTTCTTCCTTTTCTTTTGTTTCTTTCTTTCTCCTTCCCCCTTTTTTTTCTTCTTACACTTTTTCTTTCCTGTGGAACACTTAATCACTGTTGAAAAAGGTCTTCTCTGATAAAGTGGATTATCAGAGACAGCAGTGGGTATTAAGGAAAACTCGCTGGAGAAAGCTTTGCATCCAAGCAGTAAGATGCTAAATAGCTCTAGTTATATAAAATGAATTTCTCTTTTACTTGAGATATGTATAGCTTTACAGGTCTTCTTCTAGGCCAAAAAAAGAAAAATCTTTTCTGGGTAGCTTAAAGTACTTGTGTCCTTTCTTTTGTTTAGGTTTATTTTTTTTGTTAACAGGCATCATTATTTACTTATATTTGTATTTTTGGTTGTTTTTTATACCTTATAGTGAACCTGGAGTGCTGTGTGCAGTTCTGGGCCACACAGTGTTAAGGTGCAACCAGAGGAGTTGGAAGGAATGTTCTATGAGGAATAGATGAGGACCTTGTGTTTGTCTAGTTTGGAGAAAAGGAGGCTAAAAAGATGACCTCATGGCTCTGTACAGCTTCCTGAGGAGGGTAAGTGAAGGTTGAGGTGCTGAGCTCTTCTTGGTATCTAGTGATAGGAAGCATTTCTTTACCAATAGGGTAGTCACACCCTAGAACAGGCTCCCTATGAGGCAGTTGATGATCCAAGCTTGTCAGTGTTTAAGAAGCATATGAACAATGCCCTTAATAACACGCTTTAACTTATGTTCAGCCCTGTAGTGGTCAGGCAATTGGACTAGATGACTGTTGTAGGTCCCTCTCAACTGAAATTGGGTATTCTATTCTATTTTATTCTAAACAAATATACATTCTATATGTTTGTATAATAATTCTAATACCTACTGGGTACATTTTACACTTTCCCTTCAATTTTTCCAATTCTCTATTAATTTGACAGACTACAGTCATTGTCACTGAAGTAATAATCTACTGATTAGCTTTTAGTTAATCTAGCAGAAACACACTCTCTAAGTTCCTATACACATGACCCCACTAAATTTTGTTCCCTTTATATTACTGTATTCTGGAAGATAACGTCGTTATTCCCTTATATGATATTCAGGTCTTGTATTAATGATGTCTCCCAAGAAATAAGGGTAGAAAGAATTCAGAAGGGAAAGAAGCATTGAGTGATAACTGTTTTGATAGCATGAAACAATAGAGAAATAAAAAATATAAAATATTTTATATTTATAAAATATTAAAAAAATTCTAATGCTATTAGAAATAGTATCTTTCCTTAATTTAACCTAGTTCTCTTTTTAACTCCCACACTGTCTCTCTCACATAGTGTTAGAACTGTTATACAGCATTTCTAAGAAGCATATAACTTCCATTCTTCATTTCAGTGCTCTGTCTGAGAATAGAGAACAATGATCCTTAGTCACTTCCTCCACTAATTTTACAATTATGAGCATGAGTTGAAAAGTCACATTTGAAATAATCTCTGTTCTTACTAATGCAGACTTGGAAGTTTATGCAGAATAGATTCTGAGTAATCCTTCCTAATGGATTTGATAAATGCAAGGTCAAGCAGAGTCCCTTAAATGAACAACCCTGCTAGCATAAACAGACTACAGTGTGTTTAAAGTATATAGTATCTTGATTGCTGCCTTGACATCCCTTCCACCTTCCTTTTTATGGGGTAAATCAGCAGTCCATGATAGTGTCTGATATGGAAGAGACGAGACCTGGCAAATAAAATCTGTTTTGCAAGGAGACTCTTTTAACATATAACTGATAAAGAGAAGCAATCTTATGAACCGTTATTCAGCCTAGGGCCTGTGTTAAAAAACTCTTTAAGAAAAGTTAAGATATTAAAAGTTCAAAATGTATGAGTAGGCATTCATTTGCTGCTATTCATCATTTTTCTAATTTTCAAAATATTTTATAAGTGTTGGTAGTTATGTCCCCAGCATTTGCTAAAATTAACATAAAATTTTATGAATGCTCTAGAACTGACCTTTTCACAGGAGTAAAATGAGACTTATGGAATTATTAATTTTTATTTTTGTAAATCTTTATAAGCCTTTCACCAAATACATGAACTTAAAATGAATATGAATATGAATTCTCTTTAAAAAATATTTTTGGTGAAATGTTGGTCAGTGCTTTCTACTGTTTTTGAATAGAACTGGCAAAGGGATTTACATTGTTTCAAACATTAATACAAAGAACCAAAGGGGTGGTTCTTCTACAATATATGATTAATTAATTTTGCTATTATTGATAAATAACGTTGTTTACAATGTTTTAATATGTAATTATATTTTTAAAAATTAAAAAAATCTATTTTCTAAGAAAATATCTTAGGTAAGGTACACTGGCTTTACATCCTATTCTGCTACCACTGAAATCAGATGAAAGTTCTGTAAAAGATTATGTAACAAAAAAGGGCCCATAAAATCAAGTATTTCAGATATATAGGACACCAGTAAATTAAACAAGACATGTAATTTTTCCTTTTTTATGAGTTATGCTGGCATGCCTTTAGCTATGAAACAATGTCAAAAGAAATATTAATCAATTTCCCTCTAATGCCTCATATTAAAATACTACAGTTGGATACGATATGTTAATTACTTTGTATTTTGTTATTCTAAACATAATTTTGAATGCTGTTTTGAGAGGTATTTTGTTCAATGTGCATACTGGAGTGAAAGAAATTTATAACTTGCTAATATGGTTTATCAGACTTTTTTTTCTGTTTGTTTTACCCTCTACTTTCCAGACAGACTGTTCTTTGATTTCTCAAGCTGAAGGGACAGAATTGCACACTGAAAATAGGGTTGCTCAAAAAAATCCCTTTGCAAATAATAATAGAATTATAGAACCTATACCCCTATATGTTTTAGTTTGCTTTGGGTTTTTTTCTTCATTTTATGGATTAATACTGTTCCGTATGACAGTTGATAATTGCATACCAGCTGGTAATAAAAAGCCATGGTGTCTATAGAGCTTTGGAATCAAATCAATGGAACGTTACAATTTGAGATAACATTGGCAGATACAAAACACTTTAATCTCAGATACGTGTGCACTTTTACAAAGTGGTCACGGCAGTATGGTCTGTGATCAGCTGGGCTGTGGGCTCCTCTGGGTGTCACTTTGGTGCCTTCTTCTGCAGTTCCATCAGGGACTTGGGTCCTCTCCTTGCACACCCCGGGAATCTATCTGCGTGTCTCCAACAGCACCTTGCACAGTCTCTACACTGGTATCCACAAGTGCCCAGTCTCTCCTGTCTCCCCAGGAGTCTATCCCCATGTGTCTCCCCAGCTGCCTCTGCTCTACATGTTTTCCTGTGTAGTTCTTCCCCTAAGTCTCCCAAAGTGTTTCTCCCAGATGTGTCTTCTGCGCCTCATAGATGCCCCTTTATTCCTAAATACATGTGAGACAGAGCACGTGGGGCTCCCCTGCCTGGTGCAGTTTGGGGTGAAATGGAATATTTTTGGCAGTGTCAGAATCAACCGGACCCTCAGGATCTCCTCCACTCAGAGCACCCTGCAGCTCCCAGTCACCCAAACCTACCACTTAGGTCTGATATATTAACATTTAACATCAGATCTTCCTTTCTTTTTTCCTTCTCTCCTCTTTTTTTCAGAGCTTACTCTCATACTTTGCTGCTAGGATTTAAGACTTTCTTAGTGGATGATCTTTTTCATTGTTTCTCCTCTATGTGAAATACAGACTTCTTTCTCACAGTGGCCAGGTTTACTGTTTTTATTGATTTTTACACTAGTTACTTCCTGATCTGAAAAGGAAGGATTGTTTTTTTCTTGTTTTTTTCTTCTTCTCTAAACACATAACTTTCCTTGAAGCACCAAACTTTCACTTTTTGAGACAGTCTAAAAAAGTGCTTTAGAACAGTCTTAGCAGCCAGAGCTAAAGCCAGGACAAGAGGTTATATATTGTTAAGGTTGCTAGTATCATTAACTATTTTGCAGATACTTCAGAAGGATATCTTGGGTATTTTTCAGGGTTAAGACTGAGCTGGACAAATTCAGTGCTCAATGACATTTTTAAATTTTTAAGCATATCAGATGGTTTATATATATAGGGGCAAATTCTTGCTAGGATTTGATTTGAGCATGATATAACTACTCAATAGATTCTTAGTGTAATGTTTCTATCTTAATATAAGCAATCATCATATTTATGCATTTCTTGGTTATAATTTTATGAACAAACTCAAAGATGATTAAAAGAAAACAAGCAGGATGTGCATTTCTCAAAAGTGTCCTTTCTTGCTCCTGATGGCTGCTTCTGTTCTGTTTCTATCATGACATCTGTTTTTCTTTACTTCCTGATATTTGGCTTACAAGATCTGTAAACGGCTGACAGGTTCTTTTTACATTTATTTAGATTCCAGTTGGGACTTGCTCTATGAATTAGCTTGAGGCCATGATAGGGAACAAACCCATGAAAATATGAAGTGTTTTCTCAGCATCGGAGGCCACTTTCTACCGAGATTATGTATGAAGCCAATTAAACAGTCAACAAATGTTCTACACCTGTCAGAAAGTTTAAGAAACTGTTACTGTTGGATGCGGTGTCACATGCATTGTATAAACATGTCTGAATTTCTCTATTAAAGAAAAGCTGAATTATTCAATGTGAAGCAGTTTTGCAATGCTTTTCTCTCTGTTTTCCATCTTTCTGATTCACTTGTTTCCTGGAGAGTCTTAAGGCACATAAGCACATGGACTTTCCTTCATTTTTGTGTAAAACTTACTTATATCATGAGGATTCAAATTGTGAATTGAAGATGTTAACTTTACATTTCCAGAAGCTCGACAGCCCAAAAGAAAAGAGATTTGACAAATCCTCCCTACAGAATGACTGTGACATTCTAGTTCTGAGGTTTTACTCTAAGTGAAAAAGTCAAAAAGACATCTAATTTTTAATTAGTTCTCCCCATTTGGGAGATCATCTGATTTTACTGGCAGAATTAGCAAGTGAAATCACTCAAGAGCTGCCATGTAAATGTCCCCTACCCCTAGGGCCTCAGTATATTAAATGAGTACAGTGTTAATCTGGAAACATTATTATTGATTTTAAATGAGAGTAGCTACAAAATTTGGAGGAAATCATTAAAATGAAATAATTATTATGATTCCTTTCTCAATCACTGATAATGGAAATTAGACATGTAAATATATTTTATGCATAAAAGAGGACAATTTCTTCCCCCTCCTGCATTTTTCTAATTAAAATAAATAATTTAAATTAATTCCAGACATATTTTATAGCATTTTCTGACCAACAAGATGAACGTCTTGCAGGGCATATCAGAGAACAATAAGGGCTGTAAGTCTTTTCCTCCTTGATTTTTATTTTGTAACTTCTTTTGCTAATTTATGCATAGTATGACATTTTACTGAAACAATGTAGAAAAATATTCTGAGATTGTGTAGTTAATTTTTCAAGTGCCATTTAAGTATTAAAATTCAACCATATTTTTATGGCCAATTTTTAATACTCGATTACAAATAAAGACCATTTCTCTTGTATCAGTACGGAAGTTCACTTACTGAAAAACTTACAATGCTTATATAAATTCTGAATGAATGCATCCTGGAGCCATACAAACAGCTTCCACATATTTAAATCTCACCCCTCAAAAAGTTTTTGAATAGGAGCCCCAGCCTTACCAGCCTGATCTGTCCTATCAAACTGTCATTCTTATTACACATCCTTTTACTACTTGAGAACAAACAGTGCCTAGAAATAAGCAGAGATTTGAGTACCTGCGCTTCTCAGTCTCTATTACATGAATTGTACTGCTAATACAAAAGGCTTACTTAAAAATAATTAAACATTTCCAGTTAAATATTAAGACTGAAAACTAGTCAGTGTAAAAAGTGACCAGTAATAACATGCATTTTCAATGTGTATGTATATGTATATATAGACGCATATGCATGTGGATTCATATACAATCATAGAATCATTTAGGTTGGAAATTACCTTAAGATCATTGAGTCCAGTAAGTTGTAGCAATAATATCTGATAGAATCCCAAAAAAATACATTCAGGCATAACATAAAAGTATAGCTTTCCCAATTCCCTTCTATCTTGAAAACAAAAAGCTGACATATATCATCTTCTAATAATTGCACATTCTTACATTTTAAAACAAATTAATGGGAAAAAAAGACTATTAAAAGGAGGTCTTTATTTCACAAATCCACTCGAAGTCAAGAGGCACTGCATCTTCTAAAATCAGATAAGTGGTATGCAAATCTATCACAATAACGAAGAAGACAAGTTCTAAATGTAATTTAAAGCAGTCTGAAAGGATAAATAAAATCAGAGGGGAAAAAATTAGATATTGCAAAGTATAGAAAATGTAGATACTTTCACCAAGGAGAAGCTCATCCAGTTTTGACAGCCTCAGAGATCTAGTCGTTTCTTAGTCACTAATGATTTTTAAAAGTAATGTATAAAAGCAACAGAGTTAAAAAAATGGTAATGAAATACAAAGAAAAAAACACGCATTTTTATTTAACATAACTGTTAAGATTACACTTTTCAAAAAATAGATTCAGTTAGAAACTGCATCACTTCTTAGACAGCTCTACTGCACAGTCTTACAAAATTTAGGGAACTGTTCCAAACCTCATTGTAATAGATTTTTGTTTTCTACTAATACATTATTGACACCATTAACATTAATAAAGTAAAACACCTGAGGCAATTATATGAAGAAAACTTATTATTTTCAGTAATAACTGCATCTGCTCTCAGTGATCAAAATCAACACTTGTTAATATATAAAGTACTATATCTAAAAATGGAAATTTGCTTCTAAGAACTATCAGGAAGGATATGATAACTCATTAAGAGCTGAAAGACTTGTGTTAAACAAAGGCAGAATACTTGAAAAATGCTTAGAAATCAAGCTAACTAAAGGGAGCCTGGAAAAATATATTAGTCAAACAAAAAGGGATTCAATTCCATACTTTTCTTGATCATGCAGTCATTTGCAGCTGCAGAATATGGATGTAAATCATTATAATTTTATTATTTCTAAGAAATATAACTGTGTATGTATACTGAAAACCAAACTCATTGGAATCTGTGAATTTAAACTTCTGGAACTTTCTTTCTATTATTTCTTTCTATTGTTGGAAAACTGAATATAAAAGCAGTTCCTTTATTGAATTGCCAGATAATTTTGATTTTCAAATAAGGCCCAAAACTGCAATATTTGCATGGCCCACAATAAATGTATATTTTCTGCATATTTCCCTGACAACATAGTCCCTTTTGTTGCTTCTGTCAGATCCCTTAGGGTTCTGTCAGATACAGAGCTTTCTATTTTACATGATCTCCTTACAGTCAGAGGACTGGTCCAGGATGCCAAAGACCTTCATTTACTCCACACTGTACACTGACAGGGTAAAAGTAACATCCTGGATTCCCAGAAAAAAGCCTTAAACAAACACTATATTAAGAGATGTTGGGTTGGAGCAGATAAATTCTCTTGGTTCCTTCTTTTGAAGCAGTGCTATTATGCAATAAGAAAACTAATATATAATATGTTAGGAGAGGTGCAACTAGTGTGAAAATAAATTCTATATCCTCTGAAAGTTTATATAAATTTGCCTCTGAAGTGGGAGGAAGAAATGAATCCTAAATTTTCAATTTCTCTCAGCTTTTCAACTACTCACGTATTATTGTGGATTACCTAACTAATACTGTACTGATAAGATTTTTTGAATTATTATTATTACAGTTTATGAGGGACAAATATGGTGACAAAGTTTGTTCACTGTGGTTTAAAATGTCTTTATGGTCATTCAGAAGACGTCGGCAGAGTCACTGGATTCAGTACAGAGCATCAAGGTTAAAGAGATGGTTATGCAAACAGATCAGAATGAGACTCCCTGCAAGCACGCATGTAAACAAAGCACAGTGATACTAGTGATTTAAAAGTCAAAAAGGAATGGACTTAATATATATTTGGCATTACATACCAAATCCAAATTTTGGGTTTGGGCAAAGCCAAATTTCCAAACCCACAATTAAGACTACAAAGTCTTCCGTTGGGTCTTGTCTGTAATCACATTTTAGGGGTAGTATTTTCTTCAAGTTGGGTCTATCAGTTACTCATGAAGTTGTTATTACTTTGAAAAGGCCTCCATAAAGCATAGGTACTTTCCAGCCTAGATACACGAATCTGTATATCAGCTTGGAATAGTCAAATCTGTATGCCAGCAAGACATCTAATGCCGCACACTGTAGTTAATTTCCACAGTATATTTTGAGAAACATAATTAAAGTGTGTTCAATATCACAAAATGTGAATGGGTGAGATCATAACAAGAGTCTTACCTCTGCCACTGCAATGCAGAGAAAATATGTCTACTTAATAAAAATGATCTGATGTGAAAATTTGTTTATCAGGATTAACTATAATACACAAATGCTGTTTATAGTTACAAGCACACAATTAAGCACAACACAGTATAAAATTCAAATAACATATGGCATTTGCAGAACCAGCAGTGCTACCAGGAAAGAAACATACCAGTTGTCATATTTTATTAATCCTATGATAAACTACTGCTGCATTGTAATTAAATGAGTCAGCCAACATCATTATCTGAACTTCTGTTTTCTGTGAATCTCTTGTAACTTAGAAGTCCAATTATTTATGAATACGACATTGTTTCATTGACTGTGAATTATTGTAAGGACAGCGGGTTGACTTACTCTCCAGTATTATTATTCCAATATAGCAATGATTTATGCTAGGTATTAATTTTGTCATGTTTCATATTGTATCTATTTATATATACTTCTTGGCAAGAGTAACTAGCCCAATATTCCTTAGGTAATGAGCTGTTAAGTTCAACAAGTGAACTTACAGTGCCCTTACAAATATAGCATTCACATTTAGCTCTTATTTGTGTCAGAGGTTAATAATTTCACAAGTTAATAACTTCCATCTAACAAAGGTAATCAATATTATTCTGTTTCATAAGTTGGAAGGAACATCATGGTAACATGTAACAGTAGCATCCAAAATTTAAAAAAACCTATTCTTTTTAGTAACCGAGAAACAAGTAATTTGTAAGAATTAAAATACCACTGAAAAGGAAACAAAAAACACATTGTAAAAAGACAGCCCTAATTATTTTTCTCAACATAAATAAAGCCTGGGGATACAATCCAACAGCAGATGCAATATCTTAAATGAACTTCATGTTGCAGTGCTGACCATTATTTGAATAAATATGTCTAATTCCTATATTACTGATTCTTCTCAGCAATAACAAAAATTCAAGAACCTTAAATCTGTCAGGGTCATGTACATACCTTGAAACTGCACATCTTGCATGAAGGGGCACCAGACAAAAGCCGTTTTGCCTCAGAATGTCTTTGATATTACCATTTAGACACAGCTAAATAAACTATCAGCCTGTTTTGATTTTAAAAGTCAACAATAGTCAGGTAGACGCTACAATTACTTCACTAAGAAAAAAATCGTATTACCTAAAATTTTTTGATTGGTTTAAATAGCAAACTTATAACAGCTGCAAGAATTTCTAATAATTTCTAATAATTTCTAATAGAAGACCTTGAGGTAAAAAAAACCAAACTAATTATAGGTGAAATACTGAACATATTACATCCATGTAGAAGTTAAGCAGAATTTTAAGCTTATAGAATAGTCCTACATATTCTTCTTGTTCTCTGTCAATATATAAATATGGGCCATAATTACATTATATAAACCTCTCAATTCAAAATTACAATGTCCAATTTGCTTATTAAAGGATAAGTATTTCCAAATTACTTAATTTTGTTTACTCAAATCTATTCAACTGACATAAGATATCAGTTCTCACATCAGAATCCTTTCTGGAAAGGGCTCTGCAAAGGATTTGCCTGAAATCAAAAGGGTTGTGGGAGAAGCTCTGGCACATGCATAAATAAACAAATACAAAACACCTCACACAATGAATCACAATAATTTCTTTCAAAAACACATGATATTTTGTCTAAATATCTATTGGATATTGGATATCTGGATTGCAGAGTAAACCTTGATAATTTTTAAATATATCCTCATGAGTAGACAGAGAACTACATTTTTATAACTCTTATACCAAATAAATTAAGATGCTACAAAGGAAAGAATGAATTGATATGTAGATAGATAAAATCATTCAGTAAATTATTGATGCTTTCCTCTTTTTATCAAGACAAAGAAATACTTTTAATCTTGCTTTTCAAACTGCAGCTTTATTCCACAGTAATCTATAGACTGGAGGACAGTGCATATGCAAAAGAAATAAACAACACAAACCAACAACAACAACAAAACAAACAAAGCCAAGAAAACACAAAACCAACTCAGAAAGAAAAAGTAGGTTTAAATCTGCAAAGAGAGGAAGAAATCTGAATCTACATCAACTATATCCTATAAACTTCTATCTGAAATGGAAACAAAACTCTACTTGCCATTCTTTGTATCTTGAGAAGAAGGACTGTTAATCATGCCTGGAGAAAACAGCCTCCCTGGGGATTGGTATTGTCTGAAGAGTAATGGCAATGAGCAGGTATTTCTCACTAGTGGCTAACTACTAGCTCATCATTCAGCACTCTAGTCTTCTAGTCAGTCTCATATATATCAATTTGTTTAGGAAGCTAATAGTCTACCACAAGTGACTGGGATTTCAGTATACAATGAACACATCAGAAAAATAAACTTAAAAATGAGGTACTGCAACAATACACTGCAGTGTCTAAATTCCTTTCCCGATCTAGACTCATATTAATTTCATACAACATTTACACTGTTTGTTTTTATTTATTAATGGAGTATGTTAATCTTACTGGAAACATGTTTATTATAGCAATACTTTGTGAATAGTATTTTTTACTGTTTCAAAATGAGCTATTCATAAAAAAGGATATTGAAAGTATGTGAAACAATAAATTCTGGAACTACAATAGAAGAGATTTTGCTTTTAACATAATTGAACTAATTTATGTTATGAAATTGGATTGACATATTTTGGAGTACACAACCGTAATTGCTTCTGCAAAAGTAAACAAACAAACAAACAAACCAAACAATCAATCAAAAATAACTCCTAATCTACCCAAGCAGTCTGGAGAGAGGAGAGACCTAACAAACATGACAACTGAATGAGAACAAGAAAAGGGATTTGAGCTCTTAGAGAACTCAGAAAGCAGTCCTGAGATATCTGGACTATAAAACTCTGGATCAATTATCTTTGAGAATCATAATGAGAAATGTTTGTATGACAGAAAAACATATTATTAGTATTATATATTATATTATTAATTCAAATTTCTACACAGGCAAAGTAAATATTGAGTCAGTTCAAATAATTTTTAAAAAATAGAACTGTGTGCTTTTTTATGATTCTGGGTCATCTTATTAAATACCAGGTTAACATATTGCAAACCATTATCCTCTGTTTTTAATGAAAAAGAAATCCTGTAAAATACTTCTGAAATCTTATGCCTAGATTTTTTAAATGGAAGTTAAACTATACACTTCAAATTAAATCAAAATAGGAGGAAGAGACATTCTATAAATCTTCAGCAGTTAGCCCATGCCCAAGTCTAACAGAAGACATATATTTTGTGAAAAAGTTTCTTCTCTCTCTCTCTCATGTCTTTGGACTACTCCATTTCTTCCACTTTCTTCCATCACATTGCCAGAATACTATTCCCAGAAACTGCATGAAGGTCATAAAGAACCTTTAGAGCAAGAGAAGGAACATAACAATTGCTAAATCAAGTGTAGGTTTATTTTTGTTGTTGTTGTTTTGATGTGCTTTTAATTTACCTTTTCAACTATTTCTGTAGCTGGCTTTCAGTCTTATAGGGCTCTTACTACTCAATTTCACTTGGCCAAAACTAGTCCATACATGATGCTCTGTGGGGTACATTACCGAGTTAGATTTCTATCCATCTAGATAGCTTTCTATCAAGGAGAAATAATATGACATGGAAGTCTAATGATATTAGTGTGTGCTTCAATAATTTCTGTTGGATATAAATTTCACTGAATTTTAAAGTAAGTTTATCTGACTTGTTTGACCAGTTATTCTTTCTAGCATCTAAATAAATCCAAATAGATAGATTAACAAATTACACGTAAGGAAGTACTGACAAGGGAACTCAGTGCTTGCAGTACTATGCAACTTTCAAAGGCAGGTGAGACTCAGACATCATATGACAACCTGTCCGTATGACAATCTGTCCATACAATACACTTAGTTCAATTATGACCTAACACAACACTGAAGAATTTATATTGTGTAAAAACACAAAGAGAATGCACAGGCAAATCAGAGACCTCTATAGGATTTGAATACACTATAGTGAGAATAAATTAAAAGAGTACATAAAAAAAATTCCTAACGAATAGGCACTAGCTAATGAAATATGTCAAATATTAAAAAAAAAAAAAAGTATCAGTAGAAGACAGGCATCTTTAGGTATCTTATGCAGCTGTCACTTGAGAAGGACACAGGGACTGTTATATCTGCCATGCCTGCCATATAACTTTGAATGGCAAGGCAACCGGATGGTGCCAAATATTACCATTGACTATAACGTAAAGCACAGATTTAGCTTTCAAAACCACATGTAATATCTAAGTGCATTCAATTTTTAACGTGTGCATTCTGGAGCTCATTCCCACCTTGCATGATGCTACACCTACTCTATTGTATGTTCTTACCAATTTCTTTCTTCTGGCCACAGAACTATCCTTTAAAATCTGCCTTAATATCTAAATGACATTTGAAAAAGGACCTGAAGACAGTAAAGGGGAACTAGAGATTATACAGACTATGCATTTGCTCTGCTTGTTAGCAGCAAACCCAAAGAATTTAACAGTGAGAAACATTCAGAGGAGAGTAAAATTCTGGACAATATGTGTACAGAAAACCAGATCCACTGAAGTGCTACTTCCACACTTTTAATATATACAAGTATCTTTTGGAGTTTGGTGTACATATTTATAATAGTTAAATTAACAAGTATGTTTCAGCTATGTTTTGTTTCATAGAATAAATAATAAAAGGTAACATAGCTAAAATAAAGATAATAATTTTAAATTCTCAACGTAAAACTCCAGCAACTGGAGTTTTTCTTTGTAGTTAAAATGAAGAACACAGAAGGAATAATCAATACCTCTGAAAGCAGAATTGACTCTGAGTGCACTTTTTTAATTAACTTCTTTAATCACAGTTTGCTCTTAATAACATTTTAACATAATGAAATCTTTTGTTTGCAGTGTTCACAAATGTAGAGGTTTTTTTAATCAGTTAAAATCTTTCATTCTCCTACTTGATGACAAATCTTCATACAGAAAACATAAATACAATGGACTGCAAAATTGTCAGCCACAACTTTGTAACTAACTTTTTTTCCTTACTTGAACTTTATAAGGGTCATTTAAATGAAATCTAGAAGCCTAACAAAATCTGAAAAGAGAATTTAATTTTTTTTTTCTAGTAAGAGAGATGTTAAAGTATATTTTTACAGTATGGATAATTTTCAGTGAGAAGATAATGTCAAAGCTTACAAAGAAAAAGAAACAAGTAAAACATGACACATAATGACGATGCACTAAATATGAGAACAGTATAGAAGTAAATTTTTATTTAGGGCTAGAGCATTTGAGAAAAGGAATCAAAACCAGAAGGTTCTAATAGTTATTTGACATCTCTCAGTGCCAAATACTATTAGTGGTGCTATTGGAAAAGTTAGCTGACTACAGACATGTTAGGAAGGGGGGCACAAGAGTGATGGGAACTTTTTGCTCTTTGTGCTACAATCAACCTTTTATCATTGTCATTTTGGTCACCTTAGTTACCTGTGCTAAAAGCATAATAAAAAGACTGTACTTAAAGTTTCCATAGACATGAAGATTGGCTTTAAATAGCTGTGAACTTACATAAAAGATGGAATCCTGTTAGGGCTGGAAGACCATGACTATGCTGCCGGCTATACCCTGCCCTGAGATAAAGTTAACTGAGCAGGACATGGCATGGCATGGCATGGGAAATGGCTGGATGTGACAGATGAGAAGCTGAAATAAATTACAAAGAGCACCATGAGGCATGGCATGGGGTGCAAAGTTGGTTAAGGCAGAAATTATCCAAGAAATGATTGAACTCCACAGGTAATTGGAGAGATAACTGGGAACTTTCAGGATGGCAGTATCTCACAGGCAAGCAGTGACAAGGTAACCACATCAGCAATGACCTACAAGGCTAAGGCTACATAAGGAACAGTCAAAGAAATACTCGATTTGGATAAGGATGTAGCAAAACCAGGATCAATAAGGAAGAATTAACTGAGGTCAGTTAGGAGGAGATTGGGGCATAGAAAAGGCAGTGGCAAAAAGAGAGTCAAGATACATGAAAAGCAGTAATAAGACATGTTAGTGTTGAAATTTGTGCTGTCTGGGTGTACTTTCTGGGCAGTCCTGCACTTGATCACGGTAGCCTAAATCAGGACTGTAGACAAAGCCTGTAGCTCTGAGCATAACGCAGGAGTCAGCCTTGCAGGTAAGATATCTTAGGTCAATTCTCTCCCTGGTTAACAGGAGCACACCTGGACAAGTAAATCAATAGTATCTCCAGATGATGTCTCGTTCCTGACAGCATCCACATCTGCCCATCAGCTCTAATAAGTATAAAATTTTGATACAAACATTTCCATACAATTCATGCAACTCAGATTTCAGTTTTTTAGCTGCAGATGAACTTCTAAATAAGAAAAAGGCATTCACTGGAAAAGTAATATCAACATTTACTGATTTGGAGAGGTCAAAGCAAGACTTTTCTTGTTTTTTAAAATTTCTACTATTCATTGTTTAGGTTTTCTCCAAGCACTTGAGTATATTCAGTGAAAAAGTAAATTTATCAAAACATAGAATATGGAATATTTCAAATTTCATGTAGTAGAGGACAGAGGAGAAAAGGGCTATGTGAACAAAGTATAGGATAATATTTAATTATTTTAAGAGATGAAGAAGGAAGAGTTAATATGCAGGCAGATTAAAAAAAAATATACTGTATAATGTAGTATAGTCTCAAGATAATGAATAATAGTTTTAAACATGTGGGCAAAGAACTCAGTTTTTTCCAAGTGGATATGAGTCATATCCATTAAAACTGTCATATTTCAGCAAGTCTGCCATTCAGAGATAGTTTTCAAACGTATCTTTGAAATAGTCCCTTCTGTTGTCAAGATGCCATGAAAGTTACAGCCTAAACATCACTCTACAGTCAACTGCTGGAGATGTGGAGGAGTTCATAAATAGTGGCAGTGACTTTGGAACTCATAAGCAGACAGTGCTTCACAAACTAATTCCTCGCCTTGCAGAAGTGCCTTGCTGCAACAGTCTAGCCTACATTTCTTGACAGAAAAAAAAACATATGGGAAAACCCAGAAACCAATAAAAAACCCCATAGACTTACATGTAGATAATGGCTTCTTTTTTTTCCCCAGCATATTCCATCAGATTTTGAGCTCTGGATTTGTATTTTATCAAAAGAAACATCCTAAATAGTTTATGATCCATTTTAAAAAAACACAACAGTTATATTCCACAGTAATTTGGTCAAAACCTCATGATGGGGGTTTCAGCTCTGAAACTCTTTCATGAAGATGCCTACCTCATATCTATATTGATCTACCTCAAATTCTGTAGACAACACTTTCAGTTAAATCCTTTTCTTAGCTGTATTTTATATTTCTATTCTCTTTAGGCTTTCTGGTCCATCAGGATTCTTTATGTGGGTGTGAGTCCTTATTTTCAAGCATATGATATACTTAGGTACACTGCAGATGGAAGTAAGATGTTCATTTCACCTTAAAACTTATTGAATCTGGATACCAAATATAGGTACAATACTAAGGATTATAAAATTTCTTTTCTATGTCTTCACTGCTTTTCTTATCAGTTGTGTTGAAATGGAAAACATGAGGCAAATACAACATATTATTACTTTCCATACAATTTATGTTAATAAAAATGGATGCTTGGGATGTTTTCCAAGACTTGTATATTGCCAAATGCTAATAAAGACTAATAAATACTAATTTAAATTTAATCAGGACAGTATTTCAGGTAAATCCCATTTAAAAGGAATATTTTTTTCTATTGCCAAGAGATAAGTGGTGTTCAACAAAGTTCAAAGTATATCTAAAATTCAAATTTGATTTTGATGCACATTTCACTAAATAAGTATTAGGAGGTATATGAGCCAGTTTATTCAAGAATGGCATGCAGTCTACTTAGCAATTAATTAATGATTAAATGTTAGGTGCTTTGTGAGTCAGAACACCTGTAATTCCAAATTCCTTTGTGGTAATATCAGTGGACAGTTATCTTTAAAGATACAAAGATAAATATTCACAAAGAAAAAAAATATATTTAACACTGAGGAAGTTATTTCCATTTTAAGTTTTAGAAGATGAGTTATTTCTTTCAAAAATTAGAAATTATACCAATGTTAAGAATCTGAAGACAAATTTAAGATACATATTGAACCTGAAATCCACATAGAATCATAGAATAGTTTGAGTTGGAAGGAACTTTAAGACCATCTAGATCTTACTCCCTTGCCACAGGCAGGGAACCTTTCACTAGACCAGGTTGCTCAGAGCCCCATAAAACCTGGCCTTGAACACTTCCAAGGATGGAGCATCCACATCATCTCTGGGCAACCTGTTCCTGTGCCTCACCACCCTCATATTTGAGGTGGGGTCTCATCAGAGCAGAATCACCTTCCTCAACCTGCTGGCCACCTGCTGCTTTTGATGCAGTCCAGGATGCAATTGCCTTTCTGCACTACAAGAGCACATTGCTGGGTCATGTCCAGCCTCTCATCCACCAGCACCCCCAAGTCCTTCCTGGCAGGGCTGCTCTTGATCTGTTCATCCCCCAGCCTGGATTGATACTGGAGACTGCCTCAACCCAGGAGCAGCACCTTGCACTTAGCCTTGTTAAACTGCAAGAAATTCCCAAAGGCCCCCTTCTTGGGCCTGTCCAGGTCTCTCTGGATGGCATCCCATCTTTCAGGTGGGTCAACCACACTCAGTTTGGTGTCATCTGCAAACTTGCTGAGGGTGAATTTGATCTCACTGTCTATGTTGTTGATGAAGATATTAAATAACACTGGTCCCACTACAGACCCCTGAGGGACACCACTCATCACTAACAGTCCACCCATCAAATCCATTTACAGAGAAGGGTGTTGTGGGGGACTGTGTCAAAGGCTTTAAAGAAGTCCAGGCAAATGACATCTGCAGCACTTCCCTTGTCCACTCTACTGCAGAATGCCCTAGCTTGGTTAAGCAGGGCTTGCCCTTGGTGATGTCAAGGGCATGTTTTATTAGACTTGAATGTGTTCTCTCTAAATGTTTTAATTACTTTAGCTGGTAATTATTATAATTTTACTAAAATAAAAGTGATGCTCCCTATGGAAATGTACACATAACAAATTACAGTTCGGTAGTGTAACCCTTGATCAACAGGTTCTCCTAGAAACTAATCTAGAGCTTAGTTTCCTGTAGCACAGCTGTGTGACTTTAGCACCATTTTGCTGAGAAATTTATTTTAAGTTTGAGAAAGTAAGTGGTCTAAAGTCATTAAAAAGTGTGGGGGTCACAGAGGTATTGGTGTTGAGACAGTGACAATCATCAGCAGGGCAGAGATTCAGTAAGAAAAATGCTGACATCATAAGGCATAAAAAAATTCAAGCAAAAAATTCAACAACAGCAAGAAGAACAAGGAGGCTTTTCCACATCTGACTACTAACTGACTCTAACTCCACAGAGATCAGTATTAGATCAGTAGTGAGCATATTAATGCTTTGCATAATAGCTTCTTGGTTGCAGCCATCTACCACATGTATTAGCCAACAAAAAAATTGATTTTCACTGCTAATTTGTTCAAATCTTACTGACAATATTTTCCTTTTTAATAAAAGAAGCTCAAATGAAGTGACCCAGAAAAGAAGGGTTACCCTTGGTACAGTAAGGCCAACAAAGCCTTTGCAATATTTATGCTAAGAACAACTGAAAGCAATCTACAAACAAACATGAAAACTGGTTAAGATGTTCTATTTGTGATAATTGCAGTTTAAGATAATTTCAACCACAGAAAACATTTTGACTGAAGTATTATTACAATGTGATTTGGCACTGAAAAGAGTTTTAAGTTCTTGAATATAGGTTAGTGTCATGGTAACAGATTTTAATTTGGAGTAATTCTGAGTATGCTTCTGTTTTGTTTTAGGTCTGCAGTTTGTTTAGATGTATCCTAAAGGAATTTAAAATTAAATCATACTGGTATAATTGATTTTGTTTGAATTGTGGCTTTATATCTCACTAAACTACATTTCATAAACTTAATTGCTACTGTGTTATGAAGAAAAGACAAAACAAATTTACTAAATACAACTCACTAGCACTTTTTAAAGAATACTATGTATCTTTCTGTAGCTTTCTTACTTGTAAGGGTCAAAAATGTTGGTTTTTTTTATTTTTTAAATTACTCAGAATGTCTATAGTGTACTCAATGTCAATCACAATACTGTTAAAATAGGGATATCTGAGTATGGTTACTTTTCATTCACTTTCCCTTTTTACACTCATATATGTCAGCATTATGTATTGACATTGAGGTATTGCAAAAATACATACTGATAGCCTAGGCAAAGTTTGCACAGTAACCCCCTCACCGTTTTTCACTTATTCACGTAAATTCATATGCTAATATGGTTTAAAAGAATAGTGTCTCTTCAAATAGATAAAACAGAAATTTCTTTGCAGCCATCTCTATCCATTTCTGTCTGTCATTCATATGATTGTAGGCCATATCTTTCTATGAGGACAATCAGTGGTAAAAGTAATACTGAGAAAAAGATAAAAAGAGCACCCAGACTTCCAGGATAAATAAATGAGTTATGAGCTAACAAAATATAACTTCAAAACCTTTTCTCCAAATTTAAAATTTTATTCAGATTTTGTACACTGTAAACATTAAACTCAGAATACTACCTAAAATAATACCTTGAACATTATCAGAGACTCAAGTAGCATTAAATGTACATGAGAGCAATATGAACAAAATAATTAAGTTGTTTTCATAGTAAGCAAAACAGCTGAGGAATGTAAATTTTAAAACTAAGAAAAAAATACCTTGATTAAAGTTAAACATTGCAACTCTAAGAAAACAATGCCACTGTTCACCCAAAAATTATTCTGTTGTTTTGAAATGAATGCAAAGCAAACAAACCAACCCCCCCAAACCAAACATGTTTTGTTCTAGCAAAGTCAGCAATACTGCTTAAGTAATCATATTTGTCTGCGAATTTTCAGAATTTTAACATCAAGTAAAATGGATTAGAACTGCCTGTTATTTCTTCTACCTAATTACTTTCAGTGTACAACTGAACAAAAGTATTATCCTTCAGTTACATGAAATGAAAAAAAAATAAAATCAGAGTGGAAACTTTGGATACAATTACTCTTCTTTACCTCTGACACGTGCACTTTAGATGTTTCACTAACAGCTCCTCACTTTTGTCTCCTATCACAATTAACATTGATAAGATTGGTTAACATCACCTCAGACAAATGTCTGAGATAGCTACAACAGGCCACCCTTTGGAGATGCCATCTTCCTCCCACTCATTATGAAGAAAACTCATAGTGATCAATACAGGTGCGATCAGAATGTTACCAGTTGCATAGCTGAACAATAATATAGAAGAAGAGAAAAGTCTTTCCTTAGGGAAAAGTCAGGGGGCTCAATTACACTCATGGATAAAAGAGAACAACGGAAAGGTTTTTACTCCTGAATGTTTGAAATGCTTCACTGCTAAATTACTACTGGCTCCTTTTTGCACAACTGTCACTAGTTATCCCCAAGACTAATCTGTCATTAAAATGGTTAAGCAGCCTTTTTTCCATTTAGTCACTGGGCTAGTATTAATTTCCTTGCCTTTCAGCAAGAAAGAGCTGAGTCATTACTTAAGGGGCACCAAACACTACTAATTCCAGGAAGGATGAAGTGTTTACACTTCTCTTGCTTTAGTTTTCATTAAGGAGGCTATGGATTAATGGACATCACACCAAGACAGAATAAGTAAAAAAGTTACCTAGATATAGGTCTCACGAAATTTCATCAAGTTGATGAAATTTTCTGCAGAGGACCTAGAAAAATGGCTGAGGAAATCTCATGTTAGCATTACATGTGAAAACACAAGGAGAATAAATGAAGAATATGCCAGAACAAAGATACGGAAAATCAAAAGATGTTTATTGTCAGCCAATAAATTACACCATAACAAATTTCATTCAACCAGGTACCTCATCTCATTAGTATGTTTGAAATATTAAGGTATGTCAGATAGTGCCTGGTACTATTTTCTTAAATGACCTAGAAAATTACACCCAAGAAAAATCTGCTGCAAGGAGAGTATATAAATGGTTGGAAAACCGTACTCCGCTGCTATTCATTGCACACAGAAGCACAAGAAAAAATGTCGAGTATGTTTACATATGTATTTGTCTTCACTACTGTTCAATACATTTATCATTTCATAACAGAAAATACAGTACACTGTTCAATTTGCAGATTCCTTCAGACTGGACTAGGCTTTGGAGACCATATTAAAATTCAAACAGTCTCAAGAAACTGAAGTTGTTTATCTTCCAAAAAAACTGCAAACCGAACGGTTGCTGACAGTAATGCACTGTTAGCTTAAAAGAATATGACAGATTGTTGTTGCCTTCACTTGAAAACCACATCCTGATAGTCGAATGAATATTTTGGGGCAAATAAGAAAATTGTCCAAAAGTTTACCATAATGATTCTATCAATCTGTATTTTCTTTAGTCCCCTCCTTTAGATCATCAAAATTAATAAGCTTTCTTTTTTTAGGTTTTGTAGGTAGCAGTACTTTGTACTGCTCATATAACTCCTACTGGACAGGTAACACGTGTTCTGGCCATCACAGCATTCTAATTACTAAGCTTCTTTGTTAATTATGCCTCCTTATGAGTTATATGCTGCAGCAATCCAACTGTAAAACACAAGTTATACCAAAAAAATGAAAATTATTTCAGTCATTACTTATACACTTGCAGAAAAAAAAACCCAGAAAAATATGTCAGCTATAATTCATTCAATTTTGATGAGAAAAGTTTGGATTAAATTTTTTTTTAGTCAATCTCTACTTTTTAGATTCTAACTATGCAGTGAAATTTATGCCTAGGCTTTTCTTGACAAGATGACTATGTCAAAACATGAAGTTAGAACATACTTGCCAGAAGTTATGGTCTTAGGACACTGAAATCTACGACATTCTACCACCATAAAAAACTGTGGCCAAGGGATTAAAAATACAGTATAGTTTTTTATGTAAAATCAGAGAAAACACAGCAAGAAAACAATTCTGCAAACAAAAATAATTATAAATATGTGAAACCTCAGATATATAGTAATATAAAACATTTTTACTGCTTAATTAATTCTGTGTGAATGAGAGAAATTTTTAGATTATTTGATTTTATCTTGGTTCAGCTTAATTACAGAATTTTGCTTATACTTTTCAATGGCAAAGAAAAAATACAAGTTCATTTTTAACATTAATAGAAGTTTATTGCTCTTCTGTACTTCAAAATATGAAACATATTAAACATATTAAAAATATTAAACTCTAATTGCAGGCTGCAAGAGGAAAATGTTCATTTAGAAATACATATAACAATAATGCTTTTGGATGGTAGTATTTTTCTCTTCATTTTATTTCTGAAATAGCAAAAACTTTAATATAAAATTATATGATGATTACCCTTGATATTACAAATGTTACTCTGAGCAACTACATTATATTCATCTATGTATTCCTCAAATTAAAACTGTCTCTATATATACATATAATGTAGTGCAGTTGGTATTTACTAGTCTGTACTTATCTATTTTTCTACTCAGATTACAAAGATTGCAATTTAGATGGTAAATAATATTATCACAGAAAATTCTTTAAAATCATCCAATATCCTGTTATTTAGACAAAGCATTTTGCTATTTAAAGTTAAATTTTATAGGGATATGAAGTTTTCCTATAAAATAAAACAGTGAAGAAAATAATATCAGGTTCATAAAAAAAGGAAAATTTCTTTTAAAACAACCTACCCACAGAGGAACATCACAAAATATCTCCTAAAAGTTTTTCAAGGGTGAAATCCCTAGTTTGTTTTTTTTTTTTAACTTCAAAAGAAACCGTAAGATGAAATATAAGCATCATAAGGTCATGTCTAGAACAGTAAACAAAATCTCCCCGTGCCTGTTCTCTGCTCTGTTCAGCTTCTGGGACCGAGGCCAAATCGCATGGCACAATTTGCCATTTGGCTAAATGCTTCTATTCTCCAAAATGCTGGCTATATCCAAAGTGCCTATTGAATATGTTTCCTAACTCTGAATAAGTTTGTGACATGTTAGTCTGTGCAATCCAAAACCATTTCAAGACTGTGATGCCTTATCGGTATTGACCATCTTATGCCAGCTACATTGGCTCTGTTTAATTTAATTAAGTCTACTATAATTTACTACTACATGTGTAGTGGTAAAATCCTAGCAATTTCTTTTTTATATAGCCTGTTTTGCAAACCATCACTGTCTCTATTACTGTGATTTCCTAAAATATAGTACTTGAAGGAAGTTTTTAATTCAGATTGAAAAACAAACATTGAATAAAATATCAGCAGGAAACTGCATATTTTTTGAACTGAACATGAAAGAAAATCAGTTCTAAGAAGATTCTGAGTCACAGAAAAATGTCAGCAACTATTATTGAACCCAGCTAAGAAAAAACACCCTATTTTCTTTGCATCACCGGAATTTCCACAGAGATTGATGTCATTCACAGAAGCACTGTTAAAAGTGTTGGTTCTAGATCAAAGGAAAACAACATAGTGAGTTTAATAAGAAATTCTACCACTTGAAATAGATAGTGATAGCGTCTATGTGAATGAACAAGTGGTACAGATGAGTGGCTTTCAAATGCAAAGGTCTCAGGATATTATGTGGAGTACGGCATAGGAGGAGAAAGGTGTACGCTCTGCCAAACCTGTACTAGATGGATTTCAGCTGTTTCTCTTGACCATAACATGTGAGAGAAGGCGTGGCACTTTTTTTCAAATAAGGCTGATCTACGGACAGCTTGGGAATTGCAGGTAATAACTATGTATTTCTCAAGAGAACTGACAACTATTACAAATAGCCAAATTTTTTGAAAAAACTATTTCTCTGGTGGCATAATTTCATGTTTCGCAGAATCATAGAATATGCTGAGTTGGAAGGGGACCCACGAGAATCGTCAAGACTAACTCCTAGCACTGCACTGGACCATCCCCAAGAGTCACATCAGGTGCCTGAGAGTATCATCCAAGCACTTCTTGAACTCTGTCAGGCTTGCTGCTGTGACCACTGCCCTGGGCAGCCTGCTCCAGTACCCACCCACCCTCTGGGTAAAGAACCTTTTTCTAACCTAAATCTCCCCTGACACAACTTCAGGCCATTCCCTCAGGTCCTGTCACTGGTCACCACAGAGAAGAAATCAGTGCGGGTCCCTCTTCTTCCCCTCACAAAGGAGTTGTAGACTGTGATGAGGTCTCTTCTCAGTCTCCTCTTCTCCAGGCTGAACGAAATTGCTCACTCACCACATGGTGTGTTTATCCAGTTGTGTGCTGGATAGACATGTTCTCTAGCCTTAGTTTATTTGTGAATCTTTATTCATAACAAATAATGTAGCATTTATACTTCTTAAGTGAAATTCCCTGACCATTTAAAAACTCCTTTAGGGTGTGTTTATAGAACTGGTTGTGACCATAATGAAATGGATTAAGAAATGACCATCCCCCAGGCTAATAGTGACTGTGCTATTCTAGGCTCCTGTAACAGAGAGTAAAATGTATCTGTTCAAGTCACCACTAGGGGCAATTCATATATCATTACTTTACCCAGCATTACTAAGGAGGCATTCAACAACTATGGAGAAGTAATTTTTGATACCAGCTGAAAAAAATGTAGCTGGATATGTCACCACATTTTCAGAAACCTAGCCTTGCTGTGCTAGCTCACTTTTAATTTTAAGAAATAACATCATTTAACCTTTAAATTTATCAAAGGCAAAATCATTCTCAAAAGTTCATTTTCAGTTGAAAACTCACTACAAAAAACCATACATAAGCACTGATAGGTGAATCAGGTCCAATTTACTGTTTGCCTGGTTTTGTTATTCCTTTCTTGCCATTAGAAAACAATCATAGTCAATAAGTGTGGGCATATTTATAGTATTTAAATATGTTATTATGGGAGGAAAATCAATTTAACGAGTTGAAACTCCCTGACTCACTGCAATGCCACAGCATTATATGTATACATTATAAGCAATGTAACTGTTTTTTTCCCCCTACCACCATCTATTCCCAGTGTTTCTCAGTTTATTTACCAAAACAGAATATATCTAAGTCATAAAGCTTGTTCAAAGGCTTTGTACATACCAAAAGTTTAAAGCATAATTCTAAAGCATTATTTGTTTATCATTTAGCACACTGACACTTTCTGCACTAAGTTTTGAGGTCAATGGATGTCCAGTCCCATCAATTTCTTTCTCTACTTACTTTAGCTTAAGTATTCTGTAGTTCTTTTTAACAGTTTTAAGCAGATCTTTTAAGCTTCTTGTAGTTCTTTTAAGCATCTTTTAAACACCCTCCGATTCTAGCTTCTGAATGTATAAATAATCACCCAAAAAATAAGCATCTTTATAGCTAAAGTGCATGTTCATTCATTCGTGTGAGAACTCCCACATTCAAGTAACAACTGTTTTAAAACCGTTTTAAAATCATTCATTCTACTACCATCTTTATCCAAAACACAGTGCTGTCTCATTTTTTGTGTTCTCATCCAAATTTAGCATCTTCTGGATTAAAAATACATAACAGAATAAAATTCAGTAACAAAACCACCCCTTATCCTTTTAATTTGCTGAGAGGTATATCCCATCTCTTATTGATAACTATTTTTCCACAGTAAGCACAAATGCTCATCACCCTCAGACTCGCTGTATATCTTTTGACTTTATTAATGTGTAGATTCACATAGACCAGGACTACTTGGGTTTCTTTGCATGATGGTTCCTCTGTCGCTTGTTTTATCAATCAATAACTGCAACTACAACTCAACCTTATTCCTGATCCACCAGTTCTCCCTAGGGTACAACATGTAAACAGCTTGATGTAAAACATTTATCTAAAAATAAACAGTATTCCAAAGTTTTGCAATGGAAAGGAGGAAAAAAGAGGGTTAATAAAATCTGACTAGTTTGGATATATACTTCAAGGTTCTTCTCTTTGCAAGTTCACTTTACTATTTAAAGATTTACTAAAGGATATATACCCCTAGGCCATTTTTCATACAAAACATGAGCATGAGACTTCCCTAGGGACATGACTATGTGAATTTATTTCATTTGAAGAGCATTAGAAAGACAAAAAAACAAATAGGAAGTGTCAGGAATCTGACTCATAACAGGGACATAAAGATTAACCACTTTCACCTGTTTGCCTGACTAACAGAAGAAGAAAAAAGAGCCATGAATACTTTCGAGCAAAGTCTGTAAAGTTATTCAATATTTGAGTGGCAATGAGTAATCTGGGGAAATTACATCAGGTGAGGAAGTTCAGAAATATGCTATTTAATAAGCAAAAATAAAATGTGATACACAGTGCGCAACCAACAGACACGACAAAGTTTACCTATGATTATTATAATTTCGGCTGTAGTTCATGGAAAATATAAGGTATGGATGGAAGGCTGTTTGTTAGACATCAAAGTATTTCCCTTTGACAACTTGAAAGACACTTGTAATTTCACAGTTTTGTTCATATGTTTATGTCAACCCCATATGAGTAGACTAAGACATAGCCCACCAGTAAAATAATTATTTTATTTAATTCCTATGAGTAAGGTCCCTAGAATTCCAGTAGAGAACCATTTTTTCTTCTCCTGGATGGAGAAGCAAGTCTAGACAATGTACAGAGTAAAGTTAACCTTTTTATGAACAAGAAGTTTCAATTAAAACTCAAAGACATTTTGTGTTCTTCTTATCATGCAATAATCTAGAATATGTTCTTTGCCTCACTGACATATATCAAAAGTGCTCACAGGGAAACATGAAGATAAGAAGCTGTGAGAGCCTAACTAAATCAAACTGTTTAATTCTTTTACTTCAACATCAGGAAACCAATTTATTAATTAAGTATATATACTGACAATGGCTACTTCTTCGGTGTAGCTTTTTTTAGGGGTAACTTTTGTTTACTGTACATTGACAAAATAATTATGAATGTAATAAGAACTAAGACAATAAAGACAGTTTTCCAGATTTCATTTTATAATACTTCATGCAGGAAAAATCCATCTATAGATAGCAAATATGTACATCTTTTACTGCAAAAAATATTTACGTACTACAATAAGAAAGGATCAAGTAATGTTAAAAAGTACGTCAATGACTACACAATATATTTAAGAACTGAGATTTTAATTTTTAAGAAGAATTCAAGACTTTATTTCAGTGACCGACATAACTGAAATAAAAACATATGAATAGCAAATAACCTAAAGTATTCTTTACCTTTCTTCCTCATAATTGCTTGATAGGTTGTACTGGATGGAAAGGTGATAAAAAACCTGAATCAATTTCTTGGGTGATACTGTTCTATGTAGTTACTGAGTGATCTCTGAAGTAGGTTTTGTTGGAATGCGCTGTCATTTATATTTATCTATGTAGCTGAAGAAAAGATAGAGCATCTAAACTATCAATTGTTCACATCAAATGATCAATTTAAATATTAATGCAGATTTTAAAATTACTAAGATTTATAACATGCCAAGGAAATGATGCAATTCTCCTCAAATTAGGTTATATACCTGCATCGTCCTAATCAACCAGGAGGCATTAAATGAAGAAGAGATAGCATACTGTCTATGTATTCATTGATTAAAATTATTTTATATGTACATATGCTCATCTTTTAGAGCTTGTAACTAGACATTAAGCAGCCAGTATTCACTATCGATGATTTCATATATATCGCCATAAGAGGTGCACTTCTAGAGTCTCAGAAATGATGAAAGTTTCATCTGTCCTACCCTACATGAAGATTTTTAGGCTTTTCTTCCTGCTGCCCTTCTCAGCAGATCAGTTCCTGGATAAAAATGAGCTGTCTCTTCTGTTTGCTTTAGAATGGTTTTTGTCTTTTTTTATCACTGAATACTGAGAGCAAAGTTGAGGCACCAAAGAGTTTTCAGTCCAGCTGTTGTGGAATAAATCAATATTTAAAATGCACAGTAGTGATTTTTTTTCCTTTGAAAGTAGGACTTGGTGCCCTGAATTCTTGTAGTGTTAAAGCTAGAACTTTATCAACGTTAAACACAAACCCTAATATTAGTTTATACTCAGAAGCACTATTTCACAGAAAAACTAAACAAAACAATAATATACTTCACTTATAAAGTAAATATAACAGTAATAAAATTGTTAATTAATGTTTGAGTTTTGTGTTTCTCTGGAGAAATTTTCATGCTTGAGGGAAATGATTCCTACAATCTTGTTTCTTGATTTCACAAAGAGTTAGTATACCGAACTTTTGACAGCTCATGAGTACATGGGTAAAGCTGGCCAATGCAAACATTACTGGGGGAAAATACAATCTTTTTCATCATTTTCCTAGGGATAAATCTTCTTCTAAAATATTACTTTCTAAGGTACAGGTGATTTGCAGGTATTCTGTTTACTGCCAACATTTCATGCATGGGGATTCATGAGCTAGCCGTGATACGTAGTTTTGCCCCCATATCCCTCTCCCACGCTTCAGCATAAAGCTTTTAATTCTGTAATTATGTCCCAGATGCAGTGTACTGTGACACCCCTCCCAAGTGGGCAGATGTTCCTAAGCAGATTTTTTTCTGTCGAGAAAGGAACCTCCCTTGGGTTTAACACTGTCAGACTGCATTAAAAGCAGATATAAAAGGTAAGAAGCAGATGTGTAGTGCTATTTCTGCTTGACACACTGTCCCTCTAGCCAATGTTTTCTACTGGTACAGCAACACTAAGCCAACAGGCTAATGAACGGAGCCTGCAGAATAAATCGTTAACCTGTAACCTTATCCAGTCTGCATGCAGTCTATTACGTCTCTACTCCTATGATTCGCATTTTTGCATTTACTGCTGCTGATCCATTTGTCGTTTCACTTTATTTTGTTCCCAGTAATACAGAGTGATCTCAGAACCAAAATACCAAGGTGAAGAGACCTGCACCGGAGAGAGGAGAAGGAGACTGTGAGGGATAGTTCGTGACCTGCCGACTTACTTGCACGAGGAAGCATGAAGCATTTCTTTTCCTCTCTGCCTCTTCACACTGATGGCCCCAGCGCACAACTGCGTCACATGCAGGGGAGGGGGCGGCTTGCTGAGAGGAGCCGAGATAGACAGAAATTTGTACATACTGAGGACCTTGACAGCCTCACGGGCGGGATTTTTTTTTTCTTCCCTCCTACGTACAGCGTATATAAAAGAGCCCCGATTTCTCCCTGTGCCAGCTCTCAGGCTTTGCCATCCCAGATAACGGCAGGCATGGGACTCCCCAGAGAAATAGGATGGGAAGGTGGGAGGTAAAGAGAGGCTTCCAAGTGACTTTTTCCTGTCTGGCTGCACTCGGTCACGGAGATCTCGGAGACTGAGGAAGTGCCACCTGCCTCCCGCTGTTGCTGCCGCCGCCGCCGCCGCTCCTCTCCGGGCTGTAGCTCGCCCTCCCGTTAATCAGACTAGAGCGTTGTCGCAGCCTCCCTCACCCACACTTCCCTCGCAAGTGCCCGTCTCCCCTGAGAGGTGTCTCTCATGTCTGCCTCTTTCTCCTCCCCTTTCCACTGATCTCCGTGCAATTCTCGTCAGCTCTGGACATCTCTCCCTCTCTCTCTTTCTCCCTTCCCTGCTGGGTGTCTCTACCTCCTCTTGGCTCTATCCATCCATCCTCCCTCTCTCTCTGCACGGGTGTGTGCGCGCATCTCTCTCCTCCCGGCGGCTGACACCCCTCGCCCTACAAGCGCAGCGCTGCCCGGAGGAGCCGCCGCCGCCGCCGCTGCCGGGAGCGGGGCCGCCCCGCGATCCCGCCACCGCCGCCGCCTGGCCCTGCTTGGCCGCCGTGAGTCCCGCCTCAGCCCGCGCCCGTCCCCCGCCCGCCGCGGCACCATGTCCGGCTCCAGCAGGAAAGACTTCGACGTGAAGCACATCCTGCGCCTCCGCTGGAAACTGTTCAGCCACCCCTCGCCGGCGGGAGGCCCGGCGGGGGGCGGCTGCCTGCCGCCCGACAGCAGCTTCGAGCACTGGGGACCGAGCCAGAGCCGCCTGCTGAAGAGCCAGGAGAGAGGCAACGGCGTCTTCTGGAAGAAATCCGCCTCCTCCTCCTCGGCGGCCACCACGGCCAGCCCGCCCAACGGGACTCTGCTGCCCGCCGGCGGCCGGCCGGCCACGGGGCACGGGCCGGGACCGCCACCGCCTCGCACCGTCTTCTACGTGGAGTCCCTGGAGGAGGAGGAGGCGGAGGCGGTGCCCGGCGGGATGGAGGTGGCCTGCGAGCCCGAGAAGCCCCTGGCGCCGCCGGAGCGCGAGGAGGCACCGGGGGGCTGCGCGGATGGAGGCGGCCGAGCAACAGGTGACGGATGCGGACACAGGTAGGACCGCGGCGGCTCCAGCGCCACCTGCGCGGTCGGTCCGCGGGGGGTCATCGCCCTCCGGCCGTGGGGGCGGGCCCGCGGCCGCGGGAGCATTGACGGGGCGGGGGCGCGGTCGGGCCGGGGTGCTGGCGTTGTGGCGGGAGGGTGCGGGGAGGTTGGGGACGGAAGGGAAGTTCCTCCGTTTGAACTGGCAGGGTTTAGGGGTGGAGGGGCGCCCTGCGGCGCGGGAAGGGCAGCTGGGGGGCTGCCCGAAGGTCCCGGGAGAGACCGGCCAGCCTCATGGCCAAGGTGCCGCGGTCCAGGGATGCTACCCCTGGCCTTGCCCCTGCCCCGGCCTGCGACTGCCCCTGACCTGCCCCTGTCTTCGTCCCGGCTCCTGGGCTGTCCCTGCCCGCGAGGTGGCCCGAGAGCCTCTCAAAGCCGGCGCCCCGCGCTGGGGATCGTCGCTACCCAACTTTCTCAGAAGTTCATTGAAAGGCTAGCGGGGAGGTGATATTGTTCAGAGTATTGGGGGATGCCAGATGAAAGCTCAAAAGTAAAAACGTTCGCTTTCCTGGAACTCGGTGACTAAACCGTGTTACAGCCTACATCAGAGAAAAATAAGAATTAGTTTTACAAATCATCAACCGAGTGACACCTGAGAAGATGTAAGAGCAAGCAAGACACATACAGATTCTTGAGTTTCATACGAATCTGTTAATGTTGAATTGCTTTTCTTTGTCAATCCTGCCCTCCTCGCCCCCAGCTGAAAAAGAAATTAAAATCATTAGAAGAAGGAAATGTAGCTAACATAGAGTTTTCAGAAACACTCTGATTCAGATAGTCCTGAGGGTAAAATGATTCATTGCTTTAACTCCGCTTGCCCCCACTTCCCCATGGTTAAAATTGCTTCAATTTAATTTCTCTTGACTTTTTTTTTCTTTTAAACTATAGAAAAAAATGTACAGTTCTGTTTCCAAACAGAAATGAAGAAAAGTTATTTGTATTCTTCATATTGAAAGTAAAACATAAAGTATTAAATATTTTATTAGATGGAGAGGCAGCACTCTGCATATGTTTGAATTAATACGGTTGTAGATAAACGTACATGTACATGTAAATTTTAGTATTTTAAGCTTTTTCAGAGACCTCCCAAAGCATATATTCTCTCCTTGAATCTCTTTATTGTTTTGCTAGTTAGCATAGTTTGTTTCATAGGAGCTACCTAATTTAAACATGTGGAATGGCTGATAAGTGACTTAGGGTGTATTTTTAAAGGAAAAACAATACTGAAGTTTTTATGAACATTGAAAATTATTTTGAGCAACAAAAAGGATTCAATACAAATTGTTATTGAGATGCACTATAAAGACATAAAAAAACCCCCTAAAATATCCCTTCAAGGTTTCTGAACTGAATAGAAGAGGTTAAAACCTAGTACAAATATAATTTCATTCTATGGACTTTATATCAGGTGTGTCACTGATCTGAGAATCTGTAGAGATCTGCATACTGGCAGAAGCTTACTGAGTTTTGATGGCACTACTTGATTTGTCCATAAAAGTTGACTTGCTAGAATGTGTGTACTCTGTGACAATATGTATCTGATTACTGCTCTTACTGCTTTTGATTTTAATAATCAGTTTATTCCATGTTCTTCATTCATTGCTACTGAAACAACACGTCTAGACATCGTAGTTCTTTTGAAGGAACATGCTAAAATTTGTTCAGATTTAAAATAACTAAGTCAGGAGAGACAATTTTATTGTTAATGAAAGTGCCTCCTTTCAAGATATGGAAATGTTTAGGATAGTTTTAGAGTCTAAGGCTTGCTTTTCTGTTTCTCCATCATAGAACCTGTACGAACTTTGAATGCTGTGACAAGAAGCAGTCAGGTTCTGCAAAAGCAGTGCTGTGCTTGAAAGTTCTGTGGGCCAACAATTTTCTACTGCCCTGTCAGGTTATGTCTCACTCCTGTAGAGATTAGTCTTTTTATCAATGGTGCCAACTTCTTTATGTCACTGTGACTATAGAATATGTAAACTACTGTTCAGTCCTGAATGAAAGATACTATCATATACATAAACAGATGAGTAGGCATATACCTGGATTTTTGGCACAGAGAGTGTAAAATTGATAACTCCTAAATTTCCATAGTATTTTGTCCTACACATATTTAACAACTACTTTAATATTTTGGGACTGTTTGGAAAACAATATTTTTGTTATGTGAAAATGTTGAGAATTCAACATTTGATTATGATCCAATATAGACCATGTCGACATTATTTCAAATGTTGTGAACAAGAGGTCTCTGGGCAATATTAGCTAGGTTCCCAGTGGTAGGTCAACCTCAGGAGCAGGTTGACAAACTGGCTTTGATTTTATGCTTACGATTAATAATTTTTTGTTATATCTACTATTGATATGTATGCACAAGAGAAAACTACTTTTTTTGTTTTATTACCTACTTGGGATCTTGATATCCTTGTACCCCAAAGGAGTTTTGGTTGGTTTTTTGCTTGTCTGTTTTGTTTTTGTTTGTTTATTTTTGTTCTGTTTTGGTTTCTCTTTAATGTTTTGTTTGTTTGTTTTTATTTTTCCCAGTTGCTCCCCTCAGCTTGAATTTTGTACTGGAATCCTTTTTTCAGCTCATCTTATATGCAGAATTTCTGGTTTTGGTGGGTTTTTTGCATATTTAGTTATTGTTTTCACATTTAAGTTAAACACTAAGCTGAATGATCTTGAAATCTTAATTTTAATTTTAATATTCTATTAGATATTGTGGAATTTATTTAATGAGAGATTGTGGCTGTATAATAATAAGCACATTCTACTTTATTGATTTGGAGTTTTTGCATGCTTCTGAAGAACATCCTATCATGTCAATTGTGCAGGTACATATATGCTTAAGGTTATGTGAATAGTCCCGTTGGCATTAAGAAGACTGAAGGGTTAGACCATGCACATTAAAAAGTACTTGCCTAATTGTTCTATATTCCATATTGTATCCATAAAAACAAAAAAAATACTTTAGAGTTAGCAATTAGTGTTTAAACACTGTTTGATTGTTTGAAATTGCTTGAAAACATGCATATCAAATTCGTTAGAGGTGGTCTGACAAAATTGTCAATAGCTGCAGTGGATAATTAAACAGATTCTGTTTTGATCTTCATTTTCTAAGACAAAGCTGTTAGGAAAAAAGTCTGTAAAATGAATTTATAATTAAGATTTATAAATCATCCACAAAATGCTTGGAAAACACCTGTTTGAAGATTTGCTATATAGCCATCAGGTATCCTCTCAGTTTATAATGGAGACCTTACATGATCACAATAGCTTTTTTTACATGACGTGTCAATTAACCCTCCACATGAATGGTATTCACCTAATAAGCAAAGAGTCAGTATTTTAATCCCTCCCTCCTCAGTGAATGGTAGCATGTTTTGCTTGATTTACATTGTCCAAATCCTGTGAAGATGTAATTACTCAGGAGCCCTCAGGACTGTTCGCCACTACACTCAGTATGTGCTTCACAGACTAGTAACAGGTTTATCTTTACAACAGCCCTATTTTACAATAGGGGGTAAACCAGAAAGAGAAATAAAAGTAAGAAAGAAATAATTGACTGGTTTCAGAGCATATAGCATTTTTCTTCTACTGCTTTCTATGTTCTCTGTTGTACCCATAAATTATGAGCCCTTCTGCAAACCAGTCCCAGACTCCTCTGGTTGTGTGCAGGAAGAATGGGGAACATGGGATTCAATTAACATTTTCTTTAAGAAACAGCTCCAAGAGGGGTGTGCTAAGATAATGCCTAACCCACATGAAGATGCAAAATTCTTTCATAAAACATACAAGAATTTGAAAGTACAGCTTCTGAAAGAAGATGGCAAATCCTTCCACCATTAGCAACCATAAAGGAAGAAGTGAAAGGGCTGAGTACTGTGGCCTCCTCACACAGCAGAGTCTCACACTCAAATTTTGCTTCACGAGAAAAAATCATGAGGAAAGCATCTTACGCTGTTTCTCTTGAGTTTGTCACCGTGAAGTAAAAAATTCAGTATTAGTGGGAATCCAGAAGGTTAATAAGTGAGGGCACGATTTTGTAATTCAAACATTAACTGAGAAATTTAGTTTACAAGTCTCCATGCTCAAAACTATTTATTTAAATTAAATCATTATTTGATAAGAAATGATAACGATCAGGGTAGAATCAGAAACATAAAAATTTGCATGTGTAAAATATAGTATCAAAGCTTTTGTATAAGCAGTTCTTTTGTATCTTTCTGTTCTGAGCGCACAAATCCTGTTTTGATGGTTTTTGCCCATTAGTCTTTCCCACTTTCATGTCTTCCTTCTTTTCTCCTAGCAACCTACAACTTTGTGGTTAGCATACTGCTGTACAAAGTTATGAATTTGAAACCTGTCAGGATAAGCAATAATCTCAATGCAGCTTTCTAATTTAATGAGAAAATATTGTGGTCAATTCAGAAAATGTAGATAAAATTATCATCAAAATTTGCAACTTAAGTACTTAATGTACTATTGCATATGTATCTAGACTCAAGAGAGGATTTCCGTCTCTGGTTTCTAAGTAAGTGGGGCTTCCCATTTACAGCTTTGATCTTGGTACCTGAGCTTACAAAAAGAGAGGAATCAAGATACTTTCCTTATGTCTTAGTCTATCCTGTGAGCTCTCACATCTTTAAATATTTTCACCAATGATCATGGCTATGGCCTTTCTGAGGTGCTATCCAAATTGGAACCATGGCTTCTGCTGTGATAGCTAGATCCTAAAATTAAGTACTAAAGAAGTAAAATTTATAGGTGCTTATGTTTTCCATTAACTTGGCTATCTCATATAGAAGGCTTTGTAAAGAATGTAATTTAATGCTCAGGGTGGAATATAGATCACACAACTCCACATTTCTAGGTTATGGAATCAGAAGAGAATAATTAATTTCTTTTTTGACTTGATTATGAAACTTTTAACAATGGTTATATAACTTTTATGCTTTTATATTTTTAACTTTCACAACAAAAGAGGCAAGGTTCCTACACGACACAGGCCACAGACCTGTCTCCTCCGAAGTTCTTATTCATTCTCAGAGGATCTATGTTCTGTGCATGGGATGCAAAATAATCTGGTGATAAAAATAGTGCAAGATCACATAGCTAGAGACTGTATATATATATGTGGATGGCATTAACTAAATTACAAGGAAAATCTAGGTCTAGAATTTCCTCACTGTAAAGTCTGGCTTTGCTACTCCTAGAACAACATTTCTAAATCTGGGTGTTTAGCGCCTTTGTTTGTTCTTTTATTTGTTTTTTTTTTTTTCTAACAAAAGAAGCAGAAGAACACACAAGTAACTTTATGCGCTGTCATTTCTTTTGTCCACCACGTGGATGCAGGACTGAAACTTGAGGATTCACTGTATACCCCATTGCCACTTAACTGATAGAATAATTGATGGCAATTTTTATGTGGACAATTACAATGATGATTGCATCATCTCTCTGAAGAAAGACTAATGAATTCAACAACTGAAGGGATGGCAAGTCTTCAGAGTCTTCTGCTGCGTTTGGGATTCTAGTGACAAGCAATGAGTCATATATTTTCTACTTAGTGTTACCAAACTTTCTTTTGTTACATCCTCTTTATGCTCTTTTTGTATTGAGTTTGTGTCCTCCTTCTGGATCTTATTGTAGCTTTTTTTCTCCTTTCCATAGTCTCAGAGGATTCCTGACTGCCTTATTCAAATTCTGGGTACCTCACCCAGTGTTACTAGATTTTACTGACTTCTCTTACAATCTGCCTTGTTGATTTACTCAGGAGGTTATTTACTGTCCATTCCTTCCCATATCTTGTCCTAGATCCTACCAAAAATAAAGTCAAATTTCGCCTAGTTCATTAGCAGCTTCTTGGACTGCTCATTCTGTTTCTATTTTCTAATCTTTGAATTTCACTATCATTTGCACCTTCCTGTAGCTCCTTTGTCAGTTTTAACAGAATCACCTCAGCTCCCAGTTTTACTTTGTTCTCTGACCTGTTTCATCAGCTGCTGCCAAGTTGATGGTACTATTTGCTATATTTAATGGGTCAGCAAGACACTAGTTTGAGTAATTTGTTCAGTCCTTGATGGGGATTTATCTCCTTTCTTTCTTAGATGCAGAATAAGGTGAATTATCTTCCAGACGTGCCTATTTTTCTTCATTGAGTGTAACAGTAGTCTAAAGTGGCTAGTTGAGGTTTTTAAATGTTCAATTTAAATGTTTAATATTCAATTAAATTTGAGAAAATGAACATCATTTGAAGTCTACATTGCAAATTCAAACCGTTCTAAAAGGGTAGAATAAAAGGATAGCATTAATTGAATCTTGGTACATTTTCATAGTGTAGTAAAGATCATATCTATCTTAGTAAAGATCATATCTATTATCTCAATAAAAGTATGGATGCTGCTCCAGAACATGGGCCCATTAAATGCACTAGAAAGCAATACTTGACAGGTTTTTTGGTTGTTGTTATCCGTGTACTTTAAACATTGACAAAACCAATGTTTTTTTTCTTCTGGACTTATTTTCAGAAATACTTACACTGTTTTACAGGAATATTTCCAAAAAATTCAACATGAAGAAAAGATTTGGCAGTGGAAATATCAGTTGCACAGAGAGTGATTAGATCATTAAAATACCTCTAAAAGTATGGTTCTCTTAAGGGTTACATCAAAGATCATTAGTAAAGGGAAATGCTGTTCGTCCTTTTCATAGTAAAAGTGAAAGCAAGTAGAGAGAAGAATAGCTATCTTTGTAAAATCCAATTGATACTGAATCTTTATAGATAAGCCTCCAAAAATACTGTTGGCTTGAATATATTTTTTCCCCCCCTCGATAAAACCAGTTCTGGAATAATAATACTAGGGAAATATGTAGGTCTGTATGTGCACAAATAGATATGTATTATCTGCATTTCTCTATTTATATAAACATCATTATATATATAAATATATATATAAAGTGCATATATGTATATAATTTATATATTTATACACAGATACTTTTAATCTGTAGATTTCTACACAGTTATAATAAATCCTCTATAATATTTTTGAGAGCAGTGATGGTGGAGTCATGGTCCCTGGAGGTGTTTAAGGAAAGAACGGATGTGCCACTTGGTGCTATGATCTAATTGACAAGGTGGAGTTAGGTCATAGATTGGACTCAATGATCTCAGAGGTCTTTCCCAACCTAGTTGATTCTGTGATTCTGTGAAGTTCACTTAAATATTATTCATGAAGAAAAGTTGTAGCATGTTGTTGGAATCTGTTAAATTCATAAGAATGGTGCTGATACATATAGGTTAACATATTCTTTGCACATGATCATTGCTTTCTAGCAGCTACTTCTTATCCTTGTGACAAGTATTTTTTTATATCCTGTTGCAAGTGGTTTAAGAGTTTACTCTTTCTTTTTATATCTCAAGCTTGCATTTTTTAGGTGAAAACTGCTCCTTAAATATTATTCTATGATATTTCAGCAGAATTTCATAGTAAAAGAGTTTCCTGGTGTTATTTGAACAATTTTTTTAGAATACAGGATTAATGACCTAAAATAAACTGTTTACACTAGGGAAATAACTAGGTGTTATTAAAAGTTTCATAAAGGAAATTTATCCTGTAAAAAGTTGAGAACTGCTGCAACTTCCACAGAAAGATAAGTAACTGTGTAGTCATCCCTAGTAATATGGAAAAAAAGATCCCCATAATCCCCCAAACCAAACTTTACCAAAAATATAATTTCAGCAGTACCTAAAATTTCTGATTTTTATTTCAAAAAATTATAACTTAATGATAATTTAAGACAAACACAAATCTAAAATATTATTATTTTTTGGTAAGAGTTTTACTAAAGCTCATAATTTTGTTTAGATGTTTTCCATTGGTATTTTAAATATTTTATTTCAAAATTTTTGAAAATGTTAATTTTAACTGTAGTAATAAGCTAAAACATTATTATAATTTACACTTTGAAAATACTCTTTTAACTTATTACAAAATAATAAGTGAAAACATTTTGCTGCATAATAAACAAAACAAAGTAAGTTTCTCCAAAATTCATGTTAAAATTTTCCTGGAAGTTTCAATACATATTTTAGGTTTATATCAAGTTGTTCACTCCATATCTCCTATTTACAGCTGAAGTCTTGAATTGAAGTACTAGCAATGGTGAGGATTACTGTAAGTTTAGACCATTGTAATCATACCTCCTACTTCTTCACTCTTCAGTCCTTTACTGCATATTTCGTTGCCAGATTTTGGCTGTCACAAACACCTTTTCTAGCAGTTAGGGTCCAGAATCCATTCTTCTACTCGCCTAGGCACATCTCATCTCTAGATTTCCATTTTGACTGAATTTTCATCTGTTCTACCTGACCCATGAAAAATATCAATTTTAATTAATGAAATAAAATGGAAAATAAAGGATGAGGGTGAGTATTTAATTCTCAGAAACAAACTGACAGAAAAACACAGAGAGAATTAAGACTTGGTTCAATGTGGTATGTGTTCCAAAGTTTGCACTGATTTGCTTCAACTTATTATGTTAAAATTTAATGTTAGAAGTGAAACATGTAATATTAGATCTGGTTGAAAATAGGAGATTTTATATTTTGGCCTTTACCATTATCTCAAAATAAATTTGAAGGAGAGAAATGTCTTTTTCAAAACTTAAAAATTATTTTTTGAATCTGAACTAACAATCTTTGTCAAACTGAATTGATTGTCTGAGTTTAATAAGTCACTGATGTTCTTATTGTCTAATAAAGGCTTAATTCATGGAATGCATAAACTACCATTCTTTCTTTTTCTAACTATATCAGTCAGGTTTTCTGATTTACTATGTCTTATCAACATTAAAATATTCAACCTTTTGTAACATGTTTATTTGTCTGTCATGGGTTTTTTCCTCCCTCTCACTCTAACCATATGGAAAAAGCATCATTGTTTTGACCTTGGTGTCTTTTTGCTGCTATTTAGTGTTACTTTGTGCAAAACTCATAGAGGAACACAAAACCAAATCAAATAAGGGATCACAAAAGATCCTTTCATCTGAACGAGTAAAATCATGCATGCCCTCTTTGGAGAATGTAGTCCTAGCCCTATTTGGGCTCTTAATTCTTTCTAGTGATTCTTCAGTGGTGTGATTCATACCTATAAATAGAATGTAGAAATATGTAAAGAGACTTTCTGTTCTTAGATAGACTTCTGACTGCCTATGGAGATCTAAGTTCTTTTTATATTCTAGACCAGTCAGGTGCATCACTAATCAGCTTTCAGACTGATCTGGTTCACCACTTTTTCTCATATTCCTTGTTATTTCTCTGCTTACAAACTGGAATCTGTAAAATTAGTATAAATCCATCCACTGCTAATCTCCATATGCATTGCTATATTTTTATTCAAGCAATCAAATTATGATAGTTTGCATTCGAATGTCTGAAAGACTATTTTTACAAAATTATTTATATTGTAGAATTTTATAGTACTAATCATGCTAAATGTAAACCTTCTGTATGTAGTGTCTCGTGGCTCTATTTATGCAAGCTGAATTATCTTCTGCCGGTTGTTTTGTCATAATTTTCATTATTAACTTGTCCACAAAGATAACCTAGTTTTTTATCAATTATTTGAAGTTCAGAACAAAAATACCCCAAAACAAATACCACCTCCACTCCAAAGTAGCAATAGTAAGGACAACTCCAAAATATATGAGAAACTGAAAATAGAGAGGGAGAGAAGAGAAAGAAGGGGAGAAAGAAAGTAAACAGTATGAAATAAACAAAAGAAAGTAAACAATATGAAATAAACAACCCAATATTTTCAGCTAGTGAGAACAATTTTTTTTAAAATATTTTTAGTCTTCTGTTGATAGACAATGAGAACTTCAAACTACTGTACTATTCAGAAAATTTTTTTAATGGAAAAAGCTTCAATAAATTATTGTTAATCAACAATGCCTTCACCAACATATTTGATGAATTAATCCTCCTGAATTAAGTTTTTGTATATCTTGACCCTCTTATTTTAATTTGAAGATTAATGACTTTTTTTTGAAAATATAATAGTTTTTGAGAGGATTGAAATGTAGATGAAAGTGAATGCTTCTGTATACTGTTCGTCTGGTATGGAAATGGAATTTATGAAAACTGCTATGAAAGGGATTGAAGAGGAAAGCCTCGTTCACAAGCAAATTTAAGAACAGGAGTTGTATAAGTAGGAATACGTCATATGTTTCTTTTGCCCCCAGTACTTTCATTCTAGTCAATAAGGACTAAAGAATGAAATAAGGCATATGCTTCGTAAAAATAAAGATGAAAAAAGTCTTAGATGATTCACCCATATGTTACAGAAGGTAATTAGAATGCACAATAATCTTGGGGAAAAAAAATCCTCTCGAAAAATGAATATGGAATAGTATAACTTGATATCCTGTCATAAGAATAATCAGCAAAGGTATCAAGTAGGATCAAATGTCTAGATAGCATTCTGCAGAAGTGTTACGCTTAGTACAAAGCAAGCAAAATATGAATGAACTATTCCATACTGCTACTAAAATTTAATCACAGGAGTAGATGAACCGATACATAGCCTACAAAACAAGATTCCTATTCTCTATTCAGTTTTGGTAGAGCCTCAGCTTCATTGTATTGTCTAGGACAATCAAGAAACATATGGATTGTTTCAAGAAATTCTGAGTAAAAAAAATCACTATCCTTTTAGGAAACATGTTGTACCAAGAAAAGATTGTCATAGGAAAGAAACTTTATTTTATTTTACAAATACTGATATACAGGAACAGATTTCCTGGGAGGGGTATGGACTATTTGATATCTGGGATTATGAGAATAAGCTAGTCAAATATCTGTCAACCCTAACATGTTTAAGCATGACAATCCTTTTGCCTTGAAGAAAGAAGCACATCAAATAGTCTCTCACAAAGTGTCAGTCAGTATCTTGCTGTGAAAAGGTTTCCCATGCTCATGCTGACAAAGATTAAAAAAAAATCTAACCTTTCATATGGCATGAAAAATTTTTAAAACAATCTTTGAATATATCTATTAGAATTTAAGTATCTCCTCTCTTTACATTTTATGGCTTCATCTTGCTCTTCCATTGGAGTACTGTGGTGTGCCAGATCTCATGACTATTCATAAACAAAATCAGTCCCCATCATGTTAGGCATTTAACATAAAGCACATATTCCTATCTTAAAAAGCTTAGCATTTAAAGAAATCATGCTAATTGAAAGTAAATGCCAATACTATTACTTGTGGGGGTTTTGTTTTTGGTGGTGGGGTTTTTGGGGGATTTGTTTGTTTATTTTTATTTGTTTCTTTTTTTTTTAAAGACAGAAGCAAAATAACTGAATTACATGGGCAAATTTATAAACTGAAACTGGCTATTTTGAATCTGAGTCCTTAAAGGCATGACCCTATTTCTTCATCAAATAAATGTTATAGTAAAATATATTTATCCATATGCTCATTAAAAAAATGAAGTTTAAGTGCATAATGAAAGCTTGTGTGTTTAGTTCCTCAAACTCCTTCTAATTTTGTAAAATTTAGTGTGTTCCTTTCTGTGCACGAACTTCATTGTTATGTCCCCAATTATCCCACTAAGTGTCATATTTCTCATTACATTATCTTAAAAAGATTATGGAAATACAATGAAGTTTATTCTTTCCAGATAGTGAATAAGATACAAAATAAAGACTTAAAAGTAGTTGTGTATAGTTTCCTAATAGCACTAAGTAATCTCTTGTGCCATCTCTCTCACGACCATGTAAGTTGTTAGGTCGATTTCTCTTCAGGTGATACTGTTTTCATGACAGGCTTCAAACATTACTAAAACTGAGGGTTGAAATAAGATCCTTTTATGTACTAGACTCTTAATCCTCTCATAAGCATTAAGAGTGTAACTCACAGGATCAAACCTGGTTGTCTAATCAAGGAAATTGCTGTCTGAAATGTCCTGCTTCCTTTATAGTGGTGATTGGGAATTATGTAGCAAAAAAGAGGCAGAGAGTAATTAAGAAAAGAAGGAATGTGCCTTGTTTTATGAACTCTAGTCCAAGAAGCTCACTTCAGAAGGAGAAAATCGTTGGAAGGTTTCTTTCCAAATTTCGGTGATTAAGAACTCATACAGATGTTTCTTAAGTCTTTGGTTTGGTGTTGAAATTAATTCCTTTGTGCCTGACAAGAACATTTGGAAAGTTTCAGTCCAAAAAAATCAAGATACAGAAAACTGAAAAATAGTGAGTTTAATTACTCTCAAAAATAGAACTTGGAAAGAACTTCTTTTTTTTTTTTTTTTTCTCTTGCAGTCTAAGTGTTCTATTACAACAGAGATGTATCTAGGCATATGTTATTTTGCAAGGTGAAGTCAAATAACTTCTCTCTTCCCTTTTCATGTAGTCTAAACAGAGCCACTCTGTAATTCCTACAGATTACTGTACTGTAGGAAAAGCTCATTATACTTCAGGATTTGTATTTTGTTTTGCTTTTATATTAGCATATGAAAACAGCAGTTGAAAAAACAAACCCGTCCAACAGATGGCTTGTGCATTCTGCTACAAGCAGATGATAGGTTCTCTGTCTAGTTTATGCAGATAACATTGTCTGCTAAAAGTTTTGAGGAAAGTACTATTATGGAAGCAAAATGTCAATATATCTTTTCTCTTTTTTACATTAAATGATGCAAGAATCTTCAACATATGCACATTTGTATGTTTCTGTATATATAAATCTAGATAGACAAACATGAAACAATAATAATTTCTGGAAGTGTTGCTGCCTCTCTTTTCAAATGTCATGTTTTGACTATATGTCGCAAACTGTGCTGTTGGGGCCACAACAGTGTAATAAAACTTATATATCTGCATGTTTGAGCATATTGAAATGACAAGTAGATGGGTCTGACTTTCCTCACTGATTTGTACATACTTTTTAAAAAATATTTTTCATTATTTATTGCATTTTTTTCATGGAAAAACCCTACAAATAATTATATTGCCTTTTTTACCTTTCAATAAAAACACCACATTGGAGGAGACTCTGGTGGAGCTCAGAAAAGTGCAGTTCCCCTTTGAGTGCAGGTAAAATTTAATTTTTCTAAGATTCTTTACTGTTACCATAACAGGCAATCCTTCTGTCAGAAATTGAATTCCAGCATCATATCAGAGTAAACAGCAGTTGTAATTACTTCTTTACCACTTTTGTAGAGATTTTTCTCTTCAGGAACTGAACACTGTCTGAAAACATATGTTAAAAAATGCACCAAACTTCTTGTCATGTACAGTAAACAAGTTTCAGACTATCAAAACTCAGTCTAAAGTTGATCTAACTTAAAGATTATTGATTTCTCAAGAACAGGTGTTGTTCCTGATGACTATTTCTGTAAATGTGTTGCATGCCTTGTCTTTGCTGTACAGTATTTCAGAAAATCTTGTAAGGTTATGTGCATTTTTGCCATAACCTTTGTTTCCCAGTCCTTGATTTGCTTTATCTCATGCTAATTCATGTAATGTCTGATTTTTAAGTTTTTTAAATGAGTCCTTGCAGCAAATTTCTTCAGTCTTGTTTGAAAATTAATGAAAACCAAAATGTGTTAAAAGTAGTAAAAAGTAATCCTGGTGTATACAATTTGATCATTCTGTTCTAATTCAATGTGCTATGGGTCAGTCAAAAAAGATCTGAAGTTTCTTTTCTGTACACAAAGCAGAGATGTACATCAATTTTCCATGAAAATATTTTTTGTAAGAAAATAGTGTTTTATTAAAAAATAGTGAAAAGAAGTGATTCCACTGCTACCATTTACTGATTTAAAATTAATAATTAAGATTTTCAAAAGTACTGAAGCATCCTCTATGGCATATGAACAAAATCCTACAGTCTCATTTTAAAAAAAAGTGTGTTTCATAGAACATAATTAGATAGTTAAAAGGCCTGAAGAGGGTTACAAAAACTAATACTAAGTGATTCAAATGAATGTGTTGATTTGAGCTGAGTAGGACTTTATTTAGCAGTTTGTAAACTTGTTCATGAAATCATTCAGGTTCTGACTGCATTATTAGAACTTTGGAAAATTATTACAGAATCACAGAATATGCTGAGTTGGAAGGGACCCACGAGGATCATGGTGTCCAACTCCTGGCCCTGTACAGGACCATCCTCAAGAGTCACACCAGATGCCCAAAAGTATCATCCAAGCACTTCTTGAACTCTGTCAGGCTTGGTGCTGTGACCACTTCCCTGAGGAACCTGTTCCAGCACCCAACTGTCCTCTAGGTAAAGAAACACTGTTTTTGTTAAATGTTAAATAGGGGCAAAAAAGCAGTATTATTCTTCTGCTAAACTTTTTGTTACATGCTGTGTATTGTCCCTGCTCTATGACCTTTTAAAATGGCATTTAATTTTAAATCTCTAAATTGCATTAGAAATTAATTTCTGAGATTAAAACAGCAATACTTAGAACGACAATAAATAATAAATTTAGGAAAAATAGCATGCAAGCAAGAGGAAGAGTACTAGATTTTTAATAAGCCTCTTCAGACTACTGTAACTTTTCTTACTATTACTTTTGTGTATTGGATTATCAGGTCCCAAACAACTCAACAATTTTTCCAAATTTTCTGTGCTAAACATGCAGGCAGTTGATTCCTTACGCATTCCCCATTAAACTGTATTTATCTCAACGCACAAGTTTTCTACATTTTGTGCTTCTGATTCTCTCCCTGATCCTGCTGCTAGGGGAGTGAGCGAGTGGCTGCGTGGGGTTTGGTTGGTGGCTGAGTTTAAAACATGACAATGTAAAAAAAAAAATTATTTGTTAGAATAAGTATCCAAAACAATTATGTTCACACAAGTTTTGTAAATCATTTTTGAAAATGACAGCATATATATCCCCACTAAAGTAATTTGTGGAAGGATAACAAAGTCTCTGAAGAGATAACAGGAAATCTTGTTCTAATTTGACACAAAGAAAAAAAATTTTGTTTTTAAGGAATCAAGCCTGACTAGTTCTGGAATTATTTGTTTGATTTTATTACATTTTTATGTTTCATGTGTGCAGGAGAATTTTAACTTCTAATTAAAATGTTAACAGTCAAGTAATGCTTAAAAACTAACTTCCTGCTGTTGATTGTTGAAACTCTAATAGTTTAATTTGTGATAGACCATAAATTACTGTATAATGGGTTTTTTTAGCTGAAAGAATAGATTTGAGAAAATATAAAACAAAACAAATGGAAAAGATAGTTGTGAGAAGAATGTGAACTGCTACTGTATCATGGCAGTTTAATTCATTTTACTTTATAGCTACATCAGTTTAGCAGCATTTGCAAGGAGAGTTATTGTATGTCAGAAGAGAAACAGTAATATTTTAAGATAGGTCAACTTTTTAACTTGCTACCATGTGCTCATATCCAAAGACTAAAAGCTGTAAATCTTAAGAGTTTCACTTTATTCAATAAAATAGAAGAATGAAAGATGTTAGTTGTCTTATAGTATCCAATATTCTTGATATACATCTAGGTTAGAATCCACAGACCTGAAAAGCTATCTGAAAGAAGCTGTGCTTGGAAGGGATTCACTTTGTTCCAAGACTTGATCTGGAATGAAACCTGAATTGTCTACAGATGTTTATTATTTTGTTGCTTAGAAGATTTTCAAGTATGAAGCAGAATATTCATTTTGGTAAAAGAAACTGAAACTTCAGTAATGTGTAAAGAAAAGGCATTTTGAGGTTCTCGTGCTACAGGGGAAGCAGGATCAGAATTCTTGAGTGAGATCGTCATTGAGGTAGAGTATCTCAGTTCATTTTAGCCATTTACATTTAGATTACCAATTTCGGCATGTCTTCCTATGCTCTATAGTCAATGAAGAGAAATACGTGCTTGAAGCCATGGCTCAGCTAGCATATGTCAGATGGCTACAGTAGTATGGATTAGATCATCCTTAAGAAGTGCTTAGATTTCTCTGCTGCCCATTCTGTGTTTCCATAAAGATTCTCTATGAATAGAAAAATGGAGACTATACTGGAGCAAGGCAGATTCTGAATTCTACCCTTCTAATTTGCTTTCATTACCAGGAAGGAAGCCCAAGCCTCATCATCTTATCTAAAATGATAGAAGGATGAATTAAAAGAAAATAAACATTCTTTTAAAGGTAGAAGAATAATTTTTAGCTGTCTTTCATATATAGGTGGTGTTACTTCAAATTACAACTACTACTACATAAAAGAACACATTAGGATAAAAATGTAAATCAGAAAGTTCTATGCAGAAGATAGAAAACAAGAATTAAACAGTACATATAAAGAAAATTATATAAGCTACTTTACAATGAAAATTCTATACAGTAGAAAAGCTTATATGAAATGAAAATTTCAGAATGTAAATACAATTTTTAAAGCTACTCTTGCAATTGAAAGTGTTATTTGCAGTCCAATGCACATTTTTTTACCTATGGAGAATTAAAAAACCCTCAAAACTTTTTAACATTGCAGCATTGCTGAAACATCTGCATTCATGAATTTGAATTATTTTTAACTGTGCTTAAGAGCTGGATTAAGAATGTCATGTAGAGATACTGTTTAGAGACACTGGACGAACATTTTTGAGTTCAAACAACGTATTCGGATTGAGGCCCAACCTTAGAGGGCCTAAAGCTATTGACAGTTCTGCTACCAGTATTGACTAAAATGCATTTCATCTGTTGTGACCAGTAGTGCCTAATAAAATTTTGAGATTGACCAAGTCTAACTAACTGAAAGTTTTGAAAGAAAGTTTGTAACAATTTCATTTCATTGGAACTGAAAAGTTTTTTTCTTTTTTCTTCCTCTTATTCATTGACCAGAAATAAATTTATCATAAATAAATGAGAAAAAAAAAGCATCAGAAAAGCATCCCTGTAAAGCACTAAAGCAATAAAATGTGTATTTCTTTCCTTTCTGGTAAATACACTTGCTCTCTTTTAAACAGAACTTATCACAAGCTCAACTCTTGTCTTAATATTTTATAACCTTAAACCTTATAAAACTTTAACTCTGATATAAAAGTTTAATACATAGCAGAGGATAGTTGCTGAATAAGAATGTTTAGAAAGGAGTTCTTTAGCACAAAGAAAAAAGCACTGAAGTAATTTGTGAATATTTCATGTTATAAGAACCAGCTTCAATGTCAACCTTCATTTTTTTGACAAAAAAATACCATCCAAAGGTTAGTTCTAACCTTTGGAAAAGGTTACTTCAGTAATACCAAGCAGGGAAGCATATGAAATGTTTGCAAGCCTTTGTGTTTTTAGTTTGCATGTTTCTGATGTCAATTAAAAATATCATCACTCAGGGATAAGTGCATTTTGGAATAAGCATTGTTAAAACCTTTATCCTCCAGAAAGTATTTTAAAGGAAAACAAATAGGGGAAAAACGATTAATATGTATTTCAGGCTGAAGTCTGCAAACCCCGTTTTATTGTGGGAGTTAAATAGTAGCAGTTGAACTAGTTTTCAGTTAATTCTGACTGACTATACCATTTTGCTTGGCTTCAGTGGTCCCACTAAAAATAAAACCCAAAGTCATGAACGAAAACAACAAATTTTACATCCACTTAGAGAATCATGCCTGAGACCAAGAGTATTTGATCACAGCTAGATGAGGTAATCCATTTATGCCAAGTTCTGCCAGCTGCAAGTAGGCTGCTTAAAGCTGTGTTTGGTCGTCCTATATTAATAATTTCCTGCTCAGCTAATGTGATTGATGGCTATCCAATGTTTTTGTGTCCAGTCCTCAACTCAGAAATAGCTTCAAGGTCTGAAATGAGGAACATTTTGTTTTGGTCTGTCATTTCTTTGCTTCCTGTCCATGCCCCAGTTTCTCTGTAGGTTACAGCACTGTCATATGCAGGTCACCTTACCTTACAAGGTGTGGCAAGCATCAGTGTAAAGGAGAGTTGTATTCCGAATAAAGGAAACATCTTCACAAATGATCTTCCCTTCTTCCTTCCTTTCTCTCTCCCTTTTTTCTCCCTTTTTTCTTCTCATTCCACAGCACTGCTGTCATAGCCTTGTGAAAATAGTACTTTATAAACTGCAAACATAATAAAATTGTTGGTCATGACAAATGTCTGAAGTCAGTCTTTCCTATTAAGTCGATGTAATGGCTGCAGTATGTACTGTGCTGTACTGAGGAATAAGACTATAGCTTTTGCAAGAGCTATACTACCAATTTTTCCCACAAGTAAATCAGACAACGACAAATTGTCTTCTTCTTTAGGAGTATTAATAAAGTCTCTACTGTGCATTTTTATGGAGGCAGAATTTGCCCAGATTGCTGGAACTTTGCACAGATTCTGTGTACTAGTTTTTCTGTTAAGGTCTGTTTCTAATTTCATTGCATACAAATATTCCTGGTGACTTGGAGAAAGTTTGATTCAATAAAATGATATAAAACTGCCTCTTTATTTTACATCTGTGAAGTGTGGAGTTGGAGGACATTTCCAATAACTGACTTACTAAAGGAATACACAATACAGGAAAGACAGAAGGAGGGGTAAGATGCTTCCAAGGTCTGTTCTGCGGCATCTTAAATCTATGGCATGTGGTTCAATAGATGATTATATTTGTATATTGTGGATAATTATAAAATTATCCACAATGAATCCAGAGTTTTCTTCTAAGTGGTAATAGCCAATTTTTAGTCAATTTAGAACGTATTATTTCCCATGCTTGGTGATTCTTCCCTACTCTCTTTGATTCTGCATTTATCAACACTGAATTTAATCTACTTTTGATAACATTCAAATTTATTACTCTATCATTCAGAAGCATGAGATCTTTCTTATACTGCTATGATCAGGTTAGATTTGATTATCATTAATAATTTAAATAAAATATTTTCCATACTCATTTTTCTTGGGTAAATAATTAACAACAGACCCAGCACACAGTTCAGGGATGCCTCTGTGGAGATCTCTTCATTATGAAAAATGACCATACATTTCAATCCTTTTCCATTCCAATCTTTCAGCTGATTAATAATTCATTAAAGATCTTCCTCTTCTTTTAAAACAGAATGGGTTCTTTCAGAGGCTCTGAGGGGAGAACTTAACAAAAGTATTTTTGAAAACAAAGTGCATATCTTATATCATATTCACATAGTTCCTGATCCCTTTACATTACTAAAACTTGTAATCTCTGATTTCCTCCATAGAAGCCAGTTTGAGACTTCCAGATCTAACTTATGTGTTCATTTGCCTATGAATCATGTTCTTATTTTGTTTTTATACCAAGTTCCTTTAACGGAGGTAAGACAATGACTAGTCCTCTTTTTAAAGATGTTACACCTGTAGCTTCTGTCCATTGTTCTCATACCAAAGATGATTTAAGTAACATCTTATACCAAAGCAGATTGCTGTATATTTCATAGAAAATTAGTGGATGAATACAAAATTATCTAGGCAATTTATTGTTTTCTATTTCAAAAATTTATTCCAGGACATTTTCTGTTAGCAATTTCATTTTGTGACTACCTGTCAGATTTTGTTTCCAGTGAAAAGAAGACATCTAGTCAGAGAACCTATATGTGACTTAACTCTGTTGTAAATAGAAAATGAGATAGAATAGATAAAAAACCAAAACAAACCCAAACTGAATGAAACGTGGAATTTTTCCATATTTCCATTTCCTTGATAAATGGCATATTTTTATGCAGTTTCTTTCCAGATATGATACATTCTTTCAGTCTGTGGTGCTACAATATTTCTGCTATCAATTTCTTGTTCTTTGCTAGAACTATCATCTTTATTTCAAGGGAGTCTCAAAAAAGTGGAACAGGCTTCCAAGCACATAAAACTAAAAGATTATTCTTTTTTAGAACCTTCATTCTGTCAGGCTTTTTTAACATGCGTCAAAAAATACCGCTTCATAATAATAATAGAAAAATAGAATGGGAAGGAAGATTTTTTTTTCATTTTTTGCCATCATAGTCAGTATACAAGGCAAAGTGAGAGTTATGATAAAAACTTAATTTTTAGTAAGAAAATCCAAAGACTCATTTTTTTTAGAAATGCATACTTATGGAATTAATTATATTTACTTTCTGTTATCAGATGGCTAGAAGTGACTGTTAAAATCTCAGCAAATAGCCTTCTGCCTTTGTAAGTACAAGGAGATAATGTGCCATCTCACACATAGATCATTTGATGCTCAGTGAAGCTCATTTAAGCTACGAAAGTTTTACCATTTATTTAGAAAAAGGAAAGGATTATCTTCCTCATAATTTTACATTACTTCTACAAAACAAAGCACCTTTTGGGAAGGAAGAGAAGAAGGGAGGAAAACAGGAGTAATTTAAATGCCATTTAAATGTTCTCAGTATTTGGTTATCCTCCACATGAAAGGTCTACTGAAGTATACTGTCTCTGAAGATAAAGACCAAAGTTCAGGAGACAGTCCAAGCCCAGGACATGAGTCAGAAAATAAGCATACCTGTTACTGAGTAGGTTGATTGTCTAAACTCTCTGGGTTTGGGGATTTTTGTTTGGTTTTTTGTTTTTTTTTTTTTTTGTTTTTTTTTTTTTTTTTTTTATTTTTTTATTTTTAATTTCTAAATTACTTGGCAGAATAAAATCTGCTTTAATGCCAGAATTCTGATAAATACTACTATTGAACTACATTGCCTCTTGAGTATTCGGGAAGCTTCTAATTTTTCTTAAAAATGAAGAAAAGTAGTACAAGAAAGAGTTTCTCACTTTGAAGATATCACTTCAACTAGTTTGTTTATTAATCTTTCAATGTCTATTTTTGTACAATAACTGATAAATAATTGCAGAAATACAAGAACCTGCAATATGATGATCAGTTAAACTGGTAATGAATTCTGCGCCCAAGATTTTCTTGTGATAATTTTAGCCAAATTAAACTTAAAAATAAATCTTCAATAAAAAGCAATCACCTACATTGGGATTTTATTTCTTATTTTGGGAAAGCTTGAATGTATCTCTGAATTACTTGTGAAAGATTGTCTTTATTCTTGAAAGGGTTTTTTTAATATTATTTGTGCTGACTAGAGGATTATAAAGGTCTTCATAAACATAATAGACTGGATTAAAAACATAGTTGGGAATTATATAATCACATCTCATTTCTTGCTCACTTCTAAATGCACCTGCTAGGAAAAATTCAGAGTAACATAAAGCATGTGGCTAACATGAAGCACAGGCAATCTCATTAATATAAACATTTTTTTAGGTTAGTTATATACATATATGTGTGTAATTATATGTACATATACATATATACATATACATATATATATGTATGGCCAAATTATACCTTTTTGTTATGTGGGAGCTCTGTATGGGAAATAGGCTTGTATGTTGTTACAGTAAACATTCACATCTGCCCACCACTGATTATCTCTCCACTGGAATGGAGGACTGGAAGACTGCTGAAGAGGATATTGAATAACCCCATCTGGTCCTGTGGAGAATACCTGAAAGTGCAAACACATGCATGACCCATTAACTTGAAAAAAATGAATCAGTTATAGTAAAAAATATTTTTGAAAACTATACTGTTCTATAACTGATATAAAGACTCCTACATTCAATGCAAAAAAGTCCCACAAGCCTTGTAAAGTTTTGAATTAAGAATTCATCTCTAAAAAGCCTCACTTATTTAAAAATAGAGCATATGTGTTGTTATTTATAAGTAAATGTAATATATTGAAAGTTTGTTTTAAAAGAGTGATATATATACATAAAATATGAGATACTATTCTGTTTCTTTTTTTCTTGTTATGCAGTACTTGTTTTACTAATATATCAAAATACTTAAAATATTTATATCAATAATATAAAATAATATAAAATAATATAAAATAATATAAAATCTTGTAGGCACTTTTAATAATTCTTTTTAAAATAATTAATAAATTAGAATATATGGAAATAACATGCCAATTGTTATGACTCTCAAAAAGATATTATTTTATTAATTTATGCCAGCCAAGCAATGCTATTAAGAGTGCCATCTTGACTTCAATCTAAGAAATACTATGTTAACTCTACAATAGTTCTAATTTTTATTTTTTTAAAAATTATATTATTTATACTATATTAACTGGAGAAATCTACTGCCATTTTTAAGAAAACAAAGGTGGAATGGAGATTCGTGGCTGTACCCAGGAGAACAGTGCTCTATGTGAAACAGTGTTTTGACTGATGTAGATCTCAAGGGTCAAGGGTATATTTATTCCCACCCAAATATTCAATGATTTCTCAGCCTACTCACTGTTTCTTAGTTTAAAAGCATATGAATTGTTCATAGTGACTTGAACAATATTAATTTGGATAAGTCTGCACCACACTGTTCTGCGCTGCATAAGCAAACACACTTCGGATTGCTGAAGTGGATATAATTGGACTTTGTTTCTCAACGTGTTTAAAAAAAGGACAATAACTTTTCTAATTGTCTGTAGTCTGGAGATGTTCTTGTGTTTTGGACAGGCTCAGAAGCTGCAAGTAAAACCCACATTTCTTCTCTCTCCTAAAGAATATTTGCTTGGTATTAATATTAACTACATATACCTTTCAAATCCATCACTGAAAATAAATCAGAAACCAGAAAAGTGCTCTATTTGCCTCTTTCTGAAATTTGTGTCTACATCTAGGAAATATCTTCTGGAAAACTTAATGTTTAAGTCCCACCAATTTAAATAAGAATATATTTGCTTTTCTTAATAAGATCTTACATTAATAGTATCTTCATTTTGGTTTCTCTTCAGTACACAGGAAAAAACTAACACCTATCCATGATTTCTTCTAAATAAGATTCTTACAAAGCAGCAGTAACGTTTTTATTTTTGCAACTAAAGTAGCAAGTAAAATTTTACTTGCAACTTCTGACTGCTGAACCAAACAGAATTCAAAAAGCCAGTCCTCTTCCTTCATGGAAGCTGTATAGAAAAGTATTGTAAAAAAGGGAACAAATAATTGATAGTTTAACTTTTTTTGATAGATACTAATGTTCAGAATGCTCTCTAAACAAAATAAGGATTCACTGGAGAGGCCTCATGAATATACAGGTTGGAGTCCTTATTCTAAAAATGACTAAGCTATTAAAAGTTACCAGTAGTTTTCAGTGTTGTCAATGAGTAAGATAAAATGTTTGTGTGAGTTTGAGGACCAAAAGCATGGTTGATGTTCCTTATTCTGCTAAACAGGGAAATGAAGGCAAAAGATTTTTCCCTCCCATGTGTCTTCCCACGGTGTTCACAAAGGAGCCTTCGCAAAGGCTCTTTAGGCATCTAATTGAGGCATAAAAGTGAGTAATACGAGAACTGCCTGTAATGGTAGTAGAAAAATGAAAAGTATTCCAGGTAATCTAGTGCATTTGATGTCCATTAGAAGCAGCTAACTCAGTGCGATAAGTTAAGCCTTTCCTCATTAACACCTTTAGCTTTGTGACTTCTTGAAAGAAGGGCAAGAGAAAAGTAGGGGAGCATATGGTAGCATTATAAAAGAGTCAACCTCCATTTATGGAGGTCGGGGAAGACTGAGAAGTTGCTCCCAGCAGACACTTCTTAGTTTATTCACTCTAAGCAATTGCTCTCAGATCCATATTAGGCCATGAAATGTGGAGTTTGACATTAGGGAAACACACTTGCATATTTCCATGAGTCCAAGATTAACCTAGAAAATTAGATTTACTGTAGTAATAAATATCTTGTAGGCCTCTCTTGTCATCTTCCCTTTGTTCTGCCTTCAGATGAACCTATGAATACTAAAGGAAGATGCAAGTAGAATTCAATATCAGGCAAATTAAATGACATTTGGAAAGAGCTTTATTTTTATTCTGGACAAAAATCCAAATAGCTATAGATTTTTAAGTTCTAATTTAAGAACATAAGTCTGCTGACCTTTAATGAGACTGTTACTGTAACTGACTGTTGAGATTTCAAATACTCTTTTGAAAAATGTGTGAGGTTTTAGAAAATCAGGAACAATCATTTATTTTTCTAATAATTAAACTGAACAAATTTGGTGTGTCAGCCACATTTAACTGTGTGTCACACACGAGCATTCATAAAGTATTCCAAGGATTGACACTCTAAAAAGGTATTTTTGGATATGTACTAAAATGTTGCACTGGTTATTTCTTGTATAAACACAGACTGGCAAAAAAAAAAAAGTATTTTTAAAGCAAAGAGCAGGTCTGTGGAAACTTAAATGTTACTGAGCTAATAAATCTAAACTAAGTGAATCTAAACTGCCACATATTGGAAATCCTTGAACAAGAGCTATCCATTAGTGTCTTAAAATTTCCTATTCATGAGTTGAGGCAAATGAACTCTCCCTTCCCTTCTACTGTTTTGTTTGCCTTAAGGATTGTTGATTGATCTATCAATCCACAAGTATTGCAGATACCTCCTTAGAATGAAATTTGTAAGTAGGCTTGTTATCCTTCAGCATTAAATGAGAATTGCACACTGTTGTACTTAGCCCGCTAAATGTCAACATGATTCGCTGGTAAGGCATTGATCCATCTAAGTCTCTTCCAGCATCTCTGCTAAGAGACTTTAAAAATAGCGTCACTAATATTTCATTCAACAGCACAAAATACTTAAACTTTTATTGCTATTCTTTCATTTCATGTGATTTTTTTTTTTAAGCAAGAGAATCTGCTTTACCATTCTGATACAGAGATTATACTTTAGAAATCCTCATTTATGTATCACTCCCATGAAATGATGAATGGGAAATCATAATATTGTCCTCTGCTTGTTATATAAGACAGCTGATGGTTTCCGTGTCACCGTCTACCAACTATATACAAATAACTGTTGAGGATGACAGTTGTGGCACTCCCACTTAGCAGCTTTGGTGGGACCCTCTCAGCTTTAGCAGAATGTTTTAAAGAACATTTGTGAGATGTGAGCAGTTAGGAGAATATTTATCCACTGACTACCATATATATATGGCTTTTTGAACCCTATACTCAGCAGTTTCATTAGTTGATGAAATGGGGAATTCCTTTTTTCAGGCTTTACAGAAATCCAAATCTCAAGCTTATATTTAATTATTTATAACGCCTATTGCAGAGCTGAGTGCATGTACTGATCTACTTCAATGCTGTTGGGTTTTGTTAATTCTATTAAATCTATAATTAAGAGTGAGCTGTAGCAATGTAACTATTAAACTCAAGAAATGTAAAAAAAAAATAAATTTTTTTCATTTAACAGTCAAAACAATACCTGTTGGAGTTCCTTCTTTATGCAATTTTAAATCTTTCTACTGGCTTTTCAGGAGCAGACTTTAAACTGGGGTTTGCTTTACTTTACTTCAGTTCCTGTAATGTATACATTTGAATGTGGTCGAGCAATTGAAGCACATGTTATTAGAAGAGAAACCAAGTAAGGCGTCCAGAGAGCTGGTCATCTCATCGCTAAAGTGAATGCCTGTAAATGTCCAGATGAATACCTCTCTAGGCTCCAATAGCAGCTTAGTTCAGTTCCTCATGCATAGATATCTAGTGTCGTTTGGCATGCCCTAAGATGTCTAAGATATGTTCCATGGGGTTGACAGATACTACGCTGGATCTAGATAAGACCATGCTTTATAATGCCATCTGAAGACTGGACAAGATACTTGAGAGCATCTTAATAAAGAATGCCATAGAGTGATACCTTGCATAAAGACTTTTGTCAATAAGGACTAATTTTAAATGTACAGATATATCTTGTGTTTACTTGGTGAACGTAGACTGTACTGTAATTTGGTTTTGTCTACTGTAATTTCCTTTTTAGAAAAAAACTCCACAGTTATGGGCCATGTTATATTATGATTTATGCACACATAGCAGAACTGTAGTAATGAAAGTCCATGCTAATTACCAGTATTAGGTACAATGTTTCAACAGAGAAAGACAAGTTGTTAATGGTTATGGTGAGAAAAAAAAAATCCTGAAAATATTTAAGATTCAAATAACACACCTATTTCCATTTCTCATGTTCTTGCCTATCTTCTGAAATGTAGAGTAGATAAATGAATTAATTTTTTCTCTGGTTCTTTACATGTTCTAAGTTCTTCATCTTAAATTGGTTACTGCAATCTGACTGAAGTAATTCATTCTGTATATTCGTTTAAGATGCTTTGAGATTGCAAATCTAAGAAACAATTTTTGTAGGATCCTTTCACTTTCAAGAGACACTGTACAAAGGTTTATTTAATGAGATATTCATTGAAAGGAGTACTGCCTCTTGAAGGGAGTACTGCATCTTGAAAGGAAAACTGCCTCTTTGAGAGTTTGAAAGCAGTGAAGTGATAGATTTATAACAGTTAAATCAAGAAGGGACCATTACATTGGCTTAAGACACATAGAACACATACACAGAATTTCATTCGGGTACCTTTATGCTCAATAAATGAACACTGATCTTATAAGATTGGGATCAAGAGATAAAACCTGTCCTCCTATCACCAGTATTTGAAGAACAAATCACGTCTAACCAATCTCTTTGTTAGATTTACTTTCCCAATGAATTAAAACCCAGGAAAGATTTTGGTACTTAAGCATACTGATAAATGAACTAATGATATATGATGGAGGTATAATCAGCCCCTGTAAGTGTTCAGCTGTTTAAAATCAATCATAGAATAGTTTCTTAAAGGCTTGTTGTAAGCTGAAAGGACATTTATTACAGTTATGTCCTGAAGCCAGTTTGATTCACTTGCTTGAATAGTAAAAATTAAAAAAAAAAAAAAAAGGCATACAAACTGCAGGTGAAAGTCAAAAGTGATTACAAAAATGATTGTAAATATAAGTCTGATCTCCCATTGATTTTGAACCATTTGGAAGGAAAAAGGAAAAAAAAAATTGAAATCTTGATGTTGAAACACAAGGCTCAGACACTCAAGCAAATTACCCATGGGTACTGCTTTAATAATCACAGATGTATATATCCCACAGCAAATGCAAGGTAATTTGAATTAACTTATTTCTCTTGTAACAAAGGGTAAGCTATTTCAGATATCTGGTTTCTGTGGTTAGGAATAGAATTTTTGGTCAGCTGATGTGTGCTGTCTTTTGGGAACCTGTTTAGCTAGAGAGAGAAACACTTATGATATCTCTGAATCTCATTCACTGAAAAGTTTTGAGTTTTGAGAATTAGGCAGACATCTTTCAGTAATTGTCTACATGTGCTTAATTCTTACTAGGCAGATGGGTAAATAATTTTTCTAGATTTATTTAATTTTAATATTTACATCACTCTTAGCCTTCTTACTCCAGCTGCAGGAGGCATTGTGGTTGCAGACTTTGCAGCCTGCTGGGGGAATCAAGCCACCCTGACATCTGCTGGAAAAGCAGCACAGTGAGCTGTAGGCAGTCCAAGAGACTCCTGGAATGCATGGAGGATAACTTCTTAAGCCAGGTAGACAGCTCTGCCAGGGAAGATGCAATACTGGACCTGATGGTCACCATTGCAATTGAGCTAATCAGTGATGTCAAGAATGGAGACAGCCTGGACTGCAGTGTTCATACACTGGTGGAGTTTGGAGTCCTAAGGGATATGAGTCATGCAAAGAGCAAAGTCAAGACTCTTAGGAAAGCAAACTTCCATCTATTAAAGGAGTTAACCAATAGGACCCCTTGGGAAAGTGTCTTCAGGGGCAAGGGAACAGAACAGACCTGCCAGATCTTCAAGGACACTTTCCATGGAACCTGAGTGTGGGATCCTCAGGCACAAGAAATTGGGCAAGGAAAGCAAGAGACTGTCATGGCTGAATCAAAATCTGCTGGTAAACTAGAGGGCAAGAAGCAAATGCACAGGCAGTGAAATCAGGGAAGAGTATAGGGATGTTGCTTGGTTGTGCAGGGATGGAGTCGGGAAGACAAGGCCCAGCTGGGGCTGAACTTGTCAAGGGATTCAAAGAATAATAAGAAGGGCTTTTACAGGTATGTCAACCAGAAAAGGAAGGCTGGAGAAAGCATACCCATCCTGATAAACAAGGCTGGCAAACTGGTAACAACTCAACAACTTTTTTGCCTAAATCCTCACTGGCAACATCTTTTCCCACACCTCTCGTGGATTAATAGCAGGATGGGGACTGGGGGAGCAAAGTCCCTCACACTGTAAGAGAAGATCAGGTTTGTGAACAGTTGAGGAATGTAAACATACGTAAGCGTATGATGAGATGCATCCCAGAGTCCTGAGGGAATTGGCTGATGTAATTGCCAAGCACCATAATATTCAAAAAGTCATGCCAGTCAGGTGAAATTTCCAGGAACAAGTGAAACATTGCATCTCTTAAACAGGGTAGAACAGAAGAGTCTAGGAACTGCTGAGCTATCAGCCTCACCTTTGTGCCTGGAAAAATCATGGAACAGATCCTCCTAGAAGCTATGCTAAGGCACATGGAGGACAGGACAGCCAGCATGACTTCACCAAGGGCAAGTCCTCCCTGACCAATCTAGTGGTCTTCTATGATGGAGTCACTACATCAGTGGACACAGGAAGAGCTGTGGATGTGATTTATGTGGAATTTGGCTGTCAGGCTTTTGACACGGTCCCCCATAACATCCTTCTCTCTGAATTGGAGAAATATGGATTTGATGTGTGGACCGTTTGGTGGATGAGGAATTGGTTGGATGATCAAATCCAGAGGGTAGTGGTCAGCAGCTCAGTGTCCAGATGGACATACTGACAAGTGATGTCCTCTGGGGGTCTGTACTGGAACCAGTACTGTTTAATATCTTCATCAACAACAGTGAGCTCAAGCATGCCTTCAGCAAGGTTGCTGAAGACACCAGTCACAGCGATGCAGTTAACATGCGTGAGGGTCGGGATGCCATCCAGAGGAATCTGGACAAGCTTGAGAAGTAGGAATGGGAATCTCATGAAGTTCAACAAGATCAAGTGCAAGGTGCTGCAGCTGGGTCAGGGTATCAATAGAGGCTGGGGGCTGAACAGGTCAAGTTTGAAATCATTTGGTCATTGCTAAAATTCATGGGGGAACAAACATATCCAGAAAGTTGTCTCGGTCTCACACTTGAAATAGTCATGATGGTAGCTTCTGAGATTTGCTATGGTTTTGGCACTTAGGCTATCTCAGGAGAACAGCAGGTCACCAAGCTGTCACCACACTGCTCAAGAAGTTGTGACTGGATCTGTTTTTATACTTTCACCTTGACACCATTTTTGGTAACTAGCGTCTCACTAATTAAGGGATGGGATGAATGGAGATGGCAGTATGAATTAGGACAGCTCTTTGTTTTGTTATCAGTAAAATGACACTGAATGGTTGTCATTGGCTTTTCTGGCTCAAGATGCTTTTCAGCTATACTAACATTTATATATTATGTACTTACATCTTTCAAATGCTAATAGAAAGGAATATTCAAACAATCCCCTAATAAGCATATTGTTTCTCCCTTCTAAGTTAGGATTAGATACAGTTGTAGCTAGACTGCCTAGACCTTTACGTTGTCAGTGTGAGGATTTGGGGAAATAAGCAGCAGGAAGAAGAAAACTAATATATCTTCATAATATCTTTTAGGAAGAAAAGCAAATGGAAGAATTATTTACAGTTTAGCTCCTCATCTGCTATATCAGAATCATATATCTTCCCAGTACAGTTAGTATAATGAACATTTCTGGTGTTCCTTGCTTGGCCAAATGCATCCAAATGATTAGCACTTGTAGTGTTCACCAGAACCCCTCTGACTCACCCTGAAAATGCTCCCTCCCACCCTCATGTAATTTACAGTCACAAAGTTCACCAGGAAGACCAGGAATATGAGTGTCACCCCTGTCACCCGTTTTCTGAATTTGTCAGACTACTTAGTGTGCAGTTAAACTAATCTGCCTGAGTGACATCTGTGTACAAATACTGTCTTGATACCAATACTGTTTGAGAGATATAAAGTCCTCAGCTTCCTCCAGCAAGCTGATGCCAGGTCTCCTAAGCAAGCTGCTATGACTCATTTACTCTACCCTCACCTTCCATTAGCCTTCACGACCTGCTGTGGTGTATTTCTAAAGTGGTCCCTCCTAGTGCACAGCTAATGTGTGTGTATGTTTCCTTAGTAATCTCAGGTCAATTTAGAATTGTTCTGCTTGCTGATAGTATCATTGCACAAAGAAATAGACTTCAGCAATACCGTGTGTGAGAAAATAAGGAAACAAGATTGGCAAAACAAATTAGTATCTTACTGTAGCTTCTTTTGGGATCACAATAGCAGCCTCCCTCTGTTCCATGTCTTTTCTCATCTCTACACCCCAAGTCACATTACATGCTAGTTTAGTTGTTTGGTGCTGTAAACATTTCACAAGAATTTATCCACAGCTGTCAAACTCACAGCTATCATTATTTTTATTAGTCATCTTCCCTTCTAAAAAGTCAGCATCCTTCCCACAGGCTCACCTTTCTCCCTGCCTGACTGTCTACTTCTCAGGATTGCAAGCTGGTATTCAGTTGTTGTCTTTAGTGACACTGGGTTTCTATGTGCATTTGCCATTAACTGCATTGAAAGGAGCAAGAGCTCACCCTACTGAGCAGGACCCCAGACACTGGAACCAGCTAGGAAAGGAAGAAGTGATAGAAAAATATGTGATATTGTTATTGTCAAGCTAAAATACTTCCACACAGAAGCTCAAGAAGGAAAAGTGAATTCTTCCTCAACATTTTTACAGTCCTAAGGTCACCCTTAAAATTCTACCCTCTCTTCCAATTTAATGTGCAGTTCTGCACATATGCATACATATATGTGTACACAGAAGTATGATGCAGAGATATTCTTGCAGTGCAAGTGCAGTGCAAACCATCTTGGCAAAAATTACTATCTACATCTGCATGAGGTCTGTACTGTTATGAATTATTTCTAAAGAAAGAAAAAATAAACCTAGAATTAGATTTTTTTTCTGTAGGAGTTCAGAGCACTCTGACAAAGCTATTTACCATAAAGTGAAAAACCTCTGCTGCAATTCTGACAGTAAATTTATTTCTCTGCTCCTATGCTCTCTCATTCTGTAAAGCGAGTGAGGATGGAACTTATTTATCAAGAACATACTGAATTTTTGTAGTTACCTTTTCTTATTCATTTATATTATTCAGCTTTGTTAACATCAGAGTGTTCTTATTTGTGGTGCTTTTTTTAATCCACATCTCTGAAATCTTTGTAAAATAAATCCTTTAATAAGCATATAGGTTTTCTCCTTTTTAGGATACAGCTAGATAACTAAGTAAACAATCAATCTGTGGATCAACTGTTTTCTCAGTTCAGCGTATTTTCACAGGAATCAGCATGATTCCTGCCATAACTGTAGTTAATTAACAAGTACCTCAAAGTCCTTGCTTTTATTGTTATTTTAGCCACTGGTAAGCATGCTATTGCAACTATTAACCGTAGCCAAATGTATCAGAAGGAAAAGACAGTCTATAGTTTTATGTAGTCAGCAATGAACTTCCAGGAAGCTTAAACTTTTTTTTTCAGAAAAAAATCAATTGCAGTTGAGCAACCCTGTATTTTTGCTGTTGCTGTTGTTAGATCTATGCTGAATAACGATCATAAGTTAAGAATGCAGATATCAGCCAGGAACTCAGTTTCATGTAGTATAAATGCAATTTTGCTTTAAAATAGGTTATAATTTTATAATTAGATCCTATTAACGAATGTACATAGTAATAAGTAATTTATGCTACTGCTTGTCGTCATCAAACTCATTACTTGCAGAGTCTTTCATCCCTCTCCCTAACCAGAAATATGAAAAATTCTCCCAAAAGGCTCTCCTCATATATATTCCCTTTCCAAGCCCCACCACTGAAATTTTCCTACAGAAAAGTAATGAGATTAAGCTTACAGGACATGATGAAAACAAGTTCTGGAGAACAAGCTCCAGTTTTCAATTGCCATTTCATCCAAAGTAGTAATTTCTCAGGGTCAAAACATAATTTAGGTGTATGAAGTTCCCTGTGAAATAGCAATAGAGAACAGGGGAGAGTACAATGGGAAGAAAAAAAAAATAATCTGTATTGAACATTTTTATAGAACTACCTTTTAACTCAAACAGGTTCTAACCAACAGGTTATCTTAAAATTTTACCTTACTTAACTTTGAGAAGGGTCTTCATGAAACATCTTACTGTGAAAGTGTATCTCATATTTTTGGGAGAAGGGAAATCAGGGACTGCTACCATAGGAAGGTGAATAGTGAGCAGAGGGAGACAGCTGATGTATTGTACAGCCCTACAGCATCTGAACACAGCAGATGGAGCCCAGGGCTGTTAACTGGGAGCCAGAGCCAGGATGCTTCCAGGGGATCAAGAATATAAGGAGATAAGGCCAGAGACAGAACTAGAGATAAGGCTACAATATAGACAGTAGTGGAGTTTTACTTTTAAAACAATTAAATTTCCTCTTTCACTGTTTTAAAATAAGAATTATATTCCCGTAAGCCTGCAATATCAGCAATAGCTCAGGAAACAAATCAAGCCTATATGACCACCAGCCTCTGTAGACATAAAAAGGAAGAGTGTTGCCTTCCAGTTTCAGTTCCCCTGTGGAAATGGTCTTGGAGTGCTTGTGGGTCCTTCAATTTATATTTAGTTAGAGGCACTATAAAACTGCAGTCAGGACTGTAGGCATATAAAGGACATTAAATATATCCACGAAAAATTCTGAGCAGGACTAAGAAAACAAGAATACATTCTTTTAAATATTGGGAAGAAGCATACTTTGCTAATGTCAGAACTTGATAGGCAGGGCATACTGAAAATACAACAGTTCTATGCCTTATATATGGTGCATTTAGAATTTTCCTTTCACTGAAATGCTATCTGATTTGGTTTTAATTTGTGAGATGTTAGTAATGAACTATTAAAAGTAAATAATAGCAGACATAGTAACAATAGGTCTAATGTGTAACTACGTCTAACAAGGTGTAGTAACAAATAAAAGTGAACTCCTTGATCAAATTTTTGAGTTAGTCTTAAAAAAAAAAAGAAAAAAAGAATGTCGGAGAATATCTAGTGGTCTAAGGAAAAGTTTGTTTCTTCTAATGTTCAAAAAGGCCAACTACAAGTTACAGGTGAACTAGTCTCATGTTAATCCTAGGAAGATAATAGGGAAGTTGATATAGTAAACACTACAAAAGAATTGATTAAAAACAAAAGAGCTTTATGGAATATAAGTTTCATCAAATGAATTCATTGTGTTTGTTCAAAGCAAGAGATGGGTACAATCTAGAAACACACTAGTACATTTTGACACTTGAAAGGTTTTATATTAGTCTTTCATAAGATTCTAATTCAAAAGAAGAGTTGGGTTTTGTTTGTGGTTTTTTTTGGTTTTGGGGGGTTTTTGAGTTAATTAACTTGCATTGAGTTAATTAATTTTCACGGCTCTAGACTTCAGACTGTCAAATATGCATAAATATACAATTGGTCTTAAAATATATAAATTTATTGATTTAATTTTTAAATGTTTCTTAAATTATGGAATCTTACATAATAATTACAAAGTAATACAGTCAGCGTCAGTGCTAGTAATGGGATAATCCAAAGAGAATCTTTTGAATACAAGCTATTACAAGGTATACATGTATATCTGCTAAGAATATAAAATATATTCATAACATAGGAAATAGCATCCTAAAAGATAAAAATAATTTAAAGAGAGGATCAACAAATTTTTTTGAAAAGAAGAAGAAAGATTAAGTAAGAAAATACATGGCAATAATGAAATCATCACAAGAACTACACATCCTATGCTGGTTTGCAGTTTGAAGAAAGTATGATCTGAAAACAAAACTAAGAAAAAAACTATAAGGAAAAAAATAGAATGATCTGGTAATTAAGCTTTAGAGAATGTTAATAAGAAGGGCAATGTGTAATATGTACACTGGAAGACTTTCTGGGTTTCAGAACTGATATTTGAGTTGTCTTGTAAATCCTGAATCCTTTCTGAGCAAGCAAAATATATAGGAATATTATTCACTTGAAGCATATTGCATTCTTCTGTGTGTTTTTCTAGTTGACTGTAGGGAATTCCATACTAGGTTTCTGCATCATGCCCTTCTGCATCATGTAATGTGTTTACATATGTCTTCATCTGTGCTGGGACTGTTGCTACCTCTGTTGCTGTCAGGCATATTGGTAAATATGCATTTAATGACAGCCTACTGTACCTTTGACTTGGTTAAAGTGTTTCTTCTGGGGATATTAGTAACAGTTTGGACTCTTGAACACATTCAAGGTGGCCTAACCAAGGAGGCTGGTCTGAATGAGCTCCTGAGAAATGTGCATGTTAGATAAAGAAGATGTGGATTAATAAATGTTTGGAGACAATATTATTTTTTTTTCTTTTTGCATATTGTGGCAATCTCTAATCCAATAATTGTATTAAGTGAAGGAGGAAACAATGTGAAAAGAACACATGCTTTTTTTGACCTTTACTTCAAGCTTTCAGTGTAATTTTGTGGACAAGTCACTCAATCTCAAGGTTTCCACATGATCTGTAATATAAAGATATTCTCATTTTTCTTTTTATTATTTTTGAAGGATGGTATTATTCTATCACCAAGTGCTATTATGCTCTTCAAGAATAGTTTTTTATGTACCAAATAGGGCAAAAGATGTAATTCTATATCTTTGTAAACTCTTTACGTTTTGGTAAGCTGCACTATTACTTAAAAAATATGAGAGGCAAAAAAATTACTGGAAAAGGATAGTTGTGTAAGAAGCAAGAAAATCTGATAGATTCTTTTCATATCAGAGGATTTCGGCTATGATGATCTGTTAGAACTTGTTTTAAAGAGAGGGAGAACTTGAATCCATAGGTTCATAGAATCATGGAATCATAAAATGGTTTAGGTTGGAAGGGACCTTAAAGGTCATCTAGTTCCAACTCCCCTGCCGTGGGCAGGGACACGTTCTACAATATCACAATATCTACAATATTGCTCAGACCCCCATCCAACCTGGCCTTGAACACTTCAGGGATGGGGCATCCACAGCTTCTCTGGACAAAATGGTAACACTGTGATTTCTATGGAGTACCAGTGAAAATGTTAACTATTCTGATAAAAGACTTAACACTGAGAATATTAAGTAATTGTGCAGCCAAAACCATTTTCTCACCATACAGTTATCAGTTTAAATTACATTTGCTAATCTTATACCTATTTGATTTTGCCATTACTCTATGACATATAAAAAAATCAGCAAAATAAAATTTTCAAATGTGACAGAATAAAAGCCTGATACAAATGAAAATAAAGTCTGTGAAAAAACATAATTTAAAGGGTACACTATCATAAATTTTAGCTGCTTTACATTGGCCTGATTCTTGGCTGTGCATTTTGTGAATTTTTCTGATTAATGTTTGCCCCAAAAAAACCCAGCAAGTGAAGAAAAAGGCTATTTCCTTGCTTATATTGGAGAAAAGACATGGTGAGACAAGAGACCTACCAAAAGGTACTGGAAGGATATTGGCAGTGGGGTAGATTCTTGAGGAATAAATCTGCTTGGGTTAGAGAGATGTTTGCAAATGTTGACTGCTTATAACTCCTTTTCATCATCTAATTTTTTTTTTCCTTTGTTAAAGGATTTTCTGTGTTAGAAAGAAACTGGTTCTCGTTTATCGTTTTGGTTTACAAAACTGTTTTTTAATGTAAAAAGACACAATCAGTGGGGGAACATGCTCCTCCAAAGAGCAGTGTTTAGCTCAATCTGATGAAGAGCGGTTCATAAAGATATGGAGTCAGACATTCATAGAGATCATGAAGAGAGGAGATGCAGCTCTGCTAAAGCATGCCATTTAACATTTATGCCAAAGCATAATTGTATGTTTAGAGTATCCAATTAGGTGTTAAAACAGTACTTTGGATTATTTGCATTCTGCCAAGGAATCTTAAGATTTTGGAATGGTTAATTCTAAACAGTAAGCAAGCAATATGAGGTAGTTTTAAAAAAATAAAAGGGAATAATAGTGAGATGATTCAGCTGGGCTGAAAAGTGAATACTAAAGAGATATCTGTAGAAGGGTAAATAGCTCTGAAGAAAAATAATTGGGGGAAAAAGTGATTATGGTTAAAAGAAATAATATATTTAAATATGTGCAGTATATTAAACAATAAATGTGTTTTCCCAATATTTGTAAAAGTAGTGGGATTAATTGTTTCCATCAAAGATGTGCTTGCTATTGACAAGATGGTACAGAACAGCTTAAAGAGCTTTAAGAGATTAATTATGAATATGACTTTGAATCCTTTAGAATACACAGATCCTCAATACATGTAAAATCTATGCTCAGAACAAACGTATTTTAAAAACACATAAAAGCTTGGGGAAATTAACCCAGTCAACTGATGTCTAAGTCTTTATTTCTACAAGGCTTAAAAGTAGTGCAGGGAGGCTGGGGAAGGCAAACACTGTTTCAAGTCCTTGGTCTTGAAATGAGGCATCCCAAAATGAAATGTTATTGTAATTATTTTTTTTTTTCTGCCAACATTAAGCTTGGCATTGTATACTTTAAAGTCTCAAGACAAATTATAAAGGCAGAGTTGAGAAAATGCACTGTAGTAGCAATTTCAATAAGAATCCTTCAACAATATGTTTAGGAAGGAGAATTTCTGTTGACTTAAGACAATCAAATGATTATGGTTTGGAAATGATTAGCGAGCAAATGTGATATGAAGTACACTGAAATAGGCTTTGTGCTCTTTGTCCCTTTATAAAGGAGGAGAATTATGAATGGACAGCAATATAAGATCATTCCACAGAACAGATACTGTTGGATTTTTGTTGAGATAAATATAATATCACTTATGCATAATACTACATTTCAAGCTTAGGAACAAACCAGTGATGGAAATTCCTTCTATGTGATCTTCTCTAAAGCCATAAGTAACACATTTCAGTTACATGGTGTAACATAGTCAGTAGTCAAAGTCAATGGCCAGTGATGGCTAGAGAGGACTTCCAGTTCAGAATAGTGTGTAATCAAACCAATAAAAAGCTTTTGTGGTCTGGACAGCTGTAGGTACAGAACCGAGGGGTCTGGTGACAAGACCCAGATCTCCCACTGTCTGAACAGATTCCTCTTACCCTGAACCACTAAGGACTGTTACTCTTAACAGTTGGACTCAACGATCTTAAATGTCTTTTCCAACCTAAGTGATTCTGTGATTCTTCCCAAAGGCAAGTAGATGAATAAGTCTGGAATGGTTATGTGTCTCTTCATCACTGTTTTGTATTGGTGTTAGTCTGCAATCATGAGGCAGTCTCCCTTATGCTGTATGCCTTTTCCAATCTTACAGCTGTAACACTCCAATTTTAAGCCTCACGCTTAATTGGGAATATTACTTACGTTTAAGACTTTTAAGTTTGCTTACCAAACTTTTGAAAAGCCTTTAGTTTGTTATACCTTGAATTTGTATCTGGAGAAAATGCTGCTGTGTTTCCTCTAAGAAAATTTCTTTTGATTTAGTGAGAAAATGAGATATTTTGGCAAAAGATTTTACAGGGATAACTAATTATAACATTATAACTAATGCAGAAATATTTCCCCAAACACCCAGCAAAAAGACCCAGTTCACAAAAGCACCCACCACAAAGCAATCAATTTTAGTAAAACACAACTTACTAGTTTTAAGTTACCCACAAGAGAAAGAAAAGAGTAAAGCAAGAAAATAGAGATTGAGAAAAGAAAGAAGTAAAGAAATAGAGAGGAGGAAAATTAATTTCATTTCTGGAATTAATAGGCATTCTGTTTGGCATCTCATTGTAATGAATTCTAATTTAAGCTTATATCCCTTGGATTTTGTTCACCCTGCAGCAGATTTTACCTGGCATTATTTTCTTCACAGCTGTAGCCCTCTTTAACCAGCCAAGGATGAACTGATGAAAGGTTACAGTATGTGCTATCTTGGTTCTTAAAATCTACTAGGTCTCTAGTTTTACAGGTGAATCAGCCTGTTTTGTTGCACACATTTGCAAAATTTATGTAATAGACAAGTAACTGCTAAGACAGTATTTCCAGGAATAAAGAGAAAGGGTAAATTTATGTTTGTTTCAGGCATTGACAGGGCATGGCAGTAAACACCTGTTAAGATCATTAGGGGTCATTTGATATAACATGTTTCATCTGTGAATTACTATCCATTTAGGCAGCATAATAGAGCTTGATGAGAAGGTTGTATTTGCTCTGTTTCTGTGTCTCTTAGGCTTAAAGGGTTTAAAGCTCTAAACTAGAGTATAATAATTTGGAGTTAGGAATTTAGCAATGAGAACTGGAATTGAATTAAGGTAAAACATTAATCATAAAATATAACAAAAATATACTCTTTGGCTGCATTTGGTTCCAGCAGTAGAATAGTTGATGGTTTGGTGTGTAAGCATAAGTACTATACATGATTCATATCTGTATGTTATCAAAACAGCATTAGGACAATAAGAACATTCTCATGCTAGGCAGGTTTGGGGTTGTTGTTTTGTTTTTATTTTTTTTTTAATGGAAAGGATAAGGGTTAGATTTCAATTGAGTTTTTTGAATTGCTTTTTTCCACTTAACAACAGTAGCTTGTATTTCCTTTTTTTTGTTTTTTAATTATAAAAGCTACTAGCAATTGAATGCACATCCATTTTGTCTGAGAGTGAAAATGTTTTGTGTGTAATTGTTTTTTCATGCCAAAGCCTTTAAATAGATTAAGTAACTGTATCATCCTTCTAAAATTAAGTAAAATCGCTTTCCAAGGATACAAGTTAATTAATTTCAAAAGAAAAATGTACTTGATAGTAGTACAAAACCTTATGTACCCCAAAAGTTATCCTGCTAGATTTGCAATTCTGGCACATTGGAATTTTTTTTGTGTGTTGATATTGCAGTTATGCAAAAATCTATTTGAAGTCTGCCCTTTCAAAATTATTCCACAAATCTAGATGCAAAATATACCTGTGCTAATGAGTAAGCGCTGACAGGGAAAAGTGGATGTTGGACTGCAAAGGAAAACCTTACTAGATGGATTAACATTATGATTTCTGTTAAGATAGGAGTACTTCCTTTCCCTTTGCTAATTATTGTAGCATTCTCTTTTTCCCTTTCCTTCTTGGAGCACCTCCCTGGGTAAAGAATGACAGTGTGCTTGTAAAGAATTTTGAACACTTCAAGTATCTGGCCATTTTTACCTATGACAAAGTAAATAAAATAATCTAAATCTTTTAATTATTTAAATGCTTTGATTTTTTTAAATATTATTTTCTATACATTGTTTGTATTATTGTTCTTTAACTTAGTTCCTTGGTTTAATGTACTTAAGCTGTTTGCTTGTGGGCTTTGAAGCTAGTTTGTCTGTAACTCAGAATAATCTGCCAGTATATTTGAACACATGGACTTTCAAGAATACACAACATGACAAATGAGACAAATCCTTTTCCTTTCTGTAAAAGATCCTCCAAGAACTTTCAAAATACAATCCACCCAATCAATATACCAAACACTGTTGCTTCTCACCTGAAATACTAAAAAGGAAATATGCTGAAATACAAAAAAGGAATCGTTTTAGTTTCATGTGTAAGAAAACTAAAGCAGTCATTTGCTTTATTTATATGACCTTCCTAAATGTATCACATATGAAAATAAATTGTAAGAAATTATTTTTTTCATTTTTCAGTAATAGGTGAACAAAATCTATTGTTGAGAATAGCTTGACATAAAATCCAATCTAGATAATGCTACCATGAGTTCATTAGCTGAACTCTGCTGAACTGATGTACAGTGGATTACTGGTATCTTTTGACAACAAATGTCTTAACCATGCAATCCTTGAGACCCCTAATAGATCTTGAACTGTACCAGGAATTCAATAGACAAATGATGCAGTTTGCAATGCAGTCAGGTCACAATGCATCCTTGGAAGTTTTTTCTTTCCTTTTAAAGCATTGTTAAGAATAGCTTATTACAGCTCTCCAGTCTAGAGGAGGTCAAAAAGCCATGCTCTGATTATCACTTGTGGTTGTAATTATTGTGCAAAATGTATGTAAAATAGATGAACTTCACAGTGAATCACTTGAAGCTTCACAGATTATCACTGACCTTACTAAATTTCTCCTGCATGTGTAACTCAATAATACTGCTAGCACTATTAACAGTACTTGATAAAATTTTGCTTTCATTCCTTCTTTTTAATTGCACTGATAATTTTTTGTGTTAAATTAAAAATTAACATAATAATGTGCAATGGCAATGACAATTAAAAAACAAAAAGTGATATGCAAAAATTCTTGCTGAGCAAATTGTATATGTCTGTCTGTCTGTATATGTTCATATGTACATACATGCAAATGTATATGTAAATATGAAAACTCGCACATACCAAATATATATGTATTATGCACAAAAATATATAAACAGACATTTTTACAATTTTTATAAAATTAAGAACAAATTCCTAATAGATTAGAGTCAAAGGAGAACCCAGAGGAGAAAACATTCAAGCACACCAGACACACCAAGGTCTGCTCTCTCTTCGTTCAAGGTTTTTCTCAAGCGTGGAAAATGAAGGTAAAAGATTAGGTTTCTACTTTCCTTTTAAGACAATGGAACCTGGAGTTTTCATGTCTCAAGACACCACCAAAGGACTGTAAGAACAGTCTTAGTGCTGTATTTGTAAGTTTTCCTCTACTGCTTGAGGAGCCTTATATGATGCTTTATATGAAGAAATCTGTCTTAGCCTGAGGATTACTCATTATTTCGTAAGGGAGAAGCACACTTTTGTGGTCCTTTATCCACTAATAGCTGTTGACATATTTTTCAGTAACTTTTTTATGTGTCTTACATTAAGACTCTTTGGACTGGTGAACTGAAACAAGTTTCTTTGTGTATGAGAGAGAGGGGGTCTGTACCAGCAACTGGAGTGGCCTGTGACCTTGGTATGTCCAGCTGCCATCAACTGGGTAGAATGGGGTGTCTGAGCCCAGCTGCTGGAGACATCCACCTTGTCATCCAAGTTGGTGCCTTGTCAGTGGTGGTGTTTTAAATAGGAAAGGTCTGTCCAGAAAGAATGACTAGTATTTTGCAATCTGTTGCAATTATATGCTATGATTGAGAGATTTCATATCATAAATGCTAAATGAATCTCTCTTTTTGACAGCGAGAAGAGAAAATTATGCCAAGCACACAGGAAGAGCTTCAATGAAATATGAATCTTGGAAATCTGCGCCTGTCAATAGCATAATGCATACTTGACAGATGACCAAATACAACAGATGAGAAACCCCAAAATTAGCATGCATGCACATATCAACATTTTAAATTGATTCATAGCAAAACTTGGCAGAAATCAAAATCATTAGCAGGTATAGTTCATTAATAAAAGTCAGTTTCATACATAACTATACCTAATTTCATGATATATAGTATGCAATGATTGCAGTCAGCCAACAGAGTTTTATTGATAGCTGCTTTAATATGGTCACACACAGCCTGCAGAGGAGATATATATGTTCGTTACCCTGTTTACTAGTAACTCTTGTTTTTAGTTTCTGACTACTGAAATACAGTGATAATTAATATTCAGATTGTCAAAATAATTTGGAAATACATTGTACTCCACTGTAACATAAATCAAAAAGTACAGGTGTGCTGCTTTAGTCTTTCATTAGTGAGAAGTTAAAGGTCTTCATCTACTAAAAAAAATGGGTCTAGTTTAGAATTTACTGATGTGGGGTAAAGTTTCTTGACTTTTGATTGAAAATGCCAGTGTTTTATTCATAAACCGTGAAGGAAATGCAGAATCAAGTAATTATCGTTAACATTGCTTCTTGTTGAAAGAAAATATTGCATAGCATAAAGTGGTAGACAATTTATCTTCACTTTAGAATAAGATTGGCGGAAACCTTTGTGTTTGTTTTACAGCACTCCTAATGAAAGCTGGGACTTGCTTATAGGGATTGATTTATCTGCTAAGTTTGGGTATGTAAGTTGCTCAGGTGTAGAAAGAAAGCTGACAATAAAACTCTTATAGCCTAGAGACATCTCTGGCCAAGAGACTCAGCTATAACATTGCCTAATTGTTACATTTTGCCCTTAAGCATGTGTATGATAGTTTGATGTACTCCATTTATAAAACTGTTTTATGGAATTTGGATTTTTAAGTGACAGCTAAAAGAAATGAATTCCACAATTAGGTCTCTGTAATTATACATTGTGTAAACTGCTCATCTCAGGCAGCGATTTCAATAGTGAAAAATTGTTGCACCTATATCATTCTTAGAGATAGGCTAGTAATTATGGCATTAATGCCTTCTCTTTTGTCTTACAGCTGCCAAAAATATAGAAACATTCAGTCATGACTGGGAATGGCTTTTCAGCAAAATAATCTCAACCAAATAAATTTGTATGACAGCGGATAATGCTTGCAATAGCTAATGAATATTAGGTGTTGAATCGAATAAGTAATGAACATACCAGGGCAGTGCACGGGACTAGAAAGGCATCTATACAAATCATAGAGCTATTTAAACTGTTTCAGGTGAGAGCAGTTACCTGTAGTTGGGGTTCGGTTTTTTAATCTTTTTTTCACCTTTTTTAAATTTTATTTTATTTTTTTAGCTAATGGCAGGTTTTCCTGTTAATTTACTTCTTCTCTCTCCCTCAAACTTCTGATATGGAGGAGTATTCTGGCAGCAAAAATGGTAGCAACAAACCCTGAGGAGATAAACTTGCCATGTCACTTTTACTGATGTGAGATCACCCTAGAGCTATTCAAATTTAAGACCAGAAGTGAACAGTCTCAATGACCTTACAGGTTAAAAGATTTCTCAGAGATACCCTATGCTAACACACTCGTCTGGGCTCTGTATGAAACATGGTGAGGCCAGACATGCAATAGGACTGGTTTTGTTTCACCAATGTGAATTCACTGTTATAAATCCAGTTTTATAGTATTATTATTTCTGAAGCTTGACTGGTATTAAAGTGATTGAAGAAAAATCTTAGTTGAGCCTCTATATTGCTGTTCTATAGATTACTATGTTTGACTTGTTGAAAAAACAAATTTTGTGTAGTTCTGTGTATCTTGCAAATGTGGAACAGTATTTTTTCACTTTTTGAATATTTAATTTGTTTTAATTTGTTTAATTTGATTTAATTTGACAATTTTGAAGGTGTACTAGAAAACACAGGTGAAGACAGCATATGTATATAACTTCTATTTGAACTGATGTAGTAAAAAAAATTCTAAATATGAATGCAAAAGACCATAGTACCTACTTGGAGACATTCTTCATGATTTTTGGCTGTTTAAGCCCAAAAGGATGTTGGTTGTAGCTTGCTCGTGTCTGAGACATAGAAGACTGCTCTTTACAGTAGGCAGGATTTTCTATACCTTCTGATTCATGTGAAGGAACACCACTAAATACATTCTTAGAACTTTATTTGTCTAAGCAAGATTACTTTCATCAAAATAGACTTTAAAATATCATTTACTACTGAATTTGGGTAATGTCTACATTTTAGTTTAAAAAATAATTTAAGTTGCCTTTAATACTTTTATTTATTTATTTTTAAGGCACCCAGATGTTTGCTATGGTATTTGCATTTAATCGAAAGAATGACAAAGAAATCAATGAAAAATTTTCTTTCTTTTTAATCTGGGGTGCAGATGTAAACAGCATTACAGATATTTTTAAAGTAGGTTAATGAAAAGTACATTTCTAGTCTCTATTTTTATGTTAATCTTCCCATTTCCATTGAATATTAAATTGATCAAGAAAGACTAATAAGTCATAGTATTCACATATAATTTATAATATTATTATAATAGAATATAATTAATATATTTTGATATCTGGTATTAGGATGAAGAGAACATTCATGACTTAAAATTGTACAAGATATAATTGCTCATTTTCGGATATTTTTCTTCTAACAAGTTATATAACTAGAGAAATAGGTAAAGATATATTCTACAATCAGTGGTCATTTTTAAATATCTTTCCAGAGAAATTGAGTTTGATGGGTATCACGTTATTTGTGTTGAATTAATAACCCATGATAAAACAATGTAATTGATTCCTGAGTGGTCTGAAAAGTTTGAGAAATTGTTCAGCATTTCACTTTGATAATCATCTTGATGCTGTTTGATAGCTTTTTAAACATTTCAAGGGTTCTTAAAGATGTAATATTTTTAATCCATTTCTTTTAATCCATATGAACTTCAATCTTTTGTCTTTTCAATTATAGTTGAACTAGAATTTTGTTTCTATCCCAAAGTTAAAGAAATAAGTAAGTATTAAAAAAATCTACTAATCTCAGGTCTTAACTACTATTAACTACAGCTACAGTATTCTATGTACACTGAGTTTGTCAGATAGTCAGGAAATGGAAGGCTCTGCAAATTTGTCCATATCCACTGAAATTAGCTTGACATTTGAAGACACATTCAGAAAGCAAAAACAAGCACATGCAATAAAAAAAATCAAGTAGAATTCAGGTTTGACTAGACAGGCACTTTTTGAGATGCAAACAGTGACAATATAGATTAGCCTGGTATATAACGAGTTTGACTAAAATAAATCTTATTCTAGTAATGAATTCTTAATTTTGAAGTGGTGTTGTGTTCACTGAATCTAGTTGGAAGTGCACGCTTAAAATTCTGCAGACCTGAGAAATTAAAGGATTACATATTTTGTTAGAGAAGTAGGTACTTTTAAAACATTTGACAAACTTATGAATAATCCATATGGATTAAAGATAAAATATAGCCAAGTAATCATTGCTAGCTGTTTTAAAGGTGTCCCGAGACAGTAAGAGAATTTATGGAATTTATGTCCAGTCATCAAAGATATGCAAAAGATGTGAATAGCTTTTATCTCTATATATATGACCTGCAGTTTGTTCCTCTTGTTCTCTATCTAAATAAAAAGTGGAAAAGAAAAAGAAAGAGAATGGCCTCAAAAAAAATTGCTGTGATACAATAGCCTAAGAAAAAAATCAGAAACATAAGCAGAAATCAGTGTTCTTACAAAATACTCCTGGGCATCCCTCTTCACCTACACCAGTGTTGCATTAAATTGAATGTAGAGAGAAGCATAGGTCAGAAATGTAGACATTCCTTTTATCATCCCTGGAGCTCAGCTTCCAAAGGAGACTGTTGCTGCCGTGTTAAGTACTGAAATGCCTAACACTGAGTACGTACAATTAAAACAGATACTCAGGTTCATTAAAGGTTTAATGCTAAAGGTTAAGTACCACAAAGCAGAGATGCATCAGACTGAGAGTCCTCATAAACTAGCCAGTTTAGGGCAGGTGAGGAGAAGAAATACCTTTCTTTAAATCTTGCTTTTTTTCATATGTGCTTCTGGAAGTATCTTCATCTGTTTCGGAGTACCAGGCAAGACTGTCTCATATCTGTATCTCTTTAAAGAAGTTAAACATTCACATCTGTTTTAATACCTTTGTGTATGCCCTGTGCAAAATACCTGATCACAAAGGTCTGGCTTGTCTGTGTTGTTTGCAGTTAGTTATGTGGTTAGGGCACTCATGCTCTGCTCTTGATTATTCCTCCAGTGAAAGGTCTTACCTAATTTGGTAGTCTGCTGACTAGTCTGTGAAGTAAAGGGAGTGAAAGTGTTTAATCTACTTCATCTTTCAAGAAAAAATAAAAGGCAGAGGGGTACAAAGAAATAACTTTCCTTTAATGGACCAAAAAAAATCTGAATTCCAGGTTTTGCTTTTATGTTTGTGTCATGCTTTGGATAAAAAAATGTAAAACATCTTCAAATCACAAACAGTAACATGGAAAAGATAGATAGAATAGATAGTAGATAGAGAATAGATAGTAGATAGTGGGGTTTTTTTCTATTTTATAACATAAGCACTAAGTATGCCACAGGCTGTCCTGTAATTCTCTGTAACTGTACATAATATTGAGGCTTTGCCTGGAGGTTTCATACCTACAAGTTTGCAAATTAAGGTCAGTATTTAACTTGGATATGTGTGTACCTACCTTTTTATTTAATTCAGTCTAGCATATCACTCTTGTTGCCTGATTTCAGCCTCTGTAGATAGTAATTTTACAAATACTGTGTTAGACAAAAGTAATATTAATGGCTATTAATATGCGTACATATGAAAAATTCATTAGACCTTTTTCATATTGCTCATAGGATGAAGAGCATGGCTTGGGTATGTGCTGGGTTAATGAGTGGTGACTGTTATGGAACATGTAGTCCTTAATTGCTTGCAAGTTAAGTTCCTAGGGTTGTAGTGATCCTGCAGTGTAGAAGCTGAAACCATCAAATTTGTCTTAGACAGGATTCACCAAATTGTCAATCTTAATTGCTGTTTTTGGGATTAGCAATTAAAATTGACACTTTAAAACAGCAGGGCATAATAACCTACAGTTTATTTCTTTATTTCAGACATATCTTTCTGATATGCAGATTTGCAGATGCAGGCAGGCATGTCAGGGCCGTGAAATTCGTGAATGTCACCAAAAGATGTATGACACTCAATAGATCTGTAATGAATAGCAGGAAGAGATTGTATGCTGCTTGCCACTGAATGCTGTGCAAGCTCCCTAAAAGCTTGTCTTGCAATACGACATGGGTTGAATCATTCACACAGTTTACTGAAGGGCAGGGGTGCATGCATGTGTGTTGTGATCTCCCACCTCACCAAGTGTAGTATTTGACTGAACCAGAATTTTAAGCCAGGAATTTTAAAGATTCAACTTACTGTGGTCTTTGATATGATTTCCATTGCAGTCATAATGTGTTTCAAGCTCTAACATGCTACCTATGCTGTGGAATATCAGCATGTAATACAATAGTGCAGTGAAATTTTATGCATACTGAACACAATATTCATAAAATACTTGCTTGTCCTTTTTTGAATGCCATCACCATCACTCACCTTTATGATTTCTGTTTACATAAAGTCCCTATATCATAAAGTAAATGCTGGAAGAAAATGTCTTCTAATAAAAGAGAGATCTGCATTCTTGTATGTATTTGTGTACACGCTCTGAATGAGTAACTGTGTCAGCTAATTTACTTAGTTTATCCATATAGATACGGCCATTTGTCATGACAAAATAGTTAAAACATGACACAGGCACCTCTCTTAGGCATAATTCAAGCCATCCATTCAGAAAATAGAGCACTGTTACAGAAGGAAGTGCAAACATCTGGGAAGTGGTCAGCTGGTGCTGGGATGGAAAAGCCTGTGTACTGTCACACAATGGGAAGCATGCCCTATAGCTTTTCTCTTCCCTCTTTTTTTGTGTGTGTGTGGGGTTTTTTTTTGTTTGGGTTTTTTGGTTTTTTTTGGGGTTTTTTTGGTTTTGGTTTTGTGGGGTTTTTTTGTTTTCTTTATTTGGTTAGGTTTTTTTTCTCCTCTCTCTTAACCATCCCACTAGTAAGTGCAGCACTGCTCTTTTATAATCCATGATTGCATTGTTCATAGAGTAGTACAGGACTAAGGTAGAAGAGAGCTCCTGTGTCAGTGACACTGGCACTGGTTGAATGGACTTTACGAAGTTGCATTTGTTGGAAGATTACACACTACTGATAAAGGAATTACAGCCAGAGCTGTCTGAAATATATGGGACTTTTCCCTCCATGGTATATTAGAACTTTCCTGTATGGTGTTGGCTTCATCAGTTTCTGAATGTACAATCTTTAATGTCTGTATTTGTAAAAATCTCGTTTTATGTGGAAGTATGTGCATAAACGATGGGTGGTGATAAAACCATAAGTTATTTTATGTGCATCACTTCTGCATTAAAATACTATGTGATCTCTATTGATAGATCTGTCAACTGCTTATTGTACCTAAGTCTGAAACCATCCTCTAATTGTTCTGCCTAAGTCAGAGTTCAGAATTCCACTGTTCTATGTTTTTATCATGTATCCATATAGTATAGGAAGTAAAATATTTAACATTATTTTAATGATGGAGATCAGCAAATCAAGTCAATACATTTATCATAATAATTTTATAAATTGAAAAAATAAAAGTGTCAGTGATTGTTACTTGTATGGCTGTTAAATGCTGTTAAGTCCCTATTATGAAAGACAGTTAATGTCTTTTAATTTTTAGTCTTTTGCCTTGATGTTCTTTCATATTCTATCCACTTATTTGACTTACAGAATCACAGAATAGATATGATTGGAAGGGACCTCTGGAGATCATCTAGTCCAACCCTCCTGCCAAGGCAGGGTCACCTAGAGCAGGTGACACAGGAACATATCCAGGTGGGTTTTGAATGTCTCCAGAGAGCAAGGCCCCATGACTTCCTGGGGCAGCCTGTTCCATTGCTCTGCCACCTTCAGTGTAGCGAAGTTCTTTCTCATGTTGAAAGAGGTGAAACTTCTTGTGTTTTAGTTTATGGCCATTGCTCCTTGTCCTGTCACTGGGCACCACTGAAGTGAGTCTGGTACCATCCTCTTGGCACTTGCCTTTGAGATATTTATATGTGTTGATGAGATCCCCTCTCAGTCTTCGTTTCTCTAGACTAAACAGTCCCTTCTCCTTCAGTCTCTCCTTATAAGAGAGATATTCCAGGCCCCTGGTCACCTATGTGGCCCTCCACTGGACCCTCTCCAGTAACTGCTTGTCTTTCTTGTACTGAGGAGCCCAGAACTAGACACAGACTTTAAGTCACACTCAGTGAAACTCTGAATATTATCTATGACTGAGTGAATTTGAATAATGATAAAAAAAGCAGTGAATAAAGAATCATTCTGAAATGCTCAGCAGAATTCTTCCTTTATAAAATTCATCAAAGTAAGTCCATTCCCGTTAATTTTAATACTGCTGTTTTTTTCACTGTGAAATAGTGTTAGTCAGCCATCAATTTAGCATTTTCTAAAAACAAATACTTTCAGTTGTAACCAGATTTATCAGAACCTTATTTCTATTTTTGAGAAGCACATCTGATGCCAGACACATGACCTGAGTCTCTTTGTAGTCCTGGAACGATAGTATTTCTGGCTGCTCACGTTTTTTTTTTGCCTCTACAAGTGGTACAAATACAGATTATGCATCACAGTGTTCATTCACACTCATCTTCAGGCTCAAGCTCAGTCCATTTTTTTATAACTGAATTATAAGGTTCCAGCATGGTGTTTGTGAGCTGGTAAAAGATGGCTTTGGGGAATAAGGAAATTATTTAAATTATATAGGAGAACTATTTTGTCATCTTATATTTGACCGCTTAAGTAATTCACAAAGACTCAGTGCAGTTCATTGTCTGGAATATGCTGTTATAACAACTGGGCAAGTTATAAGCTGTTATAACAACTTCCAGGAAACTGAAAGTCTGTGCTTTGTGTGAGTGTGAAGTCTGTGTCTGCCAGCACCACTCAGTGCACAGTGGTATTCAATACATTGTCATAAATTTCTCAAGCTCTCATTTCCACTATGGCGGCTACTTCTTGGTGTTCTTCCTGTACCCGTCTGCTTGTGGCTGCTTCTCAACCAGAGGAATGAGTAGTCATCATGAACACCTTACCTCTGCAAGAAGACAGGGAAGTACATCTCCAACCTGTTGCTTTTAACTACTCAGACCAGTAGTATTATCCTCCTGTACAAGAGTCTTTGTCTCAGACTTCTGAGATGATAACTTCCACTGTCTTCACTAAAATATGACCCAGCAGCTCTGCTTTCCTTCCCTCGTGTCATTAATAACAGTAATAAATTCTAGAAAAAAATGGGGGAAAACTGAGGGAAGGGGCAGCATTTGTCATGAATGTAACTGAACTCTGTAAGTAGTTGCTTTCACAAAATTAGATGTTTTTTAGTAATTGTCCATTAATTGAATTAATTTTATTTAATCTTTTGTTTTTACAACAACAAAGTCAAAACCAAGACATTTTTAAAAGAACTGAAATCTAAAAAAACCAAGTATTTTGGAAGACTATGAAATCTTTATCTATGTTGATTTATCACACTGACAATAGAGAGGTCAGTGCTTGGAGCTTAGGTTAGGCCATTATCTGGTGAAGGGTCATAGATAAGAAAAAATCCAACTGAGTGTATTTTGAACTCAACCAAAACACATGCCTTGATTTGTGTATTATTAGTAACCTGGAAAAAATCATACTGCAAACAAACTCTTCCTTCTCTAACTGTACTGCCTTTTTGTTGAACTGCCTTGTTGAGCCTTTTTTTTCCTGTCAGCAACTAAACAAGGCATATATTTCTTCTCTACAGAAGCAGTTTGGTGTAGTGCAGTTGTCCCTTCTCATTGTCCTTTCTGTGTTTCTGAAGGGCTGCTTGAACAATTTGTCTGAAATCACACAATAAACTGGTAGCTAATATTTTGTTTCTCAGGGCTGATAATATTCTTAAGTTGTACAGAAACACAGAACAACAGAGGATTCAGATGTATTTTTCCTAGGCATACAGCCTAGTGACTGAATTTTGCCTTATGGTGTCCAAAGAATGAGTTACATTACAATTATCTTGATCCAGAAACTGCCTTTAGGAGGAAACATCATTGTAAAGGATACATTATGCATATTTATCTATAGAACAAGAGCGACGGGTTTATAATGTGCACTGGACTCCATTTTTTCTTTTACATGGAAAAAGAATCCCTGAGACAGCAGCAATGCATCTCCGAGCTAACCGGGTATAACTAAAAAGTCCTATTTGATATTCCCATTATATTTTTATCTGGCACTTCTACCTGCTGAAATTCTAGGCAGAGCCTGTAGTTGCAGATATCATTGCAGGTAACAGAGTGAAAAACGTAGCTTTTGTTCACGAACAGAATTTTAGCCTTCCTGTTACTGTAAGGAAACTTTTTTTTTTTTTTTTTTGCAAGTGATCGCTAATGAGAGCCATGACTTTTGACAGTTCATCTTAGTTTGGTAATTGCAATTCCTCAGGCCATTGATTTCTAAGCATTCAATAAGCAATTTTTAGAGAAAGAATTGTGTGGATTTTGTTCACTCATATATGGAATATTTCTTCTGGCTTTGCAAGTTATAAATAGCAAAGTAATTTTCACTGAAGAACTGGTTATGTTTTTTTTCTTGACTATGTGTTTTGGATATGTACCCAGTAATATACACTAAATTGCATTGAACAGGTTTTGAATAAGTTTGCGTCATCAATCCTGCATAAGTGAAAACTGAAAAAAAAAAATTTAAATAACAACAGGATTTGATATTCCAGTAACAATGAAATGATATGATATTTTCTGATTAAAAAGTTCTTTATTTTTGGCCAGGACCTTCAGTGAAATGAAGGATGTGTTCTGATAGAGTATTTAATATACCTAAGTACTCTGTAAAGTACTTTGCTATATACAGTGATATGAATCTGTTGTTTTCTGCACCTCTATGAATATAATTTCCAGAACGGAAACATTTCTAAATCTAAGCCTCTGGTTACTCAGAGAAATGTAGTATAGTTTCAAATCATATTTCATACTACTATTTTTTATTTTTTCCTTTGATTTATTCAGGATATGGTTTGACTACTGGTGTTTGTGTTGCTGTTTTCAAATGTTTGCAGCTTAAGTGTGACAGTTTTACTAACTACTTAACAAGACTGATACAGGTAGCTAAATTAGTATGCAAGGTCCTCTTTTTTTCTTGGCATTTTCTCTTTAACTCTATAGCGTTACTACAAGATAAAGGTTTTCATTTCTTTATTTTTGTTCAAATCAATGTGCTTTTTCTAGTAAAAGAGGAGCACAGTGGAGTCAGATGTTGTAGATTCTCTAAGTTTTTATTTCTATTTACACTATTTTAAGATCTGTAAAGGCTCAAAGACTGGATTTTCTCAACTCCTTTGGGCTCTTTTTAAAACATTTCTCTTTTGAGGGCGAAAAGTTGTTCTTAACATTGAAAATTAGTCTATACAAACTTGCTAAGGTGAATTGTTTCCTTTTTTTTTTTTTTGAAAGACTCAGGGAATTTTCAGTCAAATTTGTGTCAGGACTTGCTGCTGAATGCAATCAACAAGCATCTCACTGCATGTGCAGTCCAGTTTCCCTGCACCTAGACAAAAACAATATATGCAAAAAGAAAATGTGATTTTCATATCTCTAATTGGCCCTAAGTACCTATGCATGCCTTTCACAAACTGGTGGAAAGTAAATGGTATTTGCTTTAAATAATTCCTACTTGAACAAGGTGCTATCTACATTTAAAGCATTGATTATGCAGACAGAACTTTTGTAATAAACAGAGTTAGCTCCTGAATAGGATAAGTAGCAGGCTTTTAATCTGGACTTTCTTAGAAAATAAATAAAAGATTAACTTATTGTCTTCTACTAAGCTTACTGGTTGCTCTTTTTCAGGATAATAATTTAAAATATGCTGAGCCTTTGGGAGCTTGCTTTTGAGCAGTCATTTACTGACTTGCTAAGTGACAGATATACTGAGTTAGTAGAAAGTCTTGTTTATAAATGGCAAACAGGAAAGAGGGCAAAATTTGTGGCAAACGCTATCTAACAATTCAAGAGCAAAATAGACTAAGCTCATTGCAGCCCAATCTCACTTCATAAGACTAGCATAAATTCAGTCAGGGTACTTCTCTTTTTCTGACCTGGAAAAGATAGGATTTTGAATAGCCAAAAAGAGTCAGGACTAGCATCCTATCTGTTCAAATGTTAACTGACTTAGACCTGCTTTCTGAATTAACAAACAATATGAACCCGTTAAATCTGCTCATTCCTGTTATTTTCCTTTCTCAAAATTGCTGTTGTTGTCACTTCTAGATTCCCCAGGGGAGAGGAAGAAATGTGTCTGTTTAACCCCAGCAACCTCATTTATTAGGAACTGATTTATTTCTTGTAATTTACTTGTCATTCTAATTCTTCAGCAACAAAACTAAAGTTTGAGTAGGGCTACAATCAAAGTGAAGAGAAAGAAAGAAAGAAGGAAGGAAGGAAAGCAAGACAGACAGAAAGAAAGAAAGAAAAAGAGAGAAAGAAGGAAAAAGAAAGAAAGAAAAGAGGAAGAGAAAAGAAGCCGAAATACCTACCCACTACCCATTCTAATGAGCTTAGCTCTATCATTAGAGGTTTTTTTGGGAAAGCATTTGTTGATCAACCAAATATGTGAGAATAAATCTGGATTTCTGATCAACATGTGTGGCACTCCAGATTAGATAGGAACACATAAACAGATTATGCCACTCACAGAACCAATGTTTGTTTGATCCGTTAGGAGGAGATATCTGGCACAAAGCACTTAACAGTATAACAAGATTAACTATAACAGAGTTAAGGAATTGTTTCTTTCTAAATCACCACTTTGTAACTGTGTCTGTTGAGGAATCAGGTTTAATAACATTTTGCCAGTTCAGTTTCCTATAGACAGGCTCACACATAACCTTTCCAGCATAAAAATTAATTTAAACCAATTGATGACTTTTCAGGATCTGACTTAATGTTATGAAAGTGAATTTACTTCTTTTAAATGAAGTTTAAATAAAGTGAAATTACTTAATTTTAAATGATAACTCATTATGTTGAATTAGTACCTGTATATGACACTTAATAGCTGGTGGGATGAGATCCTAGCGTAACTGTGTCGGTTCGCTGTGAAATTATCTGCATGCCACCTTCAATTATGCAGGCTTCCAGATACTTTAAAGGAATGCTGTGAAGCCTAAAGATTACTGTGACAGAAAGATGGAGTAGCCTTTCCTCCTTAAACCTATTGACCCTCATACAATGACTGTAGGAGTGGAACACTTTTGGACAAAAAATAATTCAAAAGTAAATCACAAACATATCTCAACATTTTTTTTAACTTTTTTTTTTTAATAACTGCATTTGATTTTAATAGCTGACTTTTAAGAATTTAATTTTTTTCCAGCACCAGGAGTTTAGACTGCATTTTCTTATAGGTCTTTCAATATCATTCTGCAAATATAGTATTTACTGAATTCAAACCTTATGTAATGAAACTGTTGTATTATTACTATAAATAATCAACATTTCTTATGTGCTCCTTAATATTTATCTTTCAATAGAATATATATAGAATGAGTTTGATTTGAATTAATTTATAATATTGTTTCATATGCTGGACTAAAATATGTCTTCTACTGCTCTTCTATTGATTATGTAAACTGTTTTCTATATATCTAGTTGAAGAAAAAAATTATCAGCTTCATCTGTGAAATCCTTAATTTTCAGCACTACAAGTTACACATCTATCTGTATATATATAAAAAATCTTACAGCATTAATTTGAAACTATCTCATTGCTTATTTTTAAAAGTTGTTGTGAAAAATTTGGAAATCTAGTATTAGCTAGACCTGACACTTTTTCCTATTTTCCACTCCAACACTGCACTGAGTAACTTTGAACTATGAATAGGTATAATGAAAAAAAATTACATTTTCTCCTGTTTTTCTTTTCTTTTCTTCTCTTTTTTTTTTTTCTAATATAGACTTCATTATTTTTGCATGCTAAATTTACTTTCTATTAATGAGCCTTTCGGTTGAAAAGTAGCTATGTCATTTATTGTTGTGGAAAAAATCACAATTCTTTACAAATTAAATCAATTAGAATTTTATTTTTCTTTCCCATGGGATGTAAAATGAATGTGAATTTGAGAAAGTAAACTAGAGTAGGCCCTCTTAGAAACAGTGGAAAGATAGGATTGCTTTTTTCGTTTCTCTCCCAATGCAGTAAGATTTTTGTACTTCTAGATGAGAACAGGGAAAGGATGCGGTGATTACTTGTATCAGATTGTAGAAGCCTGTGATGAAGCCTGGTTACATCTTATCAACGTGGAGTTTGTCTTGTGGTTTACAGACTGTCAGGAGCCAGCCACTCCTTGCCACCCCACTGTGACATGGATTCGTGTAGCTCCGAGGAATTCTACCAGGCTGTTCACCATGCAGAGCAAACCTTCAGAAAGATGGAGAGCTACTTGAAGCAACAGCAGCTCTGTGACGTTATCCTGATTGCTGGGGACCGCAAGATACCTGCGCATAGGTAGGAAATAAGCATAAAATATGGAAGTTACAAAAGTAAATGTTTTGGGTATCTGTATTTGTTAGAGCAGTGTTTTCTGTTGCCCCTTATACTTGCATCTATCTTGCTTTAGGCATAGCTAAAGGACTGCAAAAGGTGTATTTGAAGGTTGGGGTTTTGAAGGTGAGGGGTTTTTGTACATATTCCAAACGTTCAAGTAGCACTCAACTAGCAGACTGATTGTGAGTGTGACAAACAATTCTCCCTGATGTGACTCTATTCATATGTGAGGAGAATGGAAATTTCTGAAATGAAATGCTGTATAGGTACACTGAACACTGTGTAATTTCTAGTTTAAGATCCTGATACTCTGATAAGTCTGTTGTACAGAGTTTCTCAGACACTTATAGAGGAATACTGAAGGCTTTCTCCTATGACCTGTACTTTTCAATGAATTGAAAAACGTATTTACTTTTAATGATAATTATTGATATAAAAAAATAATTAAATTATCATTTATAAAATTCTATACGATTATCTGGTATTAAAACAAGCCAGTATATATGAAACTGTGCTTGGTTTTAGATAAAAATTAGAATTTAAAATGGTTACTCTTCACTGAGATTTTGGTCTTAGCGATAGGCTTTGATTTAACAAATGCAAATAAAAATCAAATCCTAGAGTTTAGATTAAAATACAGAGAATAATTCAGAATTTTCAGGTGAACAAGTATTTTTGCATCTGCACTGTGCATAAGGTTGCAAACCAAGGGTGATCTATTTCCTGCTTGTGTCCTGATTTCTCTGCTGAGATACCAAATTCAGAGCAGGACTATGGTTTCCCAGCAGAAAATCAGAAAAACAGCCAATGGATTCCTGAACTCATAAATTAACTTTCTGGTGTAGAGGGATACTATGAGATTATCTTGGCAACTTGGACCTTACGAAGTTGCTTTTACCCTAAGTGAATAAAGACACGGAGACTGTTCCTGTTTAACAAAAAACGTTGGATATTTTATGTTGCCATGACAATAAGTAAAAAAGAAAAAAAGGTGCAATATGCAAGACTGGAAAGCCAAAGTTATTGTCCAAATGCTAAAAAATAAAACAAGACAGAAACCATTAAAATATTCAAATAGCCCCAATAATTATAATAAATGGAAGCATAACTCCACTTAACAAGCAGTAACAGATTGATCTAGGTAGTTTGCAGCACACATGGAATGGAGTCCCCTTCAGATTAGTAGCTGTAATAGATATAGAAATATTTCTCTTCTTCTTTCAGCAATTTTCATTCTTAAGACTTTGTTTCTAGTCTTCTGTCTTCTAAGAGCTGCCATTTCTCCTGTTCCTCCCTTACCTGCGTGTATTCAGGTTTCCGTTAGGTCCTTAGTAATTTCTACCCAGTGACCTGGCACCTGATCCAGCTTCTGTGTTCCAGGCCTTTTGCCACTGTTAAATGTATTATGCATCTAGCACCTTATGCACCCCTGGTAGCTGTGGTCTGGTGCTATTTTCATCTAAATTGCCAAGATCTTTCCTTTATGGGTATATCAAGTACAGATGTAATAACATTAAACTTTAGTCCTTCTATCCATCTGCATTTATATTGTTCCTACAAGAGCTACAAGATTTGCCTTAAGGTGGCTACCATCACAGAGAAAACTGTAGGAATAATAGCCTAAGGCCTTCTAATTTGTGTACAGTTTTACATTCCTATATATTCCTGAAATAAATCTTTTTTTTTTTTCAGAAATAATGGGAATTTTATTGTTCCTTCTTAGCAGTTACCAGTCCAGTTTTTGCTTTTCACATTTTTCAACACATATAAGGTGAAAAAGTAGAGCAAAACAAATGACTGAATCTACATTCTTAAAGTGACACAAAAATACTTATTAGATACATATTAATATTCCATAATTGGTATAATTCACCCTATTTAATATGGATGGTACAAAATATACATTTTTTACCAGTATACTTTTTGCCCATTTTAGTTATTTTGGTAACCTGCATAGTTTGTAGAGTAGGAAACAGAGGAAAATGTAAGTTGTTTGGTTTTTTTTAGTTAGTTTAGTTCAGTTGCCCCACTATTTTTAATACAGATGTTCATATTTGTATACCCACCTTTCAGCAGTAATTTAATTTCACATTTGTCATTTCAATTCTACAGTATATGTAAATCAGTCTTGAGCTGGAAAAATACCCTAATAACAAGACTGAACATGAAATAATAGCCAGAGTCTTATTTAGATTTTCTAATAAACCTTCAGAGACCTTTACATTTAATTTTCTGCTTCTCAGTGGTCTACAGCTAAAGGTCCAAATCTCGAAGAACTGGAAAAGTCAACTGTTGAATTTTGTAGAGTTGATAAGACAAGATAAAATGAGAAGAAGGGTATTCTGAATTTTCTTTCTATTTTTATCTTTAACAGTGTTTATTCTATGTTGTTTTAGACACACGTGGCTGGACAAGCACAGGGAGCTCCTTATTTTTACTGTGGCTGTTAAAAAGCTAGAAATTACAGATTCAACCCTCCCTGCTCAAAGCAGGATCAACTACAAGGTTAGATTAGACCATTGAGGTCATACCCGGTTAGTTTTTCATATCATCACTTGCAGAGGTTACTCTCTTCTTAGCTTGTTCCAGTTTTTTATTATCCTCACTGTTTTTAGTGATCCAGCACGTGGCATCTAGGCAAATTTGCTCCATGATCTTGGTGAGGCAAACCAGTCTATAGGTGTCTACATCTTTCTTCTTGAGGATGGACACGGAAATTGACTTTTCCAGTCAATTTCAAACCTACAATTATCTGATCCATTAAAGATAAGAGAGAGTGGCCTTTCAGTGACATTGTAGATCTTCCTCTAGCATTGCGCCTTCAACTTATCCTCTCTGCTCCAAGGACTTATATATATGTCCAATTCATTTAACTGCAGCCTAAGGACATCTTCCTGTGTTGTGAGTTATACCCTCCACAGAACATACCACTGGGAGGTTTTTTTGTTTTCCTTTTTCACCTATTCTCTTTTTGCATTTGACTTTCATCAGGAGTCACTTCAGAAGTCCAGATTTGTAATTTGCTCTTCAGTTTACAAACTTTTCTCAGGATCCATTGTCTAAAATTTCATTGTCTCATGGTCACTGCAGCCAAGTTTGCCAACATATTTCACAGGTGCTTTCATTTCTCTCTCCAGATCTGTCAGGAGCAGATCCAGTAAAGTACCTCCTCTAATTAAAGAGATCCAGTAAAGTACCCCCTCTAATTAAAGATTTTGCGATTTAGGCTAGATAATACATACTTTGCATTCCTTAGAACATATAAAAAACCTGCTTGCAGAGGACAATGCAAAACCGGTATTTGTGGAGTTTTTAAATGTGATACTTATCATAAAATCATAGAATTAGCCGGGTTGGAAAGGACCTCTGAGATCATCAAGTCCAACCCTTGATCCAACACTGCAGTGGTTACTAGACCATGGCACTAAGTGCACTGGATGCAGCCCCGTTCACCACCACTCTCTGGGCCCGGCCCTCCAGCCAGTTCCTAACCCAGCACAGAGTGCCCCTGTCCAAACCGTGGGCTACCAGCTTTTTGAGGAGTATGCTGTGGGAGATGATGTCAAAGGCTTTGCTGAAGTCCAGGTAGACACATCTGCAGCCTTCCCCTCATCCACCAGGTGGGTCACCTGGTCATAAAAGGAGATCAGGTTGGTCAGACAGGACCTGCCCTTCCTAAACCCGTGCTGGCTGGGTCTGATCCCTTGTCCATCCTATAGGTGATGTGTGATTGCACTTAGGATGATCTGCTCCATAACCTTGCCAGGCACTGAGATCAGGCTAATGGGCCTGTAGTTTTCATGATAGGTAGGAATTTGGTAGAATATCCACTGTATAAGTTTATAAAATCTTATCTTAGGTAAAATGAATCCTCATTTTAAAATCCAATTAAAACATATTACAAGCCATAGCTTATACTGAATATGTAACAAATTAAGAAATACAAAATCCTCAAAATTATTGCCAAAAAGTAATGGTCTTCACATATTTTCTCTTCTTTTTAAGAGAATGACTTTAGAAAATGCATTAGATTTAATATACTGTAATATAGTACAATAAGAATTGCTTTCAGAAAACCATAGCCCAACTTTCTACATCTTTTAGCAACAAGTACGAATGTGATCTTTTTCTTCACTCTTCTTTTATTTAAAACAAATCAAAACAAAACAATAGTGTAAAAATCAAGTACAGAAAAATGTTTTCTAGTTTGTTTTAGATTTTTTCAATTTTTTATTTTTTACATTTTTATTTCTCAGAAAATAAATAGGAGAAAGTCAAATTATATATTACAGCTGCATTTTATTGTTTGGGTGTCTCAAACAGTTTTAATGTGCTTTTTGTTAGCTCCTGAACATTACATTTGTCTAATCTAATATTCCATTAAACAGGTTGCAGATGTAATATTTTGCATGAAGGAATAGCAAAAGGAAGAACAAAAGAACCGTGTGTTGTAATAATGAACAAGCAACCAAAAAGGGTACTGAGAAAGTAGGAAGACCTTTTTAATAGGCATTTCAGAGGGAAAAGTAGCTGACATTTAAATAAATTTCAAAAATTAAATAAACCTCATCTTTTTTTGTTATACTGCTATAACATGTATAAATAACAATTAAATATAAAAATGTAAATACCTTAAAGGGAGAAAGAATGCTAAAATAGTAATTTCCCTTCATTTAAGCTGTTGTACTATTAGCACTCCATCCTAATATATTAGGATGAGCATGAACATGGAGTTTCTAGTTTCTCCACTCATTCTGGAGATACATGTATATATTTTTTTCTCATTTTCTGTGACTGCCATTTATAATATAATATTTAAATCAATTATTGAAACACTTATATTAAAGCTAGAAAAAAGAAATAATTATTAACTAGAGATTGATGTAACTCACCGATACCAATGTTCTTTGGCATCTCTCTTTCTCTCAACCTAGAGAACTGTCCTTGAGGGACATCCCAACCCAAGGGAGGAGTCTCCACTAATACACCCCAAGAAGGGCTATGTTACAAGAACCTGGCAGTATGAAAGTCCACTTTATACCTTTACAGTATAAAGTGATTGACTGACTCTGGTGGTTGCCTCAACATCCGGATGTTAATTCAGGATGTTAATTCAGGGTTGAAGCCAGACTGGTTTCAACATTGTCAGGCCTGGGGATTAGAGCTGCCTCAGCCCACCACTGATACATTTGCAAATAGGGCATTGTCTTGTTCACATTTGGGGGAAGGGGAGTATCCTGCTACAATGAGAAATCTGAGTTCTTATGCATTTTTGTTCTTTCTGATATTCAAGATAAGGGCTAAGAGGGGCTCTTACCATGGCAGAAAAGGTAGTACAGAATTATTAGACAATTGTCACTTACATGTGAAACAAAGAAATACTTTAGTAAGGCTACAGTTCTACAACTGGTTGGATGAAAAGGGAGTAACTTTCAACACAAATTTAAAATTTTACATTACAAATATGGAAACAAGTTCAACTGGAGCTTTTTTTTTTTTTGGATGCTCAGTTCTAAAATAATACATCTTTTATTTACTATCACCCTGATAAATTTAATAAAACTCTTTCAACAAACTGCAATTAGTTTTGTCTTTTTCAGTTCTCTGAGTAGTGGTACCAACTGTTTCAATTTTGAGTGCTACTATTAGAGACAAAGTTTAAAAAAGTATCAGTAAAATGAGATAAATTAATGGAGAAAGTTAGGCTGAAAGGCAAGGAGAAAAGGTAAAGAAGCAGGAAGACAAGGAAGGACAGTTTAGAGGCAGGAAGTGAAAGAAGAAAAATGCACATTAGTCCTAAGCGTTGATTTGTTTTCTGGCAATAGTAGCAGATGCACATGGAAAGCACACAATAAAAGCAGTACAACCAGTTCATTCTGAGATATCTGTAATTAAGATTTGAGGAACTTCCCACATCAAACATTGCATCTGAAATGCGTTGTTTAATACAACCTACTGTCCATGAGTTTAAAAACAATTTATTCAAGTAATATGGTTGGAACAGAACAACAACAGCAGCAAAGATTCCTCCTACTGGAGGGAAAGCAGCAAGGCACTTTAGATAAGCCTTTAATGTTAACCTTAATTGATAATCTTGATGTGGGGGTTTGGGTTGATGGCAAGTTGGATATGAGTCAGCAGTGCCCTGGCAACAAAGGGCCAACTGTTGGGGGTGCATAAGACAAAGCATCACCAGCCAGTCAAGGGGGGTTATTGTCCTGCTCTACTCTGTGTTGGTGAGGCCTCAGCTCCAGTACTGTGTGCAGTTTTGGGAGCCATGGTATAGGCACATCACACTGTTAGAGTATGTCCAGAGGAGGACGACTTACAAAGAGCAGCTGATGTCATTTGGTTTGTTCAGCCTAGAGAAAAGAAGGCTGAGTGGTGACCTCATCATAGTCTACAGCTTCCTTAAGGGGGGAGGGAGCAGAGGGGGAGATGCTGATCTCCTCTCTGGTAACCAGTGACAGAACATGAGGAAATGGAATGAATTTGGGTCAGAGGAAGTTCAGATTGGACATTACAAAAAGGTTCTTCACCAGGAAGATGGTGAGTTACTCCACCAGGCTTCTCAGGGAAGTGGAAAGAGTTCAAGGAGCATCTGGATCATATGCTTAGTTGTAGGGGCGGGCCAAAGGTGGCACAGAGGATGTGCCCAGGTACAGAGCCCAAGGAGCATGCCCCAGAGTTAGTAAACTGGTTGGTTAAGAAAGTCACGTGATCTGTAAGGATAAAAGGGCGCACGAGTTTGAATAAAACCTCTTTGTCTCACCACCGCACGAGGAGCATCACTTATTCCTTGTTATACAAGGGTCACATGCTACACTTAGTCCTATGGTTTATTTTTGTTTTAGTTATAGGTAGTCCTGCAAGGAGCCTTATGGGTCCTTTCCAACTCGAGATATTTTACGATAGTATTAAACCAGAGTACTAATGGTATTACTTTATGGAGTGGAGGCAAGTGCAGTGACTGAAATGAACTTTGAAGGATGAAAGAAACAAGGATGAGATGTCTGAAAAAGAAAGTAAAAAAGAAATGTTCAGCTACCTAATCTCTCCCGAGGTGCCTTGAGTGCCCTGTCTGGCTTCCATCATGTGGTCCAGAGGGGGACAGGGTTTTTATAGGTCAGCGCCAGCCTATGTTGATGAATTAGGTACTTTGAATTATCTGAAACTGGTCTGACATCGATGTTTAGGGGATTGATTCCCCTTCCAAATGGATTGTTAAAAGAAAATAAAATGAGGGAGAGGCTAAATGATACAGAATATGAAAATAAAACAAACGAGTTCAGATATATGACAGACTGACAAAGAAGGCCATATAAGAAGTACTTGGATCAGGAAGATGTGACAACCCACCATCAAAAAAGGGACTGAAAATCACACACAAGGATTTGACCAAACCAAGTTCTATGGAGGAATAGGTTGTGAAGATAAAATAATATTGATGCTCTATTGTGTAATTTTGTAAAAAGGAGTTCTAAAATAAAAGGATGACAAATGGACTTTAAAAAATCTAGATACTTAAGCAGTCACTTATTCTAATGACTTCACAGATCATTCTCTATACTTCCATCAAACCTAACATTTGTGTTTCTGAGATTTCTGCTGATAGTTCAAAGGAGATAAAACTGGACTTTTCCTTCTCCCGCAAGCTTTTCCCCCTTTTTCCTTGTGGAGTTACAGTGAATAAAGGAAATCATAAAGCCCACATATTGAGTATCACAGTTGATTGTGTCATCTTTCTACGATCAAATATGTATGCTATGTCTGAATTGTGTGGGTATTCTTCTGGAGAAAACCACTGAGCTCTGTTTTGTATTTGCATCATAATGGATCCTCATCAGCTCTTATCTTCATCCCTGTGACATTTTGCTTGTCTTGCCCATTCCCAAATGTTGAGAAGTTAACAGCATAGAGTTCCAAATACTGGCTGCAGTTGCAGGTACCTTTAAAATTGACACAGGACCACAAACACACTGGCAAAGTGTTTTGGACAATGGACTTTGTTGTCAAATCTGGCAAATGTGATATGTGCATTACTTATAGTTTCTGAAGAAAATTAAAGCTCTGGTAGACACTGTGTATTTGTTGGAAGTGTTGATATTGGATTTGTGTAACATTCCTAAAAACATTGAGACAATATGAGAATATAATGGAATGTAACTTTGTGTTTCAGTTTGTAGAATAGAAGAGATAGACGCACTTACTGTATTTACACTTTAGTTTGTGGAAACAGTGAAAGAATTAAAAGAAGATGAATTAAAGAAAAAAGAGAATGTAAACTCGAAAGGCATGGTCCTCAGGGAAAAGAGGGAACATCACTTAATGTAGATTACTGGTGTCACTTGTAGCTATGTGTTGTATAAAAAATTAAAATGGAAGGAAGCTGTTTGAATAAAGAGAAAAAGTAAACTTTCTTGTTTCAGGCTTAATCAATTCTCTTCAAAATTCAATCTGCCTCTCTAGTTGACTTCCTTGGAGATATTACTATTATTATGATTATGATGATTATTATTATTATTATTATTTAGTTGTTCTTTAAAAATTCCCTTTATGAATAGGCTAGTTTATAAAAGTTATTGTGATGGTCTTGGGGAAGAAAGTTTATCACATAGTTCTCTTCCATTCTCTCAAAAATGAGGTAAGCACACAGAACACAATGTCAATATCAACAGTTATGATGAAAAGTATGAGAAAATTCTCATTAATTTAACTGTTACATACTCATTGCTTCTTTACCCAATAAATGTGGATTTCTGATATGATAATGAGCTAATCTGATAATCCTGAATTATAAGCAAGATGATTGCACTATGATAATGGTTCTGAGTGGATACTAAATCCCAAATTCATTCTAAGACTGTCTCCTGTTTTTAACTGCATAGGAACACCTTCTATTTAGAAAAATTTTGGAAAAAAATAACAATATTGAGAATTTTACCACATGACATTTTAATTTTCGCTTTCTTTTTGACAGATACAATTGTGAAGTATGCATATATATATCTATGGACTCACATATATGCATTCATAAATTATTTTTTTTGAATATGTGTTTTTAGCTCTGAATTTTAAAGAAAATTTAATTTTCAATGAATGGTGGAATACTTCACAGAAAACATGTTTTTGAAAAGTCAGTTGGATGCATGTTACTATTAATGCATATTACTTAATGGTGCTTTTGTGTACCGTTCAGATGACTACTGTCTACTCTCTTTTTTTCCTGAAATTATTTCAAGGGCATGCATGGATACATCTTAGTATAGGTTCTGCAAGCCTTAAAATTTATGAAATCATGGAGCCTTATCTATACATACAGAAAATGTTTGTGTGCTGCAAGAAGAGCTTGCAGTAGAGAGCTATCAGTAGAGCTTTATTATTATTAGTAAAGACACACAGTGTCAGCTGGTGTCCCCTGCAGAGCAGCAAATCACATCTTAAAGCAGTGAGTCATGGAATCAGTGATCAGTTATATTGATTACTATAAAACAAACCAGAAATATATCTGGCTGAATTTAGTTGTAAAGGCAGAAAAGTCCCTTAATCTGGAGAAAAGCTTTCTGGGTCCACAAATTCATTTAAGCCACGAGTTACCTGCTATGAGTTTCAAGGATGAAAGTTTATTATGTATTCTCTCTGCCAGATCAGCAGTTAAAAAAGGTGACATCCTGAGACAGCTGACCTTTATTGATGAATAGGTCAACATGCCTTTAAACCAAGATTTAGGAATGTTTGGAGCCTTCTGATCTACAAAAAGCAGCAGATCATTACAAATTCATTGATCTCTTTGATTTCCCACTTTTCATCTTCTATCTCAACACTGGAACACAATTAAGTTTTACAAAAGGTGTCACCTTTCAGAATTAAGTGTAATTAGCAAGTTCCTCTCACTTTAGTTCAACTTTTGGAGTGCTTCCAAAGGTAGAAGTTAGTGTCTTGAAATCAGTTAACCGTTTCGTTGTAGTTATATTGATGAAGAAGCTGGTTCATTATTTCTGTTAACTATTGATTAACATAAAGTACTTAAAAAAAAGAATCCTTGTACATCAAGCTGCTACATCACAGAGCCTTTCTGCTGAGTTAAGCCATCTTCTTTAATAGGTGGTGCAAACTTCTAAGTAAAATGGGTAATGCTGAGGACCTGACATATGTATTATTTCTTTTTTGTCTTTTTTTTTTTCACTTTGGACCAGATCTTGTCTGGTCCTGTAGATTGAATTCTCCTTCACAACTGAAATCCGTTAGATGACTTCTTTGACTTTCCTCACACAAATTATGGAAAACCACACATTTTTGTATAAGTTTGTGAAAGAGATGTAAGCCTTCTGTTATTTATTTTCTGTTCTCCCTCTGTTGTTTGATTTAGGTTTTTTTATATTTGACAATGAGATTATATAATAAATAATTTATGAACATAAATGATGTAAATTGAAATACAAGTTACTACTCATTGAAAATATTTGCATTAATCATTAACCGGTATATTAAAAGTTCATTTGTCCATTACTTTTGATGCGGCAAATGTTTTTGGCTTTGCTTCTAGCAAGTGACAAAGTTGAAGACTCCTAGTTGAATTTGAATGATGGTTAGTAAATCTGAAGCAACAGCTTAAGCAAAATGATCTCAAATGGAAATCTCAATCACATACCTAAATTACATCTTTGGTGGCTGTGAGAGATTTTATTTCATAGAACATCATCTATATTTCCTTTTTTTCTTTTCTATTTTTTTATTTTATTAAAGCATCTATTAACAGTAAAGTCACTTATTTATAACTGTTCAAAAATTATTTGAAGAACGGATTTAAAGATAATAAATAAATAAATATTTAATTAAAATAAAATGGAAATAACAAATAAACAAATAGAAGTAAATGTTCCTCAGTGATGGAAAAACAGTGATGAAAAAACAGTGATGAAAAAATAGGAGCTTCTGGTGGCAGCACCAAAGTATGGGGTTTTAGCAATTACATAAATATAAATGTGAACTGTTTATGAATTGGGATGTTTGGTTCTAAAATTCATGATTGCTAGAGTTGAGAACAACACAAAAATTGATAAAACTACTATACCTAATTAGTCATTTCGTATCATTAGAGCCAAAGTAAAGGCCATATATATGTCTTCAAGCTGCCATACTTGCAGGTAAAATATAGTAGCTTAAAGCACTGTAAAATTATTAAGCCAATTCAAACTTTCATACTTTACTTTGCTGTTGGAATGAGCTAAGAGAGCAAAAGGAATCAATTACTGTGCTGGCTGATAAACATTAACTCATTTATCTTTACTATTTCTTTTTTTTTTTATTTATAATTTATTTCCCTTGAACAAAATAGTTAACAATATACTAAAGGCTAAGTATTTTTCTTGGTTTCCAAGTTCTCCAGTTGTGATTCTTGTGTCTTTTATTGTGTTTATATATTATAGTTTCAAATTAATCCAGAAATGTGACCATCTTTTATGGAAGCATGTGGTACACTATTTATAGCTGTACCACATTTCTGTCTCAAGATCATCTGGGAATATTCACTCCTAACAAGATCAGAATTTCACTGTAGATGCTACTTAGAAGAATTCCTAAGCTTAAAGCCCCAGTAATTACAATCATACCTGATACTTCCTGTGTTTTGATTTATCTGAATCAGATCCTTAAAGAGCAAGCCATGCACATTTTGTAGGTATTTTGAAATTATTTTCCTTGGAAATGTTTCTTAACAAAAACATTGCATTACACAATGGTTCTGTTTTCTTTTTAGTGAATAACCTGTTAAGCTACCAGTAGTTTTATTGAAGATTGATAGATTGTCTGAAGTCACATGCTGGTTTTGAAGTTTATAAAAATAAGCCTTTAAGAACAATGAAGAGTACCTCTGGAGTATGAAATGTATTGGTTTTGATACTGAGAGGTTATCTTGTTAACATTTGGGATATCTGCATGATTGGAAGATTATCAGAAAGACTGAGCACTAATTTCTATGTCGGTTTTATAGTCGTATGCTAAAATGCCACTTGGTTTATATCACAGGAGGCAAAACCAAATTAGAATTAAATGTCATGCTGTATTTCGCTGCCTATATGCATTAATAATATTGCTCCTGGTAATTTATAACTATTCTGAAAATATGTTTTTTAAAAAGTTTACATATATATGAAATTTCTAATACATATATCAATGCAAATTATACCAGTTTCTAACTTTTTTGCAGACTTGTCCTCAGTTCTGTCTCTGACTATTTTGCTGCCATGTTTACAAGTGATGTTTGTGAAGCCAAGCAAGAAGAGATCAAAATGGAAGGCATAGACCCCAATGCACTGTGGGATCTTGTTCAGTTTGCATATACAGGTATTGTACTGCATACATTATCTTAATCATCCAAAATGCTTATTTATCATTTCTAGGGCTGAATTCAGATTATCTCTTATCTCCGAGTTGTTAAATATATCAGACTTGGCAAATGCAATAGGACAGTCAAGAAAATTATATCTTTTTCTTGGTTTTCAAATACTTAATACTTGCCTCATATGCACATAATTCAGATTACGTAAGATCACTGAAGGAACTGCTGTATTTTTTTAAGAATAGCCCTATATTGCTGTCTTAATAAAATTTCAATTTAAACAATTGCATAAATCTTTTAAAATTTAAAATAATAAAATGTTTTAAAAAGTTTTATTAGGAGGATATTGTCACTTTCATTTCCTGTTATAGGGTAGTACTCTGTTGTATAATGTAAACTTATGAATAACAGACAACTCGGAGTTAATAACTCAAAGCTTTCTTCTGAATAGCATTTACATTTTACTGCATTATAGATTTGGGCAACTTGTTATGCACAATGTATCTGAAGTGCATTAATAAGAACACTAATGTTACAAAATAAAGTAATTAGAAAAGAGGAAATGCCAATAAGAAGAATTGTCTTTCCTTGACTTGAATCATATAAATATAAAATAGATGTTGTTTTCTGTTTGTTTCCTAAAAGACATCCTTATATTGTTTAAATTAACAATATTTTATCATGATGATTCTATTGTATATTTGATTTAGCTTCAATTTTAAATGGATACCCCAATCCCTGCAGTTCTAGTTTTCTATAAATACGCATATAATAATTTAATCACAAGTTGCTGTTTGCTTTGATATATTTAATCAGGATGTGTGCTGTGTTTTCCATGACATAATAGCTTTACCATCCTAATGGGAAACAGAAACTGCAAATAAATACAATTTAAGTTAAAAGTGCTCTTTTTGAAAATAATGTTTGACAAATACATGTTCTAGGAATGTCCGACAACATTTTATGTAGTACTCTACATGTTCAAAGGTTAGTGCCTATTCCCTTCAGTTATAGTTTTGCCATTCAGGAATGTACATCATCCAGAGGGTTTCAAGCTAGGGATCCATGAAGTGAAGAACATGTAAGTAGTTCTTAGGAAGCATAAGAAGGATACAATCTGATTCCTTGGTACAAGGCTAAAATCTATGGCAGAAGAATACTGGGGCAAAATCAAGAGTACTTTGGCACAGAATAGAAAAAGACCTTACTGGTAATGTTAAATCATTCTGTAAGATGAAGGTAAAAGAAAGAGGAGGCAAGAGGAAGATGAGGGACAGTGTTGTTCCCCTGGGAACTGTGGAAATACTCGAGTACCGCATGATTCTTGCACCTCAGTTTTCACTGAAAGATCTAATGGAAACATACAGCACAGTTGTTATTGACAACAAAAGACAGCATGTAAGTTCAGATTAAGAAAAGAAGGAGAGAAAGAAGAGAGAAAGAATAAAAAATTTAACCATTTTCAATATGACTGAAGCTATCAGAACTTTATGGTTATCTCTGAGAACTTTGGAGACTGGATGAGGCAATGAAAAACTAGAAAAAGTGAACTGCTTTCTACAAAAGATAAAGATTTTTAGCCACTTTACACTCCTTGATTTATCTAAGCCTTGTGATGTACTCTATTTTTGAGGTGAATAACTTGGAATTTTCTTTTTGGTGTTAGGTAAATAAGGATCAGCCTTCACAAATGGATGAAAAGAGAACTCTTCAGCTAGCATACTTCCCGTTTTCTAATTTGCCTCATGTGAATTTGTGTCTGCAATATTCTTTCATTTATACAGTCACACAAAGTCCAAACTATGTGAGAAATGGCAACCTTACGTGCTATTGTAACATCACTTTGAAGAATTAGAAACTTAAGGTGATAACCAAGGTGTCTAATTTCTGTCACTTGTAATGGTAATACACTATTATCCTTTTTTTTCCTAACCTCTTTTAGAGACCAAATAAGACTCAAAAAATATATTCATAAGTTTACACTTGCAAATTTCACAAATACTTGCTGACAATAGAAGTGTGATGAGATTGAGGAAATGTGAAACTATTTTACATATTAAAAGAGTACATTTATTGGATGCCATGGACCATTCTGGTTTTGATTACTCGGTCTTGCATTTCTATTCCATTGGGTTCTTTGTCCTGACTTATTCTGATTTATCCTTATTTATTCTTAGCTTGTGTCCTTATCTCTTGAAATTCATGTTGGTTTATTTCTTTCCCTATTCCTTTTCTCTGCATCAGATGTCTTAGCAGGCACCTAAATTTCCCAGCTACAATTACGCTAGTAAATTAAACAGTGCTAGGGAACATTTGAAGGCACTGGAACACAATTATCTATATTGATCCTGGCAGTTTTAGTCAAATCCATCTAGCAATCTCTCTAACGAATGTTGGCTACAGCTTGGATACACAGGCTTATCATTAATGCTCATCAGAGCCTTGAAAAGTGCTATGGAGAATTCAGTGATAACTCACATGATCAGGTAATTCCTAGAAAATGGTCCCAAACTTATTCAGTTTATTGAAACTAAATACAGTTTTTGCTTCTCAGTTAATCATTCTATTTTCCCTTGACCTTGCCAGATCAAAATCATATTTTTCCCTTCCCTTTCATTTCCATTGTTTCTCATGATTTATCTACCTTCACAGTTTCTTATCTCTTTTCTTACTCTCTGATTTCTTATTTACCACCAGTCTAGTTCATGTCCTCTTTTTCTTTGAGTCAGTTCACTTTCCTTGTGCTGCATGGATGTGTACAAGGGTAACATTGAAAAGCTAAGAAAATAGCCACTGTTCTGATACCCAGTAGCAGCCAACAGAAATTCTCTTTTAGCCTCTGTAACCTGGAGCATAGATTTGTCTAGACATAGACAGAATATTTGGAGAATCTGGCTGCCAAATTCCATTTACTGACTGCACAATTTGTGAAAAAGTTTTCAGCTACTCATGTCGGTGACCAGTTTAGCTCTTTGTTCTTTTACCTCAGGCATAGCAAACTATTTTGACAGACGAGAAGTTATTCACTCTTCTATTTTCTTTTTCCTGCCACTTCCTCCTTAGCTCAAGAAGATTAAAAAACGTGAACAAAAAAAAAAGGATTTCACATATAGTTGCTACTGTTATAGAGAAGTTTTTCCCTGAGGACAACTGAACATTTCAGAAAAAATACAGCTGAACATGGGCTTGCTTACAAAAATGTAGAAGTTAAGAGTATTACAATTCAAATGTGTTAAGATGTGATTTTAAAAAAGGGAACCATTTCCACATTTAATGAACTGTAATTCAGTCCAGTTTATATTTTTTTTAGAATTTTTAATTAGGAGTTCAAGAAGGATAAAATATGCATATCTATGAAAAGTATCATTATAGATAGAAACATCCTGAACTGATATCAGACCTTTCAGCAATATAATCAAATACTGTTGCAAAATATCAGAATTAAAGTTCAGCAAAAGGGAGGTTTTGTACATCAGAGACCTGAGGAAAGGTAGGTATATTGTTCTGAAATGAGAATTGTTAACATCTGCTATGTCCATCATGAGTTAATTCCCCATTGTGGTGAGTTTACCTTTGCTGGACACCAGGGTTCTACCAAAGCTGTACTATCACTCCCCTCTTCAACTGGGGAGAGAAAATATGAGGAAAGACTCATGGGTTGAGATAAGGACAGGGGAAGATCATTCGCCAATTACCATCACAGTCAAAACAGTCCTGACTTGGAAAAATTAATTTATTGCAAATCAAATCAAAGTGGGAAAATAAGAAATAAGAAAAAAATCTTAAAATACTTTACCCCACCCCTCCCATCTTCCCAGGCTCAACTTCACTCCCCATTTTCTCTACCTCCTCCCCTTCAGTGGCACACTGGGGACAGGGAATGGGGGCTGCGATCAGTTCATCACACACTGCCACTCCTTAGTCCTCAAGGAGAGGACTCCTCACACTCTTCTCCTGTGCCCAGCATAGGGTTCTTCCCACAAAAGAGTCCTCCATGAACTTCTGCAATGTGATTCCTTCCCATGGGCTACAGTTCTTCACAAGCTGTTCTGATGTGGGTTCCTCCCATGGGGTGCAGTCCTTTAGGAGCAGGCTGATCCAGCATGGATCCCCCTGTGGGTTCACAGGTCCTGCCAGCAAACCTGCTCCAGTGCAGCCTCCCTGTCTTCACAGGTCCACAGGTCCTGCCAGGAGCCTGCTTCAGCACAGGCCTCCCCTGGGGTCACAACCTCCTTTAGGAATCCACCTGCTCCAGTGTGGGGTCCTCCATGGGCTGCAGGTGGATATCTGCTCCCGCCTTGATATCTGCCTCCATGGGCTGCAAGGGCACAACCTGCCTCACTGTGGTCTTCACCCTGGGCTCCACTGTAATCTCTGCTCTGATGTTTGCTGCACCTCCTCCCCCTCCTACATGTCGTTGGTGTGTGCAGGGCTGTTTCACATATTCTCATTCCTCTTTTCTCTTGCTGCAATTTTCTTCTGCACAATAACTGTTTTTTCCTTCTTATATATATTATCCCAGAGGTGCTACCACCATCACTGATGGGCTCAGCCTTGGCCAGCAGTGAGTCCAACACGAAGTTTGCATTGACTCTGTCAGACATGGGGGAGACTTCCAGGAGCTTCTCAGAGAAACCACCCCTGTAGCTCCCTCACCACTACCTAAAACCTCACCACACAAACCTAATAAACCCTACAAAGTAAAGACTACATTTATTTTCAAGATGTCCTATTTTTTATGGTAATGTAGTGCATGTTTATTATCGATATTGAGCCTTTACAAAGTCTTAACAAGTAAAGAAATAACTAAATAATATCTCAATGGGAGACCAAGTAGGTAGGTAGCAACTTTGGCAAATTTAATTTAGAAAAAAAAAACAAACTAAACCTATCACAAAAAAGGGTGTATATTGCCTCTTTGCTAATTATGTGAAGTCAGGATATTACTTACTTTGCAAGCGAAAACAAGCATTTTAAACTCTAATCAACTTCAGGAAGAGCTTGCCATCTTTTAGAAATCATCATATTAAATAAAGCCAGTCATTTTTTGAGGCTATTTATAGGAGTAAAGTTGGATGAATGGTTAAAGAAGATACAATGGGGGCTTTTTTGTCTGTTTTTCTTTTTTTTTTTTCTGCTTACTTGACTTCTTTTCCCACTCTTTTACTTCTTTTAAAATAGGTAGTAATTTTTGCACCTTTTTCCTTCTTTTTTTCTGGCTAAAGAAAATACTACTCTGTTAAATAAAGGAGGCACAGTACTTACTTTATGGAAGACTTTATACAATGGTAAATTGTCTTTCTTGTATCTCTTAAATACGTAGATGACAGAGTCATGACACACTGAAGCTGGACTGTGTTCAGTCATGTGTAAGCAAATAGACTTCTAAATAATTGGCAAGATAGAGTTACATGGTGACCAGCAGAGCATCAAGTCCTGTATAGCCTTTATAAGAGCTGCTCCTGAGTGAAGGCAGCTGCCCATCTAAGAGTTGTAATAGGAAGATAGAAAATTAGACTGCCAAAAGCACTGATTTAAAGATAATAAAAGGTGTTGAAGTTTCTGCGAAGATTCAACATGACTAATTATATAAAATTAATGCGATAGATGTACCTATAAAACACAATTTGATTAAAGATTACAATGTGTTAAAATATGTACTGAAAACTATGTTAGATCAACTTTGAGGTTCTTTTGGTGGTTTTATTTTTATAGACAACTTTTTTTAAAAAATAATAAGATAGTGACTGCATATTGTTTTGTCTGAAATAAGCACAAAGTTGTCTAACAACATAAGCTAAATTATAGTGTAATTACCACTTATATAATTCAAATTATATATATGATGTAAATTTATTAGAAAAACACTCCATCAAAGTTATGTGCTTCTTGTAGTTTACATAGGTCCACAACGGTAAATTGAAACTGGTTTCCCACTACTTTTTTGTGAAGGATATATTTGACTAGTAAAAAGATATGCAACTTCATTAATCTACCCACACTTAACTGCATTTTGTTGGTTTATTCAAATAGACAAAGTATGTTTTGTCTGTGATATAACAGAATTATGACTTAATGGGAAAGCAAACTTCCTCCTTTGCATGCCTGCTGCTTGTGAGCCAGCTGAGGAAATCTGAAGCTGACACGTACAATGACTCTGCAGAAAGAGCGTTTCATTTCTCAAGCAATAAGATGATTGATAGCAAAAATTCTAAGATTGAGTATACTGGCTTAGTGTCATGGGACACACAGATAGGTATTCTTTGATCTTTTTAGAGTTCAGTATAAGCAGTAATACAGAAGAGTGTTTCTTTACCTGATTTTCTTAAGTAATGCTGCTTTCTTGGTCTTAAAACTTGGGTTTTCATCATGTGCAATTTTGCTCAAATAGTTCAGATAGGAGTGGAACTAGAGATTGATATTCTAGTGTTTTGCTACTACTGGTAACTCTGGGAGCCTTCCTTTGAAGTTAGAACAGAGCTGTGAGGTTACTATAGATCTCCTCATACTGTATGAGGATATCTAATGAGCATGCATTCCCAACTGTGATCAGAAAGGTAGGCTGGTGCTTTCATACTATTACTGCAACTGAAAAAGCAAAAACTATTTAACTAATAGAGAACTAAAAATCATTGATTTATTGATGCATATTTAAAAAAAAAGAAAAAAAAAAGAGAATAGATCATACATGGAAAGGGTTCAAGCCCTACTGAATAGCTTTTAATTAGATTTTATTTGGGGGATTCTTTAATTAAAGTACTGTCAAGTGTTTTTGTCAGTGTTATAGCTAATAACACACACAGGACAGACAGCAGGGGTGTGGCAAGAAAATGCCTGTAAGCACAAAGACCCTTAAGTTCCTGCAGAACAGAAACTGTATTATTTAAACATCCCAGGGAGGTTTGTTTCTTGGGTTTGGTTTAGGGATTTTTTTTTTTTAATTCCTGAACTCAGTTGTCTGTATGAATAAACAGTGAGAACAACTCTTAGCATACTTTTGGCTTGTGCCAATTAATAGTGTCGTAGAGTCCAGAGGTTATCGCAGCCACAGGATTGTTCTGCAATGTGCTGTTTGAATGGGACTACTGTGGTTTGAAGGATGACAGCATTTAGTGTATAACTGAGACCATTTCATTCCCATTAGTCTCAGTGCTAAAGAGAAGTCCCAGAAAAGCTTAACTTGATAGGTATAACATAAGGCTTATGCTAAGACAAACAATCCCTGGCTTTTAGGTGCTGGTAACCTGTTTGCAGTGCTTCAGGCTACTCCCTTCTAGTAGATACTGATCACGTTGAGAATTGGAGTGACCCCTGATACTGTGTATGCTGTGAAGGTCCCTGCCTCTACCTCTATGACATGTTGAGTTTGTTCAACAGTTATTTGTTCTGTACCATCATGTTAGAGATGCCTGTGAACATGGACCATGTCTAAAGAGCGCTTTTTGCAGGAGACTATTACCTGTTGCTGTCCCACTACATTTGCTCTGCCAGGTACTTGATGGTTGACTTTGCACTTTCAGAGAATAAGCCCTTAAATTTCCATTCATTTCAGATGGGAGATCATTCATTCCAGGAACTCTGGGATGGGCGATAAAAGGACAAATTAAGGTAACTGGATTGATCTGGAAGACTTTAGCCATTGTGTAATGGAGAGCACAGAAAAATGGTCATGAATCACATTCGATGCTGGTAGATCTTGAATAAACTTAATTTCTGGATATGGAGGATCCGCTGTAAAGTTCTCTTCTAGAAGCAGATACTTGTTATAAACTCCTTTTCAGGAGTTTATAAAGAGGGAGTTGCAAAGAGACCTGTCCAAAGAAGGCTTTTTTATCAGGGTTGCTCCAATTTGGGAAGTAGGAAGTGGTAGTAATCTCATGATCTTTAGAGCCATCATTCAGATATATGTCATGGATGTTCTGCATTGACTGGTCTTCCAAGTTCATATGTACCTTTGTTCCAGTTGCATTTCTTACTAGTGCTAGAGCAATTTACAAGATTGACATTTTCAAATAGTTTCCTCATAAAATTCTTATTTATGCATCAGCAAAGCCTTATTGCAACACCAAGGATTATTCCTGAATTGAACTCTCATCTATACTGTCTATGTGTACAGTGCCAGAATCTTTCAAAGTTTCTCAACATAACTGTAGGACTAGATTGTCATCTTCTTTCATCTATGGATGTCAGCCTTCTTGGAATTAAATACCTTGCTTCACTGAATATCTTTCTGATACTAAAACAATCTGTGGACTTCCATGTAATTCAGTTCTGTAGGAAAAAACTTCATAGACACATTTATCTTAAAGAACTGCAGAAACTGACTGACTGCTTCCTTGTTTTTTTTTTTTAATTTTTTTTTTTTTTTTGAGCAGTCCCTACTCTGAGGATCTTGTTTCCACCTGGAGCAGTTGTTTTCCATTCCTGTTACTGAAACACCAAGTCCTTGCTCATTTCTGAAGTTATGCACTAAAACAAATTGTTATTGTTCCTCTTTTTTACCCAGGATACTTCATTAAGGGATAGAACTGGCAATTATGTGTTAGGAACCAGCTGTTCTCTCATTCTTTTGGCAATGTAATGAGAATTGCTTGGAAAAGAGCTCTGAACTGGATATCCATAAATTTTAAGTATTCAGAATGATCTTGAATATTATGGAGAGATAGCTAGTAACTGTGTGTCCTCGTACTGTGGTGCAATCTGCTACTCCTGAGAAGTCAGTAAGAGTAAATTCAGGGAAGCAGTGAAAATGGAGGGGGAGGACAGTTAACTGAGTGCACTGCAGGGTGCATTTTAAAGCTGTCCCTTGCTAGGTTCAAAGTTCTCAATCTCTAAAGAGAGATTAAACCAAGTACTGAACGTTAAATACAGGACCTGAGTGTTCCTTTGAGTGGAGGGCCATCCTTCTGTGTTGTCATCTGGCACATGCTAGGCTGTTGCCTAAATAGCATCACTGAAGTGATCAGACAGGCTGCTGTAGCATGGTATGCCTCTTTAACATGCTTCTCTCTGGAGGTCCTGCAGTGGAGATGTGTACCTGTATCCACTCTGTTGAGCTCAGCTGCCTAACTGTGCGTCCACAGTTCCAAAAGAAAGCAAAAGAAATCTCGAAAATTGCAATGGTTGTTTGTTAAAGAGGTCCTCACCTTTCAGGTGTTTTTCTGCTCCTGTCTCTGCGTTGTAAAACACCTTCACTCCCTTTCTATTCCATGCCCATCTGACAGCATCTGTGCTGAAATGTACCCACAAAACAGGACGTGACTGTAGTACTCAACTTCTTCCAGAAGTGCAGTCCAGCCCAAAGCAACGCATTAGGCTGTAAGGTGGAGTCATAAGCAAAAATCTTTTCTTGGCAATTGGTGCCTTCATTTCTGTAACATTTTGTTCTCTAAGTGTGGATTCAAACTGCTCTTTGCTACCATAGCACAAGCTGCCAAATCATCACCTAAGAAGTTAAGAAGCTTATTCTGGCAGAGGTGAGTGTTCCCGCTTCTGAGCTGGCTTCAGATCTGCAGAATAAAATACTTCTCCTTCAAACCTGAAAGCTGAGCTCCTTTGACCTTGAGACGTTTTTTCCTTTTTTTAATTTTTTTTTTCCTACCAGAGGTCAAGGCTTGATTGTGTTCAGTGGAATAGAAAGGCTATATCTCTTTAAGATATACCCAGTATTTGGTACAATTCTTTTGGAATGAAACTTGCCCCACTTCTCAAGATGAAGTTTGCTTATGTTTACAAAAGTAAACTCCTGGAATGGTTTTCAATGTGTGCTGCATGATGAGCTGGACCTATATTCTGGAAGCAAACAGAAGTATTGAAGTCCATTGATTAAAAACACTTAAGGGAAGCTAAGGCCTTATGTATGAAATGAGCTTTTGGGAATACTTCTCATCTCTCAGCCTATTTTGTGTATGAGTACAAGATTTGTGCTGTTTGAAATTTAGTTAGTAAATGCTGTTTAGATTTGTGTATTTTTTGAGGTAACTCATATTGTTTTTTTCCTTTGTTTGTTTTAACATGTGAATTTGTATTCCTCTATTTACATATAAAATTAAGCTTAAAATTTCCAAATACGACTGTGTAATAGTTGAATTATTATATTACTAATATACTGACCATCTATGCAAGTACAAACTAGTAATATTTAGCACATAATCCCAGCAATGTTATGCATATTTTAACGAGTTTTCTATAACCAATGGAAAAACATATCTTCAGTCTCAGAGTGCTAACATATCTTTCTTCACAGTTGTCAAAAAGGTTTTATGAATATTAGACTCACAGCTAAATGATTTATTGTTTTTACTCATGTATATCTTACAGGTCACTAAGTTAAACTATAGAAAGTGAGATAAGGCACGTGAATGGCAGTTCATAAGGAGAAAATAACATCTTAATGTCTCTCTCTAAAAAGCTGATGTATATAAGTCAGCGGACAAATTTTCTTTGAAAACATGACATTTTAGTTATAAAACAGAGGTGTTGTAGTTTGTTGGGTTTTGGTGGTTTTTTTTTTCACAGACCAGGAGATGAAAAGGTAACACATCATGGATTTTTTTTGGGTAATTTACTTTTCTAATCTTTAGCCAGACATTTGCAAGAAGTTTCTTGCTCAGGGTGGATTTTTATTTGTTAATACCATTTCCATATTGCTCTGCAATGTTGTAAATTTCCATACCATTTAAATACAGTGGACTTTGGCAGTACTGACGAATGATCATGTGATTAGGCCTCTTTAGTCCACTTGCTTAAAGATATAACATGATTAAGGTGTAAATAATTATATGCTATTTTAAAAGAGTGATTCTATTCAATTTATAATAATTCCCATATTACTGTGATGGAGGCTTTTTAATTTTTGTCAACCTGCATATATTTATGGCTCTGGAATAACTGATGAAATTATTTTATACATAATAATGCTAAAATATAAATTTAAAATTCATTTTATATTACAGATTTCATAATTTTGAAGTCATGCTTGGTAGTGAGGAGACTACCAAATAATAACATAGCTGGCAATATAATCGACCATTTAATCATAGTCGAAATTATATATCTGAATCAAGTGAATGTTTTTCTGAGCATGTAGTGACAGGACAAACACTTCAAACTGAATCAGAGCAGGTTTAGATCAGATAATAGGAAGAAATTCTTTACTATGAGGTTGGTGAGGCACTGGAACACGTTGCCCCATCCCTGGCAGTGTTCAAGTCCAGGCTGGATGGGGCTCTGAACAACTTGGTCTAGTGAAAGGTGTCCCTGCCCATGGCAAGGGGGCTGGAACTAGATGATCTGCAAGGTCACTTTCAACCCATACCATTCTATGATTCTAAATAAACACAGTCAGCCTATCTTCCTCACTTGCAACTGATGAATGTGGTCTGCAGCAAGTAATTAATAGAAAATAAAAAAAGTTTGATCAGGGGAAACCTCTGCAAAGCGAATATATTGTGTCCTGTTTTCTTTTCTGAAAACAACTTCACTTTTATGAAAAGTATGGAAAATGATACAATGTAGAATTTATCTTTCAAGGCATAGGTCAAAATCAAAACCTTAACATTGCCTTTAGAAATCACCTGGAGACTAAAAGATGTTCTGCTAGGGGAAAATACTTTTTGTAGCATTCTTCACTGACCGATATTCATGGATAGACGTAAGAGGTGATTTTACACACTATGTCATTACCAGGAGTTGACAGTAACAGAGAGAACTGATCAAACCAAAGAGCATTTCATCGCCTGAAACCTGATGATTTTGATGATTCAGCTATTGTGTTTGGGAGGAGATGCACTGAGTTCATATCAACAAATATAAATATCAGCAGCATCTCAGTAAGTCAAATGAAGGTGCTCTTTTTGTAGCTGAAAACAAGAAATAGCCATTCAGAGAGTGATTTATCTCATTCTGAAGTACATGACTAAAACAGGACAGGCGAAACACCTCATATTTCTCTCCATGGACTGTAAAAGGAGTGATTAGCTCAGGTGGCTACCTGACAAGAACCTAAGACTTGGAAAGATTAATGATAAGCAATGGCAGAAAGGCCTATTGTAGCAATATGAAGTATATTACGTTTTTTTATAAACTTTTTCAAGTGTTCATTGGCATTTGATGCTTCTTCAAAAAAGTTATTTCTTGTAGTCATAATTGTAAGCAATTTATCTACTATGCAAAATCCGAATAAATATTATCTTGATACCATTTACTGCCTTTATTTTTAAAAAAATGACACCTAATAGAGAAGCTGCATTCCTACAACTGGTTAGCCTATGGAAATAATTCCATTCAGCAGCACTTCAGAACTGCAACACAGTTGATCAAGACACATGAAATAGAAAGGTAAAATTTTAAATATCTGATTACAAAGAATTAGTTCTAGCCTTTGTTTCTAATTCCTTGACACTTCCAATGACTTCACTGTTACACCCTTACTCACAGGTATCTTAAGAATGTTGAATAGTCTTGCTATGGATGAATGTGTGTAATTACAAGAGAGAAAAAAAATTACTGTGCACATGAGGTAAAATGATATTATGATGTGTTAAAAATCTGGATGAAAATTTGTTGCTTATGCACAGAGCAAATGAGCAATATCTACTGAGTGGTCCCACCACAGGTCCCACCTATTGGTCAAAAGCTGTGAAACACTGACCTTATTAACATCATCCAAGGGTGGTCAGATATGCAGTGATTCCTTAGAAATAAAAAAGAGTTCTAAAGTGTAGTCAATTGTGTAGAAGATAGAATAAAAGCAAAATAAAAATTTTAAAAAAAATACCAAAACTGTCCCTGAACTTGGGAAAAGTTTTAGCAAAAGAATAAGAATATCAGGGAATTTTTTTATATTATCTCTGCTTCACATTTGGTAGTGAGGTAATAAAATTTATGCATTCATTATGAGAATGCATGCTAAAGACAGGCATTTTAATTTCTGCGTAAGGAATGCACGTAAAATTTGTCACAAATAAAGCTATAATTTAGAATAACAATTAGAATACATAAAAGTTCTTTTGATTGTTTTTTCCTCAGATTTTTTTCATCTTAATTAATTTAATACAAAAGAAGATTTAAAGCTCTGGTTAACTTGTTTTTCCCAGACTGACACACTTGTGTAGGCTACTTATTGCATAAAAATATGAGGGGGAGGTGAATTGAAGAAGCAATAGTATTAATGCCCCCTTGAATATCCTATTAATCATTTTTAAATAGATACTTGGATCTTCTAATTGCCAGTATGAAACTGTCTGAAGATTATATATTCAGAGCTTCCTAACAGCTTTCCTTTTTCAAACTCTGACCATGCTAAACACTTGATATCCCAGAGCAATTTGCATAAAAATGTCATAGCATTCTTCTGAAAAAGTGAATACAGCCCTTGTGAACAAATTTATGAAGGTGTCTTGATGCTTAAAAAAGAAGATAAAAGACTTGGAAAATATTTAGATGGATTAAAAACTTATCTATGATTGAAGCCTAAAGAATGAAGAACAATAAACCCTTTAACTCATATCGAGTGTACTTTTCTTGCTCTTATCATAGTAAATAGTAAGCAGTAAATTAGTATTTCTGAATTTATTTAAAAATAAGTCAAGCTATAATATATTTATATACCTAGATACCCCAGAAGCCATTGTATATTTACATCCTCTATTAACGTGTAAGGCAGAAATGTGTTCACACTCTTTCATAAAAATGTGAAGGATCTTCTTCAAAATAACCATGTTGGTTGCATAAGGAAATCTGTAATTTATAGAACAGATAATGATTTTTATTGATTTAAACTTAGTTTAATTCTACTATTTCCCAACTAGTAGCCTACCAGGACTAGTCTACCTTAAAGTTAACAGAAAGTATCTTCAATTTGAAAACAAATAGATTGATGTGGCTTCAACTGATTCCTTCGGGCTCTTCTCCTAAGAGTAGCTACATTCAGTGATAAAAAGCTGAACTATGGTAGCTATACCATTACCTTTCCTCAAAATGATGGTCATTCTTTCAATACTTACATCACTTTGCAAATGATATCTGGATCGGTTTTATAGGGTCAGAGACTTTACTGAGCTCATTGTTGAAAAATAAATAACACATAAGTAAAGCAGATTGAGGACTCCTTTTTTTTTAATTTTTTTTTTTTTTTGCCATTTCTCAGTCCATCTACTTTTCACAGGTGTTTTGCAAATTTTTAATTTTCTGCCTTCTGGTACCAGGGTGATAATTTTTAACATGAAAACAACTATCTTCTGATATATTCCACTTGACACAATGAAACCATCTTTAAGATAATAGATTGTATGTTGAGCTAGTCATTACCTGCAAGCATGTAGCAAATGTGGGAGTGTCATTGCTAAACTGATTGGAGGTCACCCAAGAATCTGCTGCTGAGTGTGCTTTCTGACCACATTGCATAAAGGTGTGGTGGACAGAAATTCTGAGAAACTGCCAGATAACATAAAGAGAAGCTCACGTGACATTAATAGAAGCATAAAAATAAGCAGAGGAAAACCACTGAAATCAGGCTGTGCACTTGATCCAATGCAAAGGATTGCAAAAGGATGTATTATAACTACATCCAGTAAAATATAACTTCGGTTTCCATCATGTATTAAAAGCTCCAGATAAAGTGAAAGTAGAAAAGATCAGATGTGTAGTTTTAATGTTACTGTATTTTGGGTTTGGTATTGCAGTATAAAGCAGCTTTTCAATGGCATACTGTTGTGAAGTTGATGGCTCTAGAACTCCTTAGTGCCATGGGATAGAACTGTTAAGATTTGTAGGTGGGTTTTTTTTTTATGTGACAACAGATACAAAGTTTGTGTGGAGAAAAAAAGGAGTTTGTCTGAGTGTTGAACTATATCACTTTGAAGAGAAAGATCTATATACACTTAATCCTCTTATAGTTTGAGATGATTTTCCAAGTACAGCAAAATAAAATCAGAAGTGTTGTTTACAATTTATAATTGCAGTTTTTTATTTTCCTATACTTTTTTTTTTTCCAGTTCCACAAGTCATCCTTGTAATCTTTAATTTATGATTTCTTAAGTTGTTAATGCAAGAGATTTATAAGATACTAATGAAAAAAAAATAAAAATTTTGGTTGGGAGGGAGCATTATAACAAGAATTACATATTTCTCAATAAAAAAATAACTTTTAAAAGTTTATTTTATTCTATTTTACCTTTTATTTGTTAAAAAGTGCATCAGTCTGCAAGGTAAAGATACTGACTTGTGAAATTACAGAATTAAGTACAATATAAGTATGATTTAATGGAAGATAAGTATTAGGCATGCATATATGTACTTTTCACTAATAAAAATTATTTTAGAAGAACGATATGCTATGAGAAGCTTGCCATATGTTTCTCAGATAAAATTAACCCCAAAGTCACATTACAAATGAGCAACACCAAGTTGGAAGATTGTAAGCCTTATTTGAAGATATGTGGTCACAGCACCAAGCCTGACAGAGTTCAAGAAGCATTTGAATGATACTCTTGGGCACATGGTTTGAGTCCTGGGGATGGTCCTGTGCAGGGCTAAGGGTTGGACTCGATGATCCTTGTGGGTCCCTTCAAAATCAGCAGATTCTGTGATTTATGGGTTTATTCATACTATACTAGGAAGTTATTTCATTCTTTCCAGGGAAGTAAATTATTTTGAAGTTTGCTCTGTGCCACTGAACATAATACAAGTTTTATCACTGACTTCAATGGAAAAAAAAAGAAAAGAAACACAACAAAAAAACCATCCACAGCCTGGTCGATATTCCTAAGTCTTCTCTTCCATTCCACACTGTACAGTCTCTCTTTGTATGCCTATTATATAGTTGAATTAATAGAAGTTTAAAAAGAAATGGTTTTAATACTGTAATGTTCAGGTCCCTGAGATGTTCAGTCAGGGAGACTAATCCTTCTTTTCTTCACTTTTTCTGTAGATTTATTTATATAGAACTATGATTATTTTTAAAAATATCTTTTGATACTGCATGTTTTGTAAATACCAAGTAAATAAGTTTGCATGTGTTACCAACCCTTTTTTTTAGGCTGCCTGGAACTGAAAGAAGATACCATTGAAAATCTTCTAGCAGCTGCCTGCCTCCTCCAGCTTCCTCAGGTAGTAGAAGTTTGCTGCCATTTTCTAATGAAGCTTTTGCACCCATCCAACTGTTTGGGAATACGAGCATTTGCTGATGCACAAGGATGCACAGAGCTTATGAAGGTGGCTCACAACTACACCATGGTAAGACAGTTTTGGAATATCTAAATTATAATCTTGTGAATCCTATATATCCTATAAGTAAAAATACCTTTTTTAGTTTTGGCTTGAAATTATTCTGTACTTCCATGGAACTTTATTCATAAGTGGTCCTTTTGAAACCATAGAAATGGTGATTCCTATGAAGGTTAATTCTGATAACTTCCTAGTGAAGTTCTCATAACTTCACTTCCTAGTGAAGAATTAACCTTCTATGATGGATGCTCTGTCTGCTAGGTCAGAACAGTATATGTCTTATTTAGATGCATGATCACATACAGGTAAGAATAGTAAGAGTGTATGTAAATCATGAGAATACTTTTTAATCCCTTTCTTTTAGTTTAGCTTTAGGAAAGCTTTGTAATTGTCATTGTAATGCATAGGAACAATATCAAGAGAAGTTTTGTTGGGTCGTGGGGTTTTTTTAATCAAGGATTATCCCTCCATTTAGTCATCTGTGAAGTAGATTAAGACAAAGAGTTCTAGAAATAAGGAATTTTATCTGATAATAGTTAAAATTTTTCAAGTTTTATCTGACAGTGCAGGTATGGTATTAATACTAAAAATTAATCTGAATCAGTTAAGCAAAATATGCTACTTATTCAGAAATTAAATCATATTGGTAGTCATTTGATTCTTCATACTTTGACAAAATTAAAAACATCTGGCTCATGAAATTAAACTTGCAGAAATAGTCGATTATTTATGATTTCTGAGAAATAATGGTCCCTTAAGGTCTATACTGAAATTATTATTGAAGTAATAGAGCACATTTCATTGAATCTACTTCTCTTGTTCATTAGTTATGTCCTTATTTTTTTTATTCTTTACAATAGCTAATAACATGTTGTATTTCACAGATTTAACTGTGTTCTTCTTACCACTGCAGTTCAGGTAGTTATACCCATCTTGCACTTCTTGAGCTTAGTTCTGTGGTTTCTTTGTATTTATTCATTTAAATTGTAGTTTTCCAGATCCAAGCTAGTGAGTTTAACCTTCATCTGTCAGTGGAGAGAAATAAGCTGTCAGAGCAGCATTCATCTGATCTACTTTGGAATGAGATTGCATTAGAATTGAACAGATACATTTTGAAAGAATTCAATCTTTTTATAATTTTTTTATATTTATAGATTACTTTCATATTTTCAGATTTATTTTGTTTTTTTGTGAATGAAAAGCAGTATAATGAAAAATATAAAAAATAGACAAAAACATTGATTTAAAAAAAATCTTGTTTTCTTTAAAACAACTTACTGAAATATTTTTTGGGTGAATGAAATTACTCATTATAATACATTTGAAGACTTGTGACAAATACATATCTGACATATCACAAGGTCCACAAAGATCTGTGCCCATTTCTGAGATATTAGGTATATAATCTATTATTCTTTTTAATGCTCAGATCTAAAATCTGAATTATGTGTAATGGGAAAATCATCAGCAAAAGATGGCAGATCCAAAATGAAGTCAGTTGTAATTAATAAGCAAGCTGTGATTTAACTACAATGGCATTTGCAAGCAGGCACAATAGTCATATGTTCTCTTTGCATGAAAAACAAATACATCTAATCAGCAGTGAAATTACAATATTTTTTTTCTGATTCAATGAAAACATAACTCTAACAGATAAGCTTCATAGTGCATGACATTTTCCTAGGCATCGTGTTACTTCATTTAGGTGTGAGTCAGCTCACATCTATTTGACACTGTTTTGTGTTAGAGGGTGCAGAAGACCAGTTGGGATGGGGAAAGAGTGCCTTACTGCCTGTCTTGAGTACAGCACTCTCAATCGGGGGAATCTACATATGAGAAAAGTGGTTTCCTGCATAGCCAGGAAAAACTTCCAACAGTGCAGGGAAGATACCTTGGGGAGGGTGATAGAGGAACAGCAGAATCTTTGGATGTGAAGAAAGGATAGGAAAGTGATGAGCACAGGCAAAGAGCAGTGCATCATCTCTGTGACAGAAACCATTATTTTTTCCTTCAGGCTCCAGGAGATTAGTGTCGACTGTGATTAGAGCAAACATTAAGTAGGGAAAGAGGGAGTTTGTTAACAAACTCCTCCAGTCTTATGCAAAGGATTTGAGGGGAAACCCTCTTTAAAAACAGGATGGAAAAATCACATTTCTTTTTTAAAAAGTTCTTGTTCTTTCAAAAGAACTTTAAAGCCCTTTCTTTAAAGCTTTTAAGGATGCTTTCTTTAAGAGTTGCAAGTGATGTATCTCAAATTCTTGTTCTGTGAATCCTCTTCCAAGGTGTCATGATAAAAGCCTGCTGTGAATAGGAAGTAATAGTACTTCCTTAACTGGCATACTGTGAATTGTTTGCTTGTAAAAATTTACCATTCTTTGAAAGCTGTAAAAAATAAATAGCTTAAGAAGTTTCTGATATGCAAGCAGAGTAACATATTCATGAATGCAGCTTTCAAAGTTTCAGGGTTTCAGTTTTCAAGAGAAAATAATTTTTGTCTTTGAAAATGTGAAACATGAAATGAGTGAATTGAATTTTCCTTGGCTTACTGTCTTAAATATTTACTTAAAGTATGTATCATATTAATTGCGGAATTGCTAGGAAATTAACATCTCTGATGTTAAAAGCACTTAGTGGGAGAAAACTTGGATGAAGGGGGAGCTCTGACAGCATTTGAGAGAACTCTAACAGCTTTTGAACAATAAAATAATACTATGATTATAAATGCAGTTTTCCAAATCATTAGAAAGATTGAGTTACTTTCAGGATATTTGGCACTGTATTGCCAAAATATTTTAGTAATATATCAGTTCATTTAATAGGGATTTATAACTGACTGACTGAATTGTCAGTTCTAGAATGCTAATCTTCATAACTTTTTTTAATAGAGTACAAATAACAAAGCTAAATGGAGTAGATATAAGGGTGCCCAAAGTAAAGAAAAATGAGGGTAATGACTGAAATTGTCTGCTTTTCGTCTTGCTCTTTACATCTACTAATATGTATACATTAAGTTTTGACCCCACTGTATGTCTCTTCAACATTGTAGCCAAGAACTGTCAAAACCAAAAATAATACTCTTTATTCAACTAACCTTGATTTATTTCTATACAAATAGGCCTGAACAGAAATAAAAGTGCTGTACCATAATGTTTTTTTGAGATAAAAATACTCAAAGAAATAAAAGTTCTACACTGGTGGGAAATGGAGAGCAAGACAAAGTTTTTCAAATAATCTTGCAAAAATAGATTTATAGGTGTAGCTTATGCAATCAAATGTGTAATAATTTTAATATATGACTCAAATCTCATCTTTGAATAATTTTGCTTCATAGTTAATTACATAGCTGAAAATAAATTCATTGATTCATTAAAAAAAGAAGCAATAAAACTATAGCTCTGTTATTGCATTGTACCTGGCAAATGTCTTACAGCTTTTCTCCACCGGTTCCTTTTAAGTAGAAAGTCATTCACAGTTGTCTTCACAATAGCATTTTAATGAAAATCAATATATTTTCATGGAAATGGTTTGCTTCATTGAATCTCCATAAATGTTTTAATTTTCATTTTTCAAAAGAAATTTCCTTGCCTAGTGTCCAACTTGATATGTTCTAAATTATACTGTTGTTCACTAAACAGAAAAAAGAAATTATATACATATATATATATAGTCAACTTGCTTTGTGCATTCGCATAACTTGTTACAAGGGCAAGACATTTGAGCTTGGAAATTTCTTTATATTGAAGAAGAAATAGCTTCTAAGGAGCAGATAACTGAAATTAAGAATCCTGTTGACTTCAGGAGATATATCCTTTCCAACACTTGTTTTCTGTTGTGTTGAATAGCTTCGATTTCCTTCAACCATGAAATCTGTGGAAGCAATGAATACAAATTTTTGTTTTCATAGTTGTCAGAGGTATGTCGAGAACTAATTCAAATGTGACAATTTTTTTTCAAAATGTAGTCATTGCTCAGCATGAAGAAAGTATCTAATGGAAGTAAAAATCGTTCACTGTACAGTTATATGACCCTTCCCATGAACAGAGTTATAATATCCCTGGTATTTACTGGGATATTTAGATTCAGTATCAAATATCAAATTATTATTTTGAAATTCAAAATCTAAGAGAGGAATATAAGAATAGCAGTGAAGGAAAATCAGATAACATTTGAAAAATCTTTAGAAAATACACTTGCCATATAGCAAATTATGAGGTTGGTGGAAGAAGAGAGAAAGGTAGACTTCATAAAAAGTTAGTGAACAATTAAAGTTGGAGATTGCTATGTTTGCATTCTCTGTGCTTTTTAGAAATGGAACTTAGATAGCAATGTTTCAAATGAAAACATTAGGAGGAAGAAGTTAATAATAAGACCAAAAATGTAAATTTTCATTGGTTTCTTTTTTAGGCACATCAGATTTAATGTGGTTTGTTTTATTTCTGAGGTATGAAATCATCCTGCCAGTGTTTTATTGTGTGATTTTTAATTTTCTTTTTTTTTATTATTTTTAATGAATCTGCTAATTTAAATGGCAACAAATATCCATGTCTCTTGATTCAAGATTTCTGTACTTCTTAATTACAATCTGGGTTGTTACTTGCTTGTCAGTTTCTGAAAACTTTCAATCTACATCTCCATATGTCTGATAAGTTTAATTTTCTAATTTACTGCCAGTTACATGATGATAGAGTGAATTGCATGTGTGATGTCTTTTTTTTTTTTAAAAAGGCAGCAAAATAGAACATATCAATTAGTTAAAGCAAATGATTTTTTCATGGCAAGCATTTTTAGTGACAGATCTTTATTCTTCTAGTTGAAAGGGGTTTCATATATAGGTAGTGCTTAGAAATTGAGTGTGTTACATTCCAAGATATGGTACCCGTTTCTTCATCTCATTATTATGCCATTTGATTGAAGCCTGATTGCTTCCAGCAGAAACTTGAGATACTTCATAGATAGAACTATTAAATCTGTCAGTGCTTCACCTCTCAGGAAACTTCACTTAAACCTCAGTGATCATTTTGCATCTTGAAACTGCAGTTTGAGAGTTGAAATGATAGAGCTTGTTCTACATTTTTATTTCATCATATTTCAAGATGAATTACTAAACATAAACTTGTAAAATCTTCGAATTACTTTGATGCACTGAGCAGGAGAATGGCCATAAGTAAAAATTTCTGAATGATCTGAAGAACATAAATGAGTAAAGTGATTGATGTGTCTGTAACCCAATCATAATGTTAGCAATATAAAGGACCCTAACATATATTACAGTTCCAAGCCTGGGAGATGCAGAATGTTTGCAAATGGTAGAAGGTGTTTAGCTTCTCACAGATGCAGTTCTGTGCTTCACACTGCAAGGGTCATTAGTCCTAGCACAGCAAAACATTATTCAAACCTAATTATAAGCACTTAAGTAATCTCAGTGACATGTACTGACTCTATATGGACTCTTTAACTTGCTGAGAATCCTGATTATACTGCAGATGGAGCAACTGTTTCATTTATGTGAAGTGTATGCCTTATGCAAATTTTGTAATGATCTTTTATGGTGAAGAGCTTCAGTGATCATGTTATTAGTTATGTTTATTATCTAAGTTACAAAATTTCATGGTTAAAGCTTGGTGGCGTGAGTGGGTAAGGAGGGATATATAAAACCTTTACTATCCAGTTGCATTAACAATAGCTCATCCTGAGTATTTTGAAATATTGTAATGTTACTCCATATTCAAATTAAGGAAAATATTATTGAGATACTGATAGATGATGATAACAGTCATTGAGCTGTGGTTGCACATTCAGACATCGGGGTTTATTTCAGTATTAATATGACTTTAACTAAGATCAGATAGCAAGTGAGGCAAGAAAACTCCCTAGTACTGTAATTTAACAGTTCTTCAGTGTCATAGTAAGACTGGTATTCTCCAATTTTTTAGTGTTCCCACCGTGTGCCGCTTGCTCACTCCCCCTTTGTCCTCCCCCTCCCCCTGTGGTGGGCTGGAGAGGAGAATTGGAAACAGAAGAGGTAAAGATCATGGATTAAGAACAATTTGCTGCAAATGGCAATGAAATAAGACAATGAACAGAGGTAAACGATTCATGTGCTCACCAGGGGAAAAACCTCAACAATACCTGACCCCTCCCACCACCATGCTACCCAATACAGAAGGGAATTCTTCCAAAGTCCCCAGAAAATGACTTGAGGTGTTATAGAATAGCCTCAGGGTCCTAGCCACATGCCCTCTTCTGGCTACTGCAAAAATTAACCCTGTCCTGGCCAGAACTAGGACATTTAGCATATGATGCTTAACTTTTTATGTACAGGGTCATCAGTTGGCTTTCCACACCAGATGCTACTCAATAGACACTGATCAGATATCAGCTTTATTAACTTCATATTGTACTTTCTTTTGACCACGTTGACCTCCTTATCATCACATTGGTAACATATGGATAAATATATAATGAGATGCATGGAAGGCTGACTGGATAGACAGACTCAGAGACTCATGATCTGTAGTAAAAAGTCCAGCCAGTAAATAGTGATGTTCCTCACAAATTATTTCTGGGTCCAGTACTGTCTAGCAACTTTAATAATTATCTAGATAATAGGATGGAGTTCTCAGCAAATTTGCAGATGTCATGAAACTGGCAGGGAGAGACGGTCAATATGTTTGAAGACAAGGCTGCTATTTAGAAAGCATGCTGGAGCAATGGGCTGAAAGCATAAAATCATAGAATCATTAAAGTTGGAAATGACGTCCATGGAAATGACCTCCAGTCAAATCCAGGCTTTGACCGAATACCACCATACCAACTAAACTATATCACAAAGTGACAATGTACTTCTTTTTTGAACACTTCCAGGGACGGTGACTCCACCAGTTCATTGAGGAGCCTGTTCCAATGCTTAACCAGTGAAGAAATTTTTTCCTAATATCCAACCTGAACCTTGAGGCTGTTTCCCTCCTCTTGTCCTATTGCTAGTTGCCTGGGAGAAGCTGCCAAACCCCACCTCAACACAAGCTCCTTTCAGGTAGTTGCAGAGAGGAATAATGTCTCCCCTGAGCTTCCTTTTCACCAGTCTAAACCTCTCTCCAGAGCTTTCTTCCCCTTCTACACTCCTGCCCAACTTTTTGTTGCCTGCAAACTGACTGAGGTTGCACTTGATTTCCTTGTCCAGATCATTAATAAAGGTATTAAACAGGACTGGTCCCATAACTGAGAAACATTGTGAAGTTCACCAAAGGGAAATGCAAAGTCCTGCCATCTGGGGACAAGTTACCCGATGCACTGGTACAGGTTGGGGAGTAACTGTTGAAGAAGCAGCTCTGCAGAAAAGGACACCAAGTTGAATGTAAGCCAGCAGTGTACCATGGCAATGAGAAGGCCATCAGCATCCTGGGGTGTATTAGTGAGAATGAAAAAGTTGAAGAAGGTGATCCTTCCCTGTTTGGCACCCATGAGACCAAATACAAAGTGCTGTGTCTCCTTTGGTGTTCCTTAGTACAACAGAGACATGGATATATTGGAGTTAGTCCAGTGGAGGTCAGCATGCTAATTGGATGCTGGAACACACAGCACCTGAGTGAAGTCTGGGGAAGCTGGGCCAATGAACCTGGGAGGAGATGTTACTCTTCTCTGCATCTACATGACTGGGGGATACAGACAAGAAGGTGCCACACTGTTGGAGGTGGAGATTGATAGGCAACAGACACAAGTTAGACTACAGAAAATCCCAACTGGATTTTAAGATTTTTTTAAAAAACAATTGGAGTAGTTAAATGCTAGGAAAGCAACAACCAGTTGAATTTTTGGGATCTGTTCTTGACTGAATATGTTGCTGAGTACCCTGACCTAGTTGAAACATGTACAGGGAGTACGACTAGATGAGGTCACTTCGAACTAAAATTATTCTATGAGGCTTTGATATATATTTCCTGTACATTTTCAGTGGTCTTAGGAATGAACTATGTATCCACAGATGACATGAAACAAAAGTTCAGATATTTTTTATTTTTTTAGTTTTACATTTCAAGCACTGTGAAACAGATGGGTTTACCAGAGCTAGCATTTAATTGGCTTTTATTAGCAATAAGCTATTGGTAGCATGTTAGCAACAAGTTAACAGTAACATATTGAAATTTTAAAACATTCAGCAATTTTCTTATGCTCGTGGCAGTAGCTTGAAGGAAAAAGTTTAATTATATCTCTACTTAAAATGACTCCTAGATCTACATAGAATGATAATTAAAGAAAACAGATCCCTATTTAACCATTTAAATTCTGATTTTTAAAGTTGTTATTTTGACACTCCAACTGCTTGTGTTTTGTTTTGTTGTGTTTTTTTTTTTTTTTTTTTTTTGGGGGGGTTTTTTGTTTGTTTTTTTGGGGGGTTTTTTGTTTGTTTTTTGGGGGGTTTTGGTTTTGTTTGGTTGGCTGGTTTTGGAGGAGTTTTTTGTCTGATTCTTTCCCTCTCTGGCATCCCTTGACAAGTAAAATTAAGTTGAAAATACTCCAAAGAAACCAGAATAATTGAAATAAATGAAGTTACCAGAGATACAGAGATTAAAAAGAAAAGCATTTTGGAACTGACTGTATAAATTATGCCTGATGGGGAAGTATATTTTTTGAGGTTTAAAACTTTCTGTTTTGCCTTTTAAAAGCCATACTAGTGATACCCGAAAGTGAACATCTTCAACACTGCAAACACAAACAAAAGTCCTAAAATGCTTGTAACTTTCAAACAAACCACAAAATTTGATCTTTGCATACAAAACTGAACTTAGACTAGGATATTTCTCTCCATAGGATGACTTTCTTAAAATATTTCAGTGTTGTTTTTTTTTAAATCATGACATTTAACTATTATGAGTATTATTATGACCCTTATTACCTATGTCTTTTTCTTTTTTCTTCTTCTTTTCTTCTTTAAGAAGAAATTTTTCTTCACAGATCACTTTTCTCACTCAGTATTTTTAAGATTCTTGTTTGAAAGTAGTAATCAGCACTTGGTGCTTTTTTTTAAGTTCTCCTTAGTACAGCTGTGACATAGCACATTACAGTACCACTCCATCAAGACACAGTAGGAGAAGAGGAATGTAAGAGCATTTCAAGAACTAGCATATGGACAGTAAGATAATTAATAGTAGAAAAGACAACTGCTGATAGTAAAATGCTGTGAAATCTACAGGAAAATAGTTAAGCAAATAGTCTATAGTGAATTAATCACAATTTGATAACTTCTTAATCATCAGGAATTTAAATTTGATTACCTAAATGCCACATTAAAAAGGTTCATATGGCAGAATGTTGTATTAATCCTAGAGAGTGCTGGTCTGAAAAGTAGCACTCTCAGATGAACAATCTTTTTACATGATTCACAAGACTCAACAGTTCCTGTGGTTTTAATTTGTTTTTCAAGTTTTTTCTAGTTCCAGAAACCTAAATATTCACCAGCAATGTTAATATCCCATCAAATTAATATTTTCTATGCTTCAGAGTGCTATCAGAAGTAGAATTGTGTATTAAGGGTGCTCTGATACGTCTCTTCTTCATCATATGGTTATTGTTTGTCTTTGAGGTCAGCAGATGTACATCTCAATCTCTCAAGTGAAGAATATATCAATTCATAAATTCTGCTTCATCTCACTGAACTGTAGGCAATAATAAATTACTGCCTTTAACAGGTTGCTCAGGACGAGCAAACTCTTAACCTAACAAACATTGGTGAATACCTAAAATCAGCATGAATCTCTCAGAACATACAGAACTTCAAACATCATATTGCAAAAGACTCCGAAGACAGTGAATTTTGGAGGATTTTCTTGGCATTCATGGAAAACAATGAAGATGAGAATCAAGGCAGCTGAATTTTGTAGCTGTAAATTCAAACCTTTGAGTCTGCATACTAGTGTAACATCAAATACCTGAATTTTTTGCATGTCTATTCTCTTATATGGATCTGAATCATGGGTCATCTGCTGCCACCACCTGCGACTCCTAGAACGCTTCCATCAACACTGCCTCCATACACTAAACATCCACTGGTCAGATTATGTAACCAATACATCTGTTCTAGAACAGACAGCAATCACAAGTATTGAGGCCACGTTGCTGAGAACACAGCTGCGCTGGGCAGGGCACGTCTCAAGGATGAAAGATCACTGCCTCCCTAAGATCGTGCTCTATGGTGAACTTGTCACTGGCTGTTGCATGAGAGGAGCCCCAAAGAGGAGATTCATGGACTCCCTGAAACAACATCTCAGCCTTGGCTATATTGATCAACATAACTGGTCTACTCTGGCCTCCAATCGGGAGACCTGGAGACACACCATCTATAACGCTGCTGATGCCTTTGAGAAAGCACGCAGGATCACTCTTGAGGAGAAAAGACAACGCAGAAAGAATCGTGTCTTGCAGAATATACCACCTAAGGAGTCTTTCTGCTGTGCCTTTTGCAACCGGACGTGCCTATCTCATATTGGCCTTTTTAGCCACCAGCGTGCTTGTAACAAATATGAGTAGAGCCCTCCCCAAATCTTCATTTGCAAAGCCTAGCCATGATGATGAAATTCAAACCTGTGAGTCTGCATACTAGTGTAACATCAAATACCTGAATTTTTTGCATGTCCCAGTACTGGGGATAAACTTTCTTTCTTTGTTTTCATGAAAGATCATCCAAGTGTGGATAGATACAAAACCCCTCAAGAGTACTTAGATTGTGTATGTAGAAAATTAGAAGTTGAGGGCTGAATCCTCTGAAAATGTAGTATGTATTGAAGTTCCAATTCAGGGGTACCAAGAAAGCATGACATAACCTGTGAGTGTGTTTTCTGTCTTCTATTCCCAATACTTTAGGATTGAGAAGAGGTACTTTAGGGTAGAAAGGTCCCTAGTGATTTCTGTGGGCTTCTCCAGTAACAAGGAATATAGCCTAACTGGAATATAGCTGGCGGGAGGGGAAAACAAGATAACATTGGACAGGATGATTGAACTCATGCTATCATGGGGAACTCTGTTAGGAAAAACAGAGGAAGGGAAGATACAGGAATGAGACATGGTAGAAAAGTGAATCTTAGGCTATGATTGAGAAAGTAAACAGAAGAGTATATGGCCAGTAGAAATCTTACTCTCTAGAAACTCCATCACCAAGATTCTTGTCCCTAGTCATTACTCTGCTTTCTGAAATCATCAGGGGCTCATATTCTTAAAATGGCTTAAGAATATTCAGTCTGATCTTATCTGGCAATAATGTTTTCAGTATAAAGCAGGGCAGGTAGCTCATTTCTCTGTTGACTAAGTCATAAAGAATTTGGTGTCATTCAAAAGTAAAGACAATGAAATCTCAAAGAATAGTATCTTTTTTGATATGCCAGTGGGGGGGGGAAAAAGTTCACAATAGAGGTTAGCCCTACTCTTTCCTGAAGCAGTATGAGAAATTGAAACTTTACAGTGTTCTGTCCATGTGCAGGGACCCTTCAATACAATAATGACAGATGTTAGAGAGTCATAATACAGAGATACTGGGAAAAAACATCATGTGCAAGTATTTCTTCCTAAGTGGACCCAGGGGGACAGAAGAGTGCATGTTCTGACTTACACCGTCTATATTAAAAAAAATATTCATTGTTAATAGACAAGACTTTAGTCTTTCCATTTCATTGACATGTTACTCCATCCTGAGCCATAAAATATGCTGACTCACATTTAGAACACCTTTGGTGATATTGCAAACTTTCAAAAAGTTTTTCTGTCATGGGAACATCACAACCTTGTGCTAATAAGGAGTTGGGTGACTGGATATAATGAGCTGAGTTGGGTGACTGGATATAATGATGTGTGGCTGACAATACAAAGCAAAGATGGACTGTGGTAAGCCTCGGTACAGCAAGGAAGAGAAAAACAAAGCCTGAAGCTGACAGAAAGTTACATCATATCATAATAGATTGATTTTATTGGTAGCCTGTGTGACAGCTCCTCAGTAATAGAGATTGGGACCAAAAGGGCAGAGGAATGCGTGTATTGTTGTGCAGGCATCCAACACTGAGCTGCAGAAAGTGTTGCATTTCCCCAGGCTCCACTGTGCCAACTCACATTTAGGGCCAGCTTCAGTAGCTGGAAGTGTGTGTGGGTTGTATGCGTGGGAGCGTGAAGTTTTTCCTGACACAGCTTACCCACTGGTTTGGTTCAGTTATTAAATTGAACTTTGCAGCATTACACTGTCTGGTGCTCTTTCTCCCTGCCTCCTCCTCATTGTCAACTGTTCATCATGTATTTCTTTCTTGACACCAAGAAATAACATATCGTCTCATGTTGACTGGAAATCATCCTTACGAGAAATACATTTTTTTTTCTTTATGGAAGTATATAATGTAAAACCTGTCACATTTTTATAACTCATTTAGACTTGAAGGTGTTAAAGACATCTGTATTAGGGAGAGGTTCAAACATACTGAATCTTGAAAACCATGACACCGTTGCAAGCTCAACAAAACTGATATTTATTACCAAGAGGTGGCCAACAAAATGAACAAACCCAAAAGGGAGGAAGGAGGAGAGAAATAAGCCCCCAGCACGACCTCCCCAGTTACCCAGCTGTTGCCCATAAAGTTATTTTACCGACCTAGCATGCCTATAATTACCCATAGCAGAAGCTGCATCCTTGGAGAGTCAGTAAGTTCACAAACTGGCAGGCATCCCTGCCAAAAGGCAACGTTGTCCTTGTTGTGACGCTAGCTCTCTTCCAGGAAAACACTATCTGCTTTTATACAATCAATGAGCACCTCTGCCCAGGGAGGTGTGGCCAGTACCGCCCCGCCAGAGGTTCTCAATCCCACCATCTTGGTTATGTAAGTTCATCCCTTCAGCGCATGCGTGGGAACTTTGGAAATTCCCTAACACACACGCAGTGTGCTTTGGGGGTCTTTTCTAATTGAGTGGGTCGAGCCTTCCTCCCCTCCTCTTCGATTTCTCCTTCAAATGCCCTTGGCAGACAATGAACCAATAGTAGAACACCAATTAAAATAGTTTATACAGAAGCTCTCCCTCCAAGGACGAATTCACTGTTTTATCAGTGAGCTTGGCAGGGAGAATATAAACTACAACAGGTGGCTGGGGCCAAACACAGACTAAAAGTATCAGCATAAATTCACCCTGCTACAGACATCGTAACAGATGATAGCTACAAAAGAGGACAATATAATATAAAAAAAATTAAAATATTCTGAATTACTTCAGAAATTAAAACATGCTTCAAAATAAGAAGAATCAGTTTCTTCTTAGAAGGAAATAGCCTTACTTGATTTTGCAATCATTATTGCATCTAGTACTTTAAAAGGTATTTAGAGTAGCAAAAAATAATCTAACTTAAACTGAAATAATTTTGTTAGAGTCATTAAAGCTAATACTCATTTATACCAGCTGGCAAACACATATACTTGTAGAATCTCCCTGTTAAGATTGTTTCAACTTTTTTCAGGAGTATTGTATATTCCTTCATGATTCTTCTTATATTTTATCTTTATTTGTGACCCCTGAAATTATTTGTTCAAAATGGTGCCATATTAACATCACACTTGATGTTAACCTGTTTAGCTAGCGTGCTTTACACGTTAGAGCACATTGGTGTAATCTGAGTGTCTTCCTGAAGGAAAACATTACCAAGAGCTAGATGTAGAGAATTGTTTGGACATTTCTTGGGGCTTTTATATGGGATAAAATAGTTTGGGAAATCTGTCACTTAGCACTGATAGTGCTAAAAAAAAAACTTGTAAGGATATTCTCTAGCACTGAAGTGCCCATAATAAAAGACTGGCAGTTGACTCAAGGCTAAATATGGTTTACTTCAGTAATTACTCAAAAATACTCATGCTACCAAAAATTAGACTCAATATCAAATAACTGCATTTCATTCTCCTCTATACCAGTGTTCTGGAACACGGAAATTTTCAACTTCAGTATGAATCTGTAGTTACCAAGCTCTCATTTTCTTGACATAAACTTTACTAAAAATTTTAGTGTTCAATAAAAAAGTGTAAGCATTTAATTTTTTTTTCCAAGTGTTCATGTTTGTTGTCAATATTTCTATTTCATTCATATAACTCCCTCTGGTGGATTAGTTAAAATATGAACATGCAATCTCTAAAGAATGTGGCTCTAGAGGCTAATTTTATGACTTTCAGTACTAAGAATATTTCAGTTAGCATTTTATTTTTTATATTTTACATAGATATTATTTATCTTGATAGCAGTTGTTTTACTTACCTTCAAAGTAATTCTCAGAGTACATCTGAGTTTTTTTGTCCATCTGTAATGCTGGTATCCTCTACCATGCAAAGGAGAGTTTATTAAAAAAAAAACAACACAAAGCACAGTAACAACAAAAAAACACAAACCCAAACAAAACCCAGTTCTAATAAATTGAACAATCTAAAGTTTATCAGTAATACCAGGATTGGCAGGGCAGTCATGAGAAACACCAACCATGGGGAACTACCTGCACTGGTTGCTTAACACTAACATTATTTTTTAATATGCCCACAAGTGAGTTAGTTGTATACCCTAGAGGAAAAAGATGAAAATGAAGAGTCTGAATTTGAAATGAAACTCTGAGCAAGAAGGACCAAGAGAAGAATGCTACGGCCCAGGAAACTGTAATGAACAAGGTGCCATAGTGATATGTAATTATTTATGTACTCATGTTAAGACAGAGCAGTTAACTAGATGAGTTTTTAGTTCGTATGTGAAACTTGTTTTTTTACAGGTAGCAACAAGCTGATTATCATGCACATCATCCACAGGTATGAGAAGATATGGCTTATTCATTAAAGAAAGGAAGTGAAAAGTAGTAGTGGTAAATGGAGTGGCAGTCAGGAAAATAATAAGGATTAGCACTTATAAAAGAGGTTCTGATAGACTGAAAAGGGAAGAATATTAAAATAGAGAAAAGTGACTGTTAGAGACCAGCAGAACTAGATTTGTAAATAGATGCTGTTGTCTTTCAAGTTGTAAAAGTGAGCGATATTATGAGGGATTGTCATTATGGAAGATTTGAAGATGTAAAAATGTAGTAAGTAAATATTTCTAATAAAAGTAGGGACTAGTAATTTCTGGATGCCAGATTTCTTTACTAAACAGTTACTAAGCCAAAATAAATTCATGACGTCATGACTTGAGAGTATCATTGAAACACTGGTTGTCAAAAATAAAACTGATTCATGTGATGATGAGCAAACTTTACTTAAAATGAAGGATAAAGAAACCATGGGTAGCACTTAACAATCTCGATTGCAAAAGCTAAAACAGTTATTATAATAAGTTAGTCAACTTCACCAAATAGATTAAGAACTAAGATATTGAGGAGATATAGATCTTTAAAATCAAATGTATAAAATAAACTTAGGGGTAAAACTACCTAGATTTTGTATTTCCAAAAAGAGGAAAAAAGCTTTTAGAGAGGATCCTCACCAAATAAATAACTGGCTCAAACACAAACCCACAAAAACAACTTAGAAATGAGATAAGAAAATACATGTAATGGAAAAAAATCAGTGTAGAAAAAATAACAATCAGTAAATACAGACATGCAGTGGGAAGCAGCAAGAGCAGATTTAAATTATTTTGAACAAATACAAAAAAAAAAAAACACAACAATTTAGAGGATTTTAATTGCTAAATCTAGAGAATAACAGTGTTAATTGCAGTGGAATAGTGAGGGTATTTACCAATAATTATGTAAACATCGTGAAACTTAACAGAAACCTGAACTTACTTTTAATAGTTACACTGATTTCAAACATGTAGACCATAGAGGATGTGCTTAAAAGAATACTGAAATTCTTGAAAGGAAATTTATCACAATTAAGATGAAGGTAAAACTCAGAGTCCAAAATTTATGTTACTGATACACGTGCATGTATATGTCTTTGCACATATATATATGTCTTCACATTTCATATACATATATGGAATAGATAAAAAACCCTCTTCTGTGTTAGTGTGGTACTGTGACAAAAAAAGGGCTTATCTTTGGATGCAAGAGTGGATTTTTGCATATTTTGCGTAATCCTCATGTTACCATTTCTAAATAGCACTTGACATTTGGAAGATGTGAAAAAGGGAGACATTGGATTATAGGACAAGAGAAAATGTCTTGCAATAAATACCTTAGAGTGCTCAGGCTGTTTCAGCTTATTAAAAAGAAGAGAAGACGAGGTACTTGATGACAGTGTATCTCCACGGGGAGAAGCTACTGTGAACTAAAGAGCTCTTTAATCTAGTTGAGAAACCTTCACAAGAGCCAATTCAGTTTAGATGGATTGGAAATAAGGTACACTTTTCCATCAACAAGATTGCTTAAACACTGGAACAAACTGGGATAGCTACAAAGAAAAGCATTGAATTCTCCCTCTCTAGATATTGTCATCTCAAGATTGAATATATTTGAATAAAATTTAGGTAAAGCAGAAATTATCCTGTCGGAGGGTAATTGGTGAACTGTATATGCAGAATATATTTGATATATATAAAAATTAGATTAATTCTAAATATCTATGTCATGCTAGTCTGTTTTTTTCCTTGTTAGTGCTTGATATGTCCTGTTAAAAAGGTGCAACTTAGGAGCAGACTGCCATTTTGTTAAGTCACGAATACTGAAAACTGAGTGAAGTGGAACTGTGTGGGACAAAGGCTAAATTCTGCTTAACAGGTAACTCAGCAGGGGGAACATTCTGGAGTTTAGGGTGTCATTAGAGAAATTTTGCTAAACAAGGAATCCACAGTATCAGGAAGGGTAGGAAATTCCTTTGCTCAGGAGGAAGCAGATAGTCATCTGTTTTACTTTTATTAATGTCTTTATAATAGTCTATCTGGAGCTGAAAAGCACTGTAGAAAATGAGACTCTAGACCAGCAAAATGTACTCCTATCAAACTCAAGTAATCTTTCTGAACCTTCTCTCCTCAGTGCATTTCCAACAATGTGTTATTTTTTACTTTTTACATCTGTGTTAGAATTCTGTAGTCTTCCCTGCTTGCAATGAGTTACCTAGACAAGGCTGCCCAAGAAATTAATCTGACGTTTTATAAAATAGATCCTATCAAAAAGACATGATATTAAAAATCAAAATATTTTTCACCTATATTAAATGTATTAATTTGAGGTCCTGTTAATTCTGGCATGTTCTTTTACACTTCCTATGATTTAAATGTATCCTTCTAAATACAGGGTTTCACAGGCACACTGTACCTTTTGACATAAGTACTGGTGTTCTTATGTACTGATGATTAATAGAATTGCAGAGAATCTTTTCCATTTGTGAAACTGAGGTACATGTGGGCCTTTTATGTATCACTTTCTATTGCAATTAAGGAGTTGATATATGATTTCTGTTTATGGTTGTTAACTTAAAAAAAATTGAAGTTATTTAAATTAGCAGAATATATTTGGTTAAATCTGCAGTTTCTCAAAACCAAATTGTGTCAGTGGCAGTCATGGTTTAGTATAGCCTAGTGCAAAGTCTTAAATAGGTCTAGACTTGTCAGGGTTTTTATTGTTGTCAGAGCAACGTTTTGTGCTTAACAGCAATATAATTTTTCAGAAGGTCAGTGCTGTGCACTGCTAATATAAATAACAGAAACATTCCCCCCTTCAAACACTTTCAGCAGTTATATCTAACCAGTGTAGCTGCTGTTGCAATAGGGTTAAACAAAGTATAGAAAAGCTTTATGATGCTGCTATTACAGTCAGGCAGGTAAGGAAATTGCTTTTTCCCAAAATACAAAGGTTAATGAGAATTAATAGTTTCACTTTTGTTTCATTAAAGACTTTCCTACAGGTAATATAGTCTAATTCCCTACTTCTGTATCCTACACAGAATTAGATTTTTAAGACTTTTAGTTAAAGGTTCAAAACTGTTGTTCAGACAATTATATCCATTCCATTTTCTTAATTTTTCAGTCTGTGCCAAGAAGGTGCTGATACCTCATTCCCCCCCCCCATATATTTAATTTATATGGAAAACCTCTTAGTTGGCATACAGTAATATTGTAGTTTGCTATGAATAAATCCAAGCTAAGTCAAAGCTCAGGTGTTTTCTGTTGTTTATTGTTGGGTTTTCTGTAGTTTTTTGGGGGGAGAGTTGTTTGTTCTTTCTTTGCTTTCACCTGGAGTGCTCTGAATTTTCTGGAATCCTTCCAAAGGTTAATCAGTGTTCCTGTTTCACATGTTGGCAAAATATACCAGTTTTGATTTAACAAAAAGATATTATACAGATCTTTATGTTGTCAAATGGAGAGTAGCACACAGTCTACAGACGGTCTGAATGGCATGCAGCCCAAGTCAATACTATCAGTTTTTAACTGTTAAGGCTCTCTACTGAAATTATTAAAAGATTTTCTTCTGATGAAGTTTTGTGCTGCATTTGTATAAATACTAACCATATACTCAATTGCATTAGCCAACAGACTGAAGGAAATTATTATTCCCCTCTACCCACGATTCATGATGCCTTAACTGGAATGCATTTTCCAGCTGGTGTCATTTCAATTGATGAGCAAATTGAACCAGCTATGAAGCTGAAACAGGAAGCACTTAATATATGAAGAGAACCTGAGGGGACATTCATGAAGAAAAGAAAGCTAAGGGAGACAGTATTTTCAGTTTCCTATCAGGGATTGCAGAAAGAGAAGATCATTCTTTTCTTTAAGATGCACAATGAGAGGACATCGGGCACCTGTCACAAGTTGCAGTTTTCAAGTGAAAAACATTTCTTCACAGTAAGAGTAGTACTCATTGTAGCAGTTTTCTCTGAGAGTCTGTGCAATCTCTGTGCTTGGAAATATTCCAAGCTAGACTCATCAAGGCTGTGAGCATTCTGTTTCGTCAGTCAACCTGATGCATGAAGTCTAAATTTGCTACATTCCACTGCTGTACAATCAAGGGAAAATGTAATAGTCACATAATATTCAGATGTAATTATTTGTGACATTCTGCAATTTTCAATTTTCTGTAGAATTTTCATGAGATAGAGCTATCATTCAGATCAGATTCAAAACCCTGTGGTGGAATGTCTTCAGTATATGTTTATACATATTCATGCACATATACACATGCACCTGTGTGTGTCTATATACATTTGTAGCATTACTGACCAAGTTCCAGTTACAAAAAACACCATTTAATCAATAATACCTGTAATTTTGGACTTGCTGTTCATGTCATTGAAATGAAGATAATTAAAAAGAAATGTGGAAATTCTTGTAACTTATGACTGAATAGTATCCTCTAGACAGATGACTTTATATACTAAGCATATTCTGCAGATGAACTTATGTTCAGAGAAATAAAAAAAGGAAGTTTTTTTTATATCTATGGCTCAAAAAGCCAAAACTCTCAACCTAGGAGTGTAACTGTAAATTCTGTTGCATTACTATGGTACAGTTCTGTAATGGGCTTACTGTGGAGTTAATAAGTAGAGTTTCACACAGAAATCAAACTACATATTTAGAAGTTAACAACTTGTACATGCAATCTCTCCGCGTAAAAGAAAACTGTCAAAACTGTGAAAATCACTAGCTATTATGAAACATCTGCTTCTACTTGGAATTGGACCTCTGACAAGGTTGTATTCAACCACAATCAATTTTCCATTATTCTTTTGCTTTTCAAAAACACTGAACATACTGATCATTTTGATTCTAAACATGAGCCATGTACTGACACACAGAGCAAGAACTAAAAGTATTGCTAAAATTCTCTGCTGTAGTTTTGAGGATCAGTATTTTAGAGACATACAAACTTTTTCTTTAAGCCAGTTTAATTCAGCTGTAAAACCTACAAAAAGTTCATTCTGATGGTTGTTAAGCTGCTTTGCTTAGGTTTAGATGAAAATCTGAGGTAGAGTTGTGAAATTCCTAGGGGAGTTTAAACTTTATGTTAATTAGAATTTGATTATAATTTTTGAAAGGTATGATGTAAGAATTTATTCAGAAGTATTCAGAAGTACACCTGAGAGTTTTCTTATTTGTAGTGACTCTTCAAAACGTATTGCCATGACTTTCTCATGAAAGTTGTTGTCACAATGTGCATCCACAGAAAGGATTTTGCAAGTCTCTTTTTAAACACTTGTGTTTTTCTTATTACAAATTTCATACATATCAGCATAGATTAATGAATTCTGTAGAATAAATTCCTGAATTAAAATACACTTTTTTTTTTATTTTTTGGTAGCTAAATTGCCTTTGAATATGTACTAAACATATATTCTCACCAGTCTTAGCACTCTTAATCTGTTATATACATCAGGACCTCTGAGATGTATTGCAACTGACTTATTTATTGGTATATATTGACTTATTTACTCGGTAAATACCTATTCCTTTTAAGAAGTGATATCTAGAATATATTTTGGAATTGCATTACATAATTCAGTATCTCTGTCAAGTACCTGCTGGGAAAAGTAAGTGTATGAAAATATAGATACTTTGACTTTTTTTCATTCAGGATGTCCCTGTACAATGTGCAGAATAATATCTACTGCTGTCTGATTTTATGTTTAACTAAAACTGAGAGGGGACAAGAGCAGCCAGAGTTTATCAACACTTTCAGCTTTTCATTAAAATTCAATGTTAACTGAAAATTTCCTTATTTTAAATAAGATTGTATTTACTAAGTACTTTCTCAGTAAGAAGAATTAAAAACTTGTGCTTGGGAGAAAGCAACAAGTATGAAATATCAGTGTTTATTTTACCTTTATCTTATTCTTGCTCCTATTTCTACTCTTCCTGTATTTCTTTTGTAAGCGAAGCAGTATACATAACATGGTATGTTGCAATGGTTATTACTTCCAAGCCTGAGCCTTGCTTCCTAGCTCAGAGAGACTTTTCTCTTAGTGTTGCTCACAAGACAAAAATGTGCTGTGTATACTATGTGTATATCCTGTGTTCATGTGCTGAGGCAAATTAGCTAATTTAAGTTGAAATGCAAATACCCCAAAGTTATTTGGAGGAGGGATTGCTCTGGGATGCAAAGATGGGAAAGCACAGAACTCAAAGGCATATAGCACAAGTGCATCACGTTTAGTTCATTGAGTGGACCCTGTTTAGTCTAATTACTAATCTGTTCTGCAGTCTCCATGCCACTGTCTCCTGTCCATAGGAATTAGCGCAGTTAAACCTGAATCTTTTTTGATCCTCTTTTTTTGTTGTTGTTCACTGACTTAATAGGGCTGCCATTAGAAAGGGTTTTAAATCCAATGATGACACATGATCTAAGATTTGAAAATTTTAATATCCCATCAGTTGTCTTGATTGAATAGTCAGTCCAGTATCTGGCAAAAATGTTGATGAACAGAAATATGTTCAAAATCATCTTCGCAGGGAGTGCACTAAATAAAGTCTTGTTCATGAACACTTAGAATATTTTCTTGTGAACTGATGAAATTAATTCATTCAAAATGAGGTTTGTCTTATAGCCTAAAATTTCTCAGGTACATATTTGAATTATTAAACTGTTTGAAACACAGACATCATACTACTGGTGCCCCACATTTTGTGGCTTCTCTTCCACAGAAGATTTGTACTCCAAGGTCCACAGAGCCATACACCAATTAGCTTGATTTCCAAATAAATTGATTATAATAAAGGAGAACAAGTATAAAGATGGATTAAAAAAATGGAAAAGAAGTGAAAGAAATTTTGGTAAGGCAAACCCCATATTGCAATTCTATTTTGTGCTGTGTACTTGCATTTAGAAAAGTCCTTTGATAAGTCTCTGGTTAGCAACTCTTAAAGAAACATGTGATCAACAATTAGGAAAAAAAGGATGAAAATGAATATACAGATGTCACAGTGTAAAAAGTTACCAATAATAATCAAGAGGGATGTATGATGTGAATCACTCAATTAAACATTCTAATGAATTGTATGGAAAAAGAGCAAATTATGAAATCAAATGGCCTTATGGACAGTAAAAATTACTAAGGATAGTAAAAGCCACAGACTGTCTCTAAGAAGTTGCACAAAGGTCTTGTAATTGTCAGCATATAATACCAAATAAAATCAAATAGCAATGAGTTAAAAATAACGGAGCTGGAGAAATCATCTGTATACATTTAATGATGAGATCTCAACTGACTATCTTTATCAGAGAGGGGAAAAAATACAAGCAACTTTTATTTATCGAGTTCTGCTCTCTGCTTATGAGAATGTTTGCTGAGCACACAGAGTGGTTGCAAAAGAAGTGGAGCTCTAAGTAGCATTAGAAAAGGAACAGAAGATAAAACAGGAAACACAAAGTCTTATTGTGCTCCATGGTTTTTGTTTGCACCTTTCATACTACATGTAACTCTAGTTATCTAATCTTACAAAGAATATATGGAAATTAAAAATCACTGAAAAAAGGATCAGTGATGACTGCACCTAAGTGGATGTGTGAGTATGTTCTACAGAGTAATCTGAAGTCAGAATCTTTTGCCATCCAGTTCAAATAAAAATCGTGCAGCTTAGGTTTTCCTTTTCATGGGAAGAAGCTTGCGAGGTGAGGCTGGTGAGTGTACATCTCTCTCCTTGGATTACAATGAGTAAAGACATGTTGGAATGGCACTTCCATGGCATTCTGTTTACTTGTAGCTAAGGATAATCATGGAATAATAATCGAAGACTTCTCATAAGAAAAGAGATGTTTTGGTAGTGGGGGGGGGGTGTTGGGTTTTTTGGCGGTGGGGGAGTTATAACTGCTGGAGAAGCTGTAATGGACACTTCAGACATGAATGGCATGAAAAGAGAAAATAGGATATTATTTTCCTCAATTCAAGAACTGAGCTTCATCAAATCTATTTCAGCAACAGATTTAAAAGTAAAGAAAAAGAAAAGGAAATATTTGCCTTTTACAGGCATGTGCTTAAACTCTATAGTGGACTGCAAGGGATTCTAGGAAGACAAAACCTAAATAGATTCAAACTGCTATTAAATAAATTGAAGAAAACTCCTAAAAGGTCTTCTAAACATCTCATACAGAAAATCCCTAAAATCACAAATTCCAAAATCTGTGATGCACAGACAAGATAGAACATTCACCATTTAAACTTCCTCTAATCATTGTCAAAATTACATCTGGTCACTGGTCACAGATGCACCTCTTCTTGCTCTAAACCCATACAGCTCGTTTTATGTCCCATGAACACTTAAGCACTGAGTATCACCTAGATACCTAAATTCTGTTCAAGACTTTATCAGCTATCAATAAGCTTATCTCAATAAATACCATATTTTTAAATGCCATGAGTACCATCTAAAGCATAAGGGAATCAGGAGTTCCATTCCTAACAGTTGAGCAAATCCCCATGTTATTTCAAATTCTTCATTTTAAAGAAAGAATGTTTATATCTCCATTCTGCTGTGTTAGGCAGCATAATTTCAGGTGTAAATGTCATCTACTAGTGTTCTGTTTATTTCTAGAAAAAAATTATATGTTTATTTTTGCCAGGTCCTGCACTTGGGTCACAACAATCTCATTCAGCAGTCTTGAGAAAGAGCGGCTGGAAAGCTGCCTGCCAAAAAAGGACCTGTGGATGCTGGTCAACAGCTGCTGAATATGAACCAGCAGTGTGCCCAGGTGCGCATGCCATGTGCATGATGCAGTGGCATTCTGACCTGTATCAGAAATAGTAGTGCCAGCGGGACTAGGGCAGTGATTGTCCCCCTATACTCATCATGGGTGAGGCCATACTTTGAATACTGTGTTCAGTTTTGGGGCCCTCGATACAAGGACACTGAAGTGCTGAGGTGTGTCCAGAGAAAGGCAACAAAGCTGGTGAAGCATCAAGAGCACAGATCTTGCGAGGAGCATGTGAGAAAAATAGGGTTATTTAACCTGGAAAAAAAGAGGCTCAGGGAGGACCTTATCTCAGTCTACAACTACCTGAAAGGAGGTTGCTGTGAGGAGGGGATCCGTCTCTTTCCAAGGTAAAAAGGGACGGGACAAGAGGAAATGTCCTCAAGTTGCACGAGGGAAGGTTTAGATTAAATATTACAAAAAATTTCTTCACTGAAAGAGCAGTCAAGTATTGAAATAAGCTGCCCAGGTAAGTGGCAGAATCATCATCCCTGAAAGTGTTCAAAAGATGTGTGGATGTGGCACTTAGACATATGGTTTAGTGGTAACAGTTGGACTCAATGATTTTAGAGGTTCTTTCCAACCTTAGCAGTTCTGTATTTCTATGAACTTGAACACAAGCTAATGAAAAAGACCATCGAAACAACCAACAACGAGACACAACTATGAAGTTCTCTTTACTTCCTTCCCCTTCCTAATAAAGAATTTATCCTAAGAAATAAATGCATATCACAGTTAGTTGCAGCATAAGATTGTTTGATGTTAACATAAAGTCTTGGAGAGAATGAAACAAAGTGTCTGTTCCTTCCAAATTTCTAATTTCCAAAGCACCAATAAAACAAGACTGTCAGTTTAATCAGTACTATGTGCAGGATGACAAATGTTTTACAATTTAATTTCAATCTGAAATTTGGCTTTTGAGATTTACATAGTAGGTTAATATATTTTCATCAATTTAATAGTTTTTAAAGTGTTTTATCAAACAACTTAATGTGACAAATCTTCAGCAGCCTTGTATCTTGACAACCACTTAAAAGCTAAATACAACGGTTCTTTTAGATTATAATATATACCATTATTATTAATATATACCATCATTTTATTGAAAAGAGTGTAGAAACCACCATTGTTAATGGTCAGACGTCTTTGTGTGAATCATTCTATTTTGTGAAATACTGTGGAATACATTTCAGTCGTCTAGGAGAGGACCTATTTCAATTGACTTCGTACCCTAACTGCTCCTTTAGCATTAATATGGATTTAATAACGTGCTTGAAGTTTTTAAGTGCTGTCAGAAAGTAATAACCATACGAGTTTCTTCAAATTCGCTTATAGAGTGGAAGTCTATGGAAGTCCCCTTTCAACTGAGAGGTGGTCCTTTCCCACAATTCTTCCCGTATTTTAATGTTTGTCTAATTTGAAATATATTCTCTTCTTTCATAGTAATTAAAATTCTCAGGAATACTTCAGTTTGTGCTGGATGTTAGGTGAAAGGTGGATCAGAGTTTGACAATGAAAAACAGAGTGTGTGGGACAATGATTCAGGCATATAACTCAGGCATTTCCGGAACTTTGTATTTTCCATATTATGGGCTTTTTGTTTTCTGTAATGCTCTTGGAAGGTATATGCTTTTTCAATACAGTGATTTGCTGTAATTTAATCAGAAATGCTAAAATGTTCTTATGTCCCTGCTATGATACTTTAAATATTTGGTTTCAGTTGAAATGAATACTGAATCTGAAATAGTAATATAAACTAACATTTCTAAACACTTCCCTCAAACAAAACTAACTAAAACATTCTCCAGCAACAGCATACATGATGTGGCACAACATGCATATGCTTTGAGATGCATAATGAAGATAAAAGAAACAGTGTTTTTGCAAATCTTTTTAGTGTGGAGAGTGATAGAGCAATGCATTTTTCCTTTATGATCTTGCAATTCCCTGTGGCTGCATTTTGATTTTAATGGCTAAGTAGGGTGAGGATAGGTTAGTGAATGATTATGAGATTACCAGTATATATTAGGTGTTATGAAAAGAAAAAGTGTTAATGATTAAGTATCTTGCTTTCACTCCTGATCATTACAATCTGGTGTTATAGGACACAGTACTGTGAATGAATTGTAAAAGCAAGGCCATAACCACTCAGCCTTTTTGAGTTATTAAAGATCCAAGAGATCGTTTTGAGTTTTTAAGTTTTGGTACTAATGGGCTCATTAATCAGAGTGAGAAATTTATAATAGGAATCAGTATGTATGAGTAGAAAATGGACAAATTCAAACGGGATATTAGACACACGTTTTAATGTTCAGATTGATTACTTCTGAAAGCTACTGTGAAAGAGGCAAATTATCCATCTCCAGATGTCTTTGAGATGATGCCTTTATAGGAAGCAATCTTCAGTGAATCAGATGTTATTAGGTTCAACAGAAGGGTAACTGAGTTGAAACAAAACTGAAAGGGATTCCAAGGCAGTTTCTTGCTCAGGGAAACACAAAGCTGGGAGAAATGGCTGATACCCCAGGGTGCTGTGCAGCCCTTCAGAAGGACCTTGAAAGGTTGGAGAGATGAATAGAGAGGAACTGTCTGAAATTCAACGAGGGCAAATATATACTCCTACACCTGGGGAGTAATAACCACATGCACCCGTACAGGCTGGGGGCTGACCTGATGGAAAGCAGCTCTGCGGAGAAGGACCTGGGGATCCTGGTGGACAAGAGCTCTCCATGAGCCAGCAGTGTGCCCTGGTGGCCAAGAAGGCCATCAGAATCCTGGGATGCATTAGGAAGGGCATTACCAGCAGGTCAAAGGAGGTGATCCTGCCCCTCTGCTCAGGCCTAGTGAGGCCACATCTGGAATACTTTGTCCAGTTCTGGGCTCCTCAGTAAAAGAGGGACATGAAACTCCTGGAGTGGAGGGCTATGGAGATGATTAAAGGACTGAAGCATCCTCTTATAAGGAAAGGCTGAGGGAGATGGGACTGTTCAGCCTCAAGAAGAGGTGACTGAGAGGGGACCACATCAATGTATAAGTATGCAAACGAAGAGTGTCAAGGGAATGGAGCCAGGCTCTTCTTGTTGGTGCCAAACAATAGGACAAGAGGCAATGGGCCTTTTTCATCAGAAACTGATGAAAAACAGTTCCCCCTGAATATGAGGAAGAACTTTATTGTGTGGGTGACCGTGCATTGGAGCAGACTGCCCAGAGGTGTTGTAGAGTCTCCCTCACTGGAGATATTAGTGAACCATATGGACGCAATTATGTGCAATGTGCTGTAGGATAACCCTGCTACCGTGCTTGAGCAGGGACAGTGGACTAGGTGATCCTTTCAACCTTACCCATTCTCTGTTTCTGTGAAGCCACCTTGTGTAATCGCTTTTGTAAACTGCATCCTAATTTATTACACTGGTTCTAATCAACCTGTTCCTGTCCTATCTGCTGGAAATCTGTTCTGGAGCTTAGTGCTTTAATAGCAAGATTACTTTTTTTTGTGATTTCCAGTTTTCTTTTAATCAAATTTGAGTTAGTTGAGGTTCCTGATAAACTTGTTGCCCTCCATTTTTCTTATTTTTCTTTTCTATACCTGTAATCAATGTAGCCAAGTGCTCCATTAGGATATAAAAGTATGTGATCCTTTACATAAACCAAAATTATCATAACTCCAACAGTTATCAACATTATTGTCATACTGAGTCCAAACCACAGCACTGCACCAGCTACTAAGAAGGAAATGAGCTCTATCACAGCTGAAAGCAGTATGGTAGGGAAGAAAGAAAAGTCATTCTAGGAGAGTAAGAAAGTGAGATTGCCATGATGAATACTTCCCTGGAGTGTTATAATTTAAACCCGGAAAATTGTCCTTCTGCTATCTACATGAGAAGGGTTGCATTCCTGCTGTGTAAACAGCACGATTTAAAATGCAGGGGGAAGCTCATATTTTCCATACTTGGGAAGTGCTGAGGGTAAATCTTATACAAGTAACAGCAAAACAAGACAATCACCAGAGTCAGTAAAAGTGTGTATTCACACTATACAATACTACACCATTTTGATAGTTTGCACTGTGACTCTATATTTTTACTACTTTTAGCCTTTTCAATCCAAAATGCATCTGGATGATTCACAGTGATGATCTGTTTTGCTATTTCCTTGAAATTGTGCTGAAAACCCTTCCAGTGGCAAATATATCAGTCTGGGCCTATTCAAGTGACAGAAGACAAACATTCCAGTTTTTTTAGGTCCCAAAGTGCGCTCCCTCATTCTATTAACTTTATTTTGGGAAGGTAAATAATCATTAAAAAAGACACTCCTCTCTCCCCTCCCTCCCCCCCCCAAAAAAAAAAGTGGAATAATGAACAACAAGAAAATTGGTTTCCAGGCTGCTAGAGTTCTATTTTTCCTAGATACCATGCCAGGAAGAAAATGTTATGCATGCACTGAGGCTTAACACTGAGAAGTTCCAGGATTTGTAGGATACAGGGTCTTCCAGAGCAGTGTTGGAAGATTGTTTTAATCAGGGCAAGCAAGATGTCCTCATCCATCTAGCAAGTTGTATATTTTTTGTGTACAGGTTTAGACTTCTTGAATCTTCTTAGATGTGAAAAAGAGTAGTGCAGGATGTGTAAGACGAGATCCTTCAGGAATAGAGGAAACAAAAATTAATCATACTGACACTGCTTGAAAGTTTTAGCCAGTTTATTGTGATAAACTGGCATATCAGCAAATATCTATGAACAACTGATTCGGAACTACATTTAGATCATGAAATCCCACAATACCACATTGAATTAGACTATAGTATGGCTAATTCTGCGGCCTCATATCCTAAGAGCAAATTATTTTTATTTTTAAAAATTAATTTAAAAGTTACAAGTAAAATATTTAGATTGTGGAAGTCTAACTTAGTTATCTAGAAGTCTCTATTAAGATTTCAATATGCTGTGTGAGGTGGTGTCCATAGTCACAGTCTCTTCTGTCCTCAACCTGCTGTCTGCTCTCCCCAAAAAGCAGCACTTGCTGGTCTCTCTTCCCACTGACAAAGTTCAGAGGAGCATACACATATACATATGATTTCTTTCCACTATGTTTTGAACACTCTAGCCTTTATATCCCTTCTGTAATGGTGACATCGGGCTGGCATCTGGTGCTGGAAGAAACATATAGCTCTTTGGATTACGTAGGTCAGATGGAGCTCACTCTCAGATAACATCTGAGATTTGCCTAGAGATTCAGGTTGTTAGATAGAATCTGGGATTTGGCTAGAGAACCCGACCATAAGCATATTAATAAATACTGGTCCTTTGTCTAATTGGAGTTCAGGAACCTGAAAAGCCCATTCTCCTTAGGAAAGAAGTTGCACAATAGTACAGGAGGTGTAGTCTTGTGTGATACACATAAGATATGGAAAACTGAGCATAAAAACAAGAGGATTGAATTCAATGTAACACACTGAAAAAGTCTGAGACTTGACCAAAATCAAAATTTGCTTCTATGTCTTTAGAACTTCAGGAAGTATACCATATGATTTAGATTGAAAATCAGAGTCACTATTTATTAATTTATTTAAATGTTCTCATGAAAACTTAGTGTCTAAACTAAAAGCTGTGTGGGCTTAAAATATTCATGAACATTAGTTATGTACTAATTAAGTGAAAGCCTAGTATCTGGATATCTTTTTTTTTTCAGCATTAGTTTATGTGGTTTTCATTTTTGTATTGGTAAGGCCACAGCATCAAAATCACAAAAATGTAAAATATTTTAAATAAGACCCTTGCATCCAGAACAAAAAAAACTACTAAGAATTTTACTTCCATGGCAACTCTGATGTAACAGGTTCTAAATAGCACTCTCAGAACATGACATTGTTTTTCAACATATGAAATTATTTAATATTTTTCAGGTTCTTCCTTACAACTGATACGTGCTGATTAGTGAAATCAATGACGTAAACATCAATGAGAACTAACTTTTGCAAGATAATTTAATTCCATGTGAAATAGTGATCATTACAAGTCAAGATTAAAAGAAAACAACCCTAATTCATCTGTATTAGTGACATTTTTATAAAGATACATGCTATTAAATTTCATTTGGTAATAGTTTATTATGTTCCTATGATGCACAATCTATTAGATACTCAACTGCTTGCTTATCTACCTTTAAATATAGATATGTTTTTTTTTATGTAGCTTTACTGTTCTAATACTTCATGGTCATTTAATTCTAACCCTGTGTACAACTGAAAAGGTTTAAAAGTGAAACAGCTCAATCATGGAAATGCTATAATCCCAAAGCAATGGTTATTGCATTGTCATTTTTGTGAAAGTGGAAGAGCGATCAAGTGACACATAACTTTCTTCAAGCAGGTTCAGCGACTTTCATACTTTCTATTGTAAGTTACCTTTTCTGAATTAAAACCAAAAATCCACTACTCCACTTAATTACAACATTACAGCTTTTGCTGAAGAGAAAGGCTAAGTGAATGACTGTCATGGTTTGAGATAGTCCCGAAATCCAATTCCCTAGTTCCATCCCCCCTCCCACATCTCAACCTAATGTGAGATGGGTTTTTCCAGACAAAACACACCAGACTCAAAGTGGGGGAAAGGGAATATATTACAATGACTGTACAAATAAATACCATATCACATTATACACATGATCACAACTATCTCTACCCTGACATATGTATTTACAATGGACCAGATCTCTTCTCCCCTCCAAATAAAAGTCCAGGAGGGAAAGAAGGACAGATCCCTTCCAGTCCTTAAGCAGCAGCTCCTCTTCTGTCCTCCATGCAGCAGTAACTGGGTTGTTGTAGCTGGATCTCTGTTCAACATACACAAGGGGGTCTCCAAGCCCCTCGGCTCTCCTTCGGTCCAAGCGAAGGCCTCACCTGTGGACTGCCAGCAGGGACAAGACTCGCATCACCACAGGCATATCACGAAATGCAGGGGCATCTTCGTGAAAGTCCCTTCCTCAGGGGAATCAAATTCCCGTTTGCAGAGCTCCGTGCTCTGTCTCCAGGCAGCGGGGGGGGGGGCAAAGCCCTCCTCCACATTCCTTTGGCTGTCCTGGTCCAGCTTCAGGACGCCTTTGAGCTTCTCAGCTCCTCTCTCTCTCCGGTGCTGCTGTACTCCAAGGCTCCTCTAAAATAGGAGTCCATGTCCCTCTTCTCCAAGAGGGGTCTCAAGGGAGTTTTGGGGAATCTGGTACAGTCTCACCCCAAACTCTGTCAATCAGCTGCTCTCTTCTTCTCCTCCCTTTCCAGGAGTCTTCTCTCCGGTGCTGCATGTTGTTTCTGCTGCTCCTTCAGTTCAGGTCCTTATCTCTGGCTCTCTGCCACCGTTTCTCTGGTCAGTCCCGGCTGCTGCTCTGCGCCCATGGAGAAAAAACATTCTCCCGGCATAACTACAGGCACGTAGCCCAGCTTTATGCTGTTCCAGGTCCCTGCAGCCCCCAGCCGGGGCTGGGAGGGGGCCGGAGGGCCCAAGGGGCTTAGAGCCCCTACCTCGTGGCTCACAACATGGCCACCTCTCCTACAACAACCAAAAACTACAACTCTTCTCTTCCGGTCTGTTTGTGAGATGTTGACATTTCTGCAGGAGCGCCCATTGGGTAGAACTTCAAAACTTCCAGAGGTTTCCACCCCTTGGGGTCTACCACTTTTCAGCCTCTGGGGAAAACAAGGTCCAAACCACGACAATGACTCATGCAGAAGAGGCATTAGTTACAGCCCAGTTGATCTTATGAGACTTATGGGACAGTGAAGACCAGATCTACAAAGCTTCTTGAGTATCAGAGTCAAAAATTACAGGTCCTGAAAACTCGTCCAACACTGTCACATAACCTAGGGCATGCTTTAACGTTCAGCACCCTTACTCTTGTAATTATTTATCAGCCCATGAGGACTTAAGCATTCCCAAAAGCATTTCACTAGAGCAGGATGAGTGGAAATGGCCTCAAGTTGTGTCACAGGAGGTTGACATTGGATATTAGGAAAAATTTCTTTACTGAAAGGGTGATCAAGCATTGGAACAGTCTACCCAGGAAAGTCGTGGAATAACCATCCCTGGAAGTGTTCAAAAAACATCTAAATGTGGTACTTAGGGACCTGGTTTAGTCGTGAAGATGGCTGTGTTAGGTTAATAGTTGAACTCGATGATCCTAGGTCTTTTCTAGCCTTAATGACTGTATGATTCTATAACTGTGCAGCTCAATTCCTATCTTGCACCATAATTAAAATTTATTTAATTTATCCTGAAAATTGTAATGAGTAGATCAGAGACATCTGTTGAATCCTGTTCCTTAAAGTGCAAAAATGAAGACTAGTCACATTAAAAAAAAAAAAAGGTGGATATTTTTCCACAATAAGCATAGGAGAAATTATTTCTGTTATTATAAAACAGCAAGGCATTGAAATATGCTTTGCTGCTCCAAAAGAAATTAACCTCAAGAAATTAAAATGTTATCTAGCAAGTTTTAAGCATTCAGTAGTCAATTTAGGAAATGCTAAGGATTTAAAGGAGAGAGTTTTTAGCTCTGAAGATCAAGAACCGGGATTTTATTGCTGCTATTTACGTATTTTATATATATATATATGAATATACCATATACGTGTGTGTACATCTATATATATATATACACAGAAGTTATATGATTATGTAAAGAATTTTTATTAAATGTAATTTTCTACAATACTCATTCCTAAGTAACATGAAATTAGAGTAAGTCCACATGTTTGGAAGAAGAGATTTGAGCTTGTATATTTTGTCCAAAAACTTTATTAATTCTACTTTCAGTCAATGGTCAATTAGTACAGAGACTGGAATAAGTTATTTTTAAGCATATATACAAATAAAAAGATAAAAATGATAAAAAATCTTAATAAAACCTAAAATTATTATTCTGAAGTTAGAGCTCCTTCTTTGAGTGTTATTAAAGTTGTGTGAGTTCTTTAAATGTGTTTCACCATCACAGTGCTTCTCTGTGATATTAGGTCTTTGTATTAATATGCTATTGCAAAGTTTGATGTTGGTTCCTATTAAGAAGTAGAGTAATATTTTTTTCATAATGAAATTTAATGTCAGTTTAACAAGGTTTAATTAAACTTTGGCTTATAAATCATTTTATTGAGAAGTGCAATGAAATTTTCTGAGTTTTATGGCTTTTTAATTAAAATTAATTAAGCCAACTTGTGGTTAAGTGCCTGCAAACTTGTTCCCTTACATTTCCAAGCTATCACGCAATGTTCTAGTCACACAATTTATCAGGAGTTAGTGGATTAAAACACCATTACATAAAAATCTATTTTTTTAGGGACATATTGACATTTAATCAAATAGTTTAAAAAAGAACTGACGCATGTTTTAACCCAATTATCTCTTATGTTAAGATAATTTAAGAGCGTGGTTAATACAGTCCATGACCACATGAACACCTTTGATTGTCTTTGTGTCAGCATCCTACTTTGCTTATATATGTAAAGTTAAAAAGTAACTCATTGAAAGTTATATTTTACATATAAAAGTATTTACAGTCATAGTAATAAGCATAATTTTCGGCTTTATCTAATTTATTCTATCTGCACTTATGTAATTCATCTGTAATTACATTACATATTTCAGAGAACTTCTGTCATGATTTTGTCATGTCTATGTCTTCATTATTAATCTCTGCTACCTTATGTAAAATAATATGCAGTTAATTTTTAATAAATTCGTTTAAGCAGTAAATTTCAAAAAATATGAAGTTGGAGAATTGAAATAGGAATTTCCTTCTATCGCACGGGATGGAGGAGGACAGCATGTGACACACTAGAGCCAGAGTATAATTCTGATGTTATAAATCTTGCACCTTTTTTTCCTGCATTTGTTATAATGGCCCAGACCCAAACAAGCAATTATAGACAGCATTGATTTGGATTTTGATATGCTAAGAACTGAATCAAGCGGGTGTAGCAGTCGAAGTATCCACTTCCCTGAGTTTTGATGTTCTTACACTTCATGACTGAAGTTTTGTCATTCCTTCCCTGCTTCTTGTCTTACTCTCACAAAGTCTATCCAAAATAGCATGAAATTCATTATTACCTTTTATCTATTAGATGCTATAACTTACTGCTCCTTTTATTACTTTTTGAATTTTTTTTGGTTTATATAAAAAATAAGGGTTTTTTTCATGTGCCTCCAGTCTACAACTACTTCACATTCATCTCAAAATTGTCTATGAATCAAGAATTTTTAATTTCTCCACGGAGATTAGGCACTTAAAAAAACATGTTTGGAGAAAAATACCCTGCAAAACTGTGATTCTATTGTGTCCTGTTAATGTAGAGTAGGTAGTTCAGAGAGTGCTTAATTCAATCCTTAGGATTCAGTCAACCAAATGAAATTTTTTTGTTTAGTTTATAAGTTTTATGTAACTTATATAGTTTTTGTTTATTTTTTTTTCTATCAGCCAAGAAAAGGTTAATTTTTTGCAGTAGCTTGGAGGGGGCATAGCTAAGAAACAACGGTTATTCTGTACCACCTCAGGTCATTGCTGGGGGCAGGGCAAAGGGAATCTCTTGAGAGGAGAAGGGGTTCCATCAGACACCTGAATGAGGTGGAGGGAGCTGTCCAGTATTGTCTATTTTCGGGGGGGGAGGGGGAAGTTCCTTTCTTGTATCCTCTCTCATTAGTATTGTTGCTGTCATTGTTCATTTTCTTACCTCATTGCTGATTCCAGTAAATTGTTCTTATCTCAACCCCTGAGCTTCACCTTTTGTGCCTCCAGTTCTCCTCTTCAGCCTGCCCCAAGGAGGGGGGAGAGGGGAAAGGCAGGGGAGTGAGAGAGCAGCAAGTGGTTTGGAGAGTCTTGGTGGGAGCACTGAACTGCTGAGTACCATTTCTAAACCATGATGGTATTATAAATTTTAATACTGTGAGACCTTAATTGCTGTATACATTTTGAATGTTAACTGGATGTTAACAATCTGTTCTAAACAAGTTCAAGAAATAATGCTAAGTTCAGGTGTTGATCTTCCTCTCAGCCTTGTCATGTATATAAACTGACATCATCTGGATATTGATAATATAACTGTATATGACAGACAAGTTTTTTAAGAAGTAGATCAGACAGTGAAAAAACACAGGAAAATGTAGTATGTCCATATAAAGATTTACAATATATTGAATATGTTGAATTACAACTGAGTTTATAAAAATTTCAAACAATAGCCTTTACTAGTTCTGACAATTCTTAATTACAATATTACCATATAGTCTTCATATTTTTCTCTGATTATATTTATATATGAATTGCAACTACAGCTGTTGAACTCATCCGTGGTTTGTTTTTCTCATGAGCTGTTAGAATATGGCACAGCATCCCCATGTCCGTGTATGGCAGATACAGGCTGATTCTATGGTCTTATTAGCTTTAGCATCTGTTTTTTCTTTTCTGAAATATTACTGAATTACTGAATCTGAACTACTTTCTTCTTCTCAGGAGAATATAATGGAAGTTATAAGAAATCAAGAATTTTTACTTCTACCAGCTGAAGAGCTGCATAAACTTCTCGCTAGTGATGATGTGAATGTTCCTGATGAAGAGACCATTTTCCATGCCTTAATGATGTGGGTGAAGTATGATATGCAGAGGCGATGCAACGACCTAAGTATGCTACTTGCTTATATCAGATTACCACTCCTTCCACCTCAGGTATTTTTGCAGTTATGTAATAATAGTAATAAACCCAACATTGTTATTGTGTTATTGTGAAAACTGGCATCTTTATAATCTGCAATACTCTAATACTCTGTGTGTTTAAAAGAAAACCTATTCAGAATTAGAAAAAATTATTGATAGCCCTTAACCCGGAGTGATCTCAATAAATTTGAGGAATGGGTCGACAGATATGCAAGAAGGGCAGAGCTGTGAAACTGAAGAGGAGAAACAGCATATTTCATAGCATGCTAAGAATGATAGACAGAATAGCAAATATTCTCAGAAAAAAACCAACCAAACAAAAAAAATAATCCAACACATGGGGCTTATGATGGATACCAGGCTGAGTATGAGTCAACAGTATGAATGAGGAAAACTGTATATTGTTCTACAGCAGGAAAAATTCTGTCAGCAAGCCATATGAAGTTATTATTCACATAATACCTGGTGCTGCTAAGTCTGCACCTGAAATATTGTTTCCAGTTTTGCACTCCACAATTCACAAGACATAGGAACAAATTGGAAAAGGTCCAGAGATGGGCTACCAAGATGGTATATCAGCTAGGAAAGGAGAAGCTGAAGAAATGGTCTAGTGAAGATGATGACCAAATAGCAACTTAAGACCTGAAAGGAAGGTCATGGAACCAAATTCTTGAGACCACCACAAAATGTAAGAAGAGGCAAACAGCCCAACTTGTAGCATGGACAGTTCAGGTTTGACATTGGCTTGAGGGGAATCACTTGGAATGCAGTGAACAAATGCAGCTATTTTTTCAAAGTCTAAGTGATCTTCTTCGTTGAAGGTTTTCCTGAATTCCTAAATCCAGTATTGGCACTAGCCCTAATTTGAGTGAGGAGTTTATCTAGTTGGCCACTGAGGTCCTTTAGATCTCCCTTCCTATGAATGCTTCCATGAATCTGTGATTCAGGCTTCAGTTTCCTTTTTTTTTTCCAGAGAACTAAATAGCAATTTTCTTCCATGTTTCCATACTATCATTCTCCTTCCAGCTAGTGTACTGGGTCTGGCTGGAGTGGAATAAACTTTTTTTATGGCAGCCCCTATGGTGCTGTGCTTTTCTCTTATGGTTAAAACAGCATTGGTAATACACATGTTTTGGCTGTTGCTGAGCAGTGCTTATACAGCTCAGAGGATTGAGTGGTTTTGTTTTGTTTTACATTCCAATATAAAATGTTGAAAGGAAATAGTCAAATATGACAATTTTAAAGGTTTCCTTGTCAAAAATGAGCTTTTTATTTTTCAACATCTATGCCAATTGAGAAGGTCACACACAACACTATGCATAATTGCAGCGTTCAAAGTGGTTTGTTTTTTTTTAATCTGCCAAGCGCTTAAAAAAAGTACCTTAAGTTGTTCACACATCATTCTCACCTCTAGCTCTTATTGTGTAGAATGATCATGAAACCTTTGTTGGTTACTGGTCTCTGCACTAATTCTGAATAATAATTTTCTTTATAATAATTTCATTTTCTTTATAATTTATAAATTTCTTTATAATTACTATCTTCATGATCTACCAATAAGTTAATGAGTTAAGTGAGGCTATTGACAGTAGTCAGATGAAAGGAGTACAACTGTTTTGTCTGTTCTGTGAATTGCTGAAAATTATGAAAAAATTAAAAAGTTTCCTTTTCAATAGTCTTATGTAAATTATCAGGTTTTGTATGTATGTATGTGTGTAAGGTCTGTAATGGTCTCATTCTTATCTAGGTTCCCTTTCTCACGAAAGGCTGGACCAGAAGATCTTTCAGTCACTTCCAACCTGGGCTGTTCTGTGGTTCTATGATTCTATGGTTCTGTGGTTTCACGGTATATAAAGTATCTGTTGAAACAACTTAGAGGCGAGATTTCAAACTGCTTTTATATTCATAAGCTTTAAACCTGCTACAGATTCTAAATATATGGCTCACAAATTTAGCTGCGTTCATCCAATCAATAGGGATTTTACTACACCTAGACATGCCTTACTTTGCTTACCCCTGAACTGCTATTTGCATGTAAACCAAAATTACCAAGCTGAGTGTTTTAGCTCTTTATCCATAATGTTAAAGGCAATTGCCTGTATAATTGTTGTCTCACATGATTGACACTTACCTATACACTCCTAAAACAGTTGTGTTAACCTGAAAATTAATTCCATTGTGTATCTTTCAGAAAATTTCTCTATCATTTTCATTGCACTGAGAAATAACTGAAGAGCTCTCTGGAAAGAAGCCAGGTCAAAATTAGCAGCTAATGATTGAACCTTTGAGAAAAAAAAAATTGAGTTCCTTACTTTTGAATTCACTAAAAAAGATGAAGTCATAGTCTACAAGGATTATTAACAGTTTGGAAAGATTGTACTGAGATCCTCTTAAAATGAATGTTTAAATTTATACCCTGAGTTTTCATGATACCTCATTTCAGTCTCCAGGTGCTGTAATTATGTTGGCAATGTAGTCAGACTTAAGTAGTACGATATCAAACAATGTAATTCATAATTCAATAGCAGAATTATCAGAAGCTAAGCAGTATTAACATGTTAAAAGGAAAGTATCATGAAGATGAAAATGAAATAATAGAACCTGCCACGTTACCATGCTCCTTTCATTTGCCTGAAACAATCTGCTAAACTTAAACAGTTTATGTTTCTTCATTCAAGTCAAACTAAGAAAGATTGGTGGCTTGACCAATATAAAAAATTGTTTCACATTTAGTCACCTCCTTTCAATAGGCATTACAGATATTTTATGTTGGTCCATACAGAAAACATATCTTAATTTATGCTTATTTCACTTTCCTTGACTTACTGACAATAGTTTGTCTAATGCAGCTCAAGATGTCACCTGTCTTCTTTGAGACACGGGCACAGTGCTGACTCCTGACAAGCTACTTTCCAGCTGGGTGGCCCCCAGCCTGTATTAGTTCATGAATATACATACATATACACATGGACATAAACATATACATTTATTTCATTCTTTTATAGTAGAATGTTCTTATAAACCTTTTCCTTAAAGGTGAAATTCCACAGTTGTGGACAGATATATTCATTAAGGTCTGATTAGAATAGCTAAAGGTGTTCCCACCTAGCTCCCTGATGGCATGTGATATAGCGATTGCTGTCCCCACACCTCAGGGAGCAAAACAGTTCATTTAAACCCTCACTAATTCTACACAGACAAAAGTCTAACCTTGTCTGCACTTGAAGCTAAAACATTAACTTCTAGCCATGAACGCAAACAGTATAGAGAAGTTTATATCTATTCAGCTGTATTTTCCTTATCTTTCTGTCTACCTTTTCCAAAACAGAATAGTTTCTTCTGTGTTTGTATTTCCTATTCCCTGACTCAAGCTGTATCTAGAAACATTCAGTGCAATTCATCAGCATGTTTGAGCCTCTGCCTATTTTGATTACTAATGATGTAATCACATTTATTAAGATGAAAAGCTGGTTTCTGCTATTTGTACTGTGTACATTACACAGTGTAATGTATCTGTTAATGTTGAGCCTACAGCATGAGCCAAAAATGTATGCATCTTCTATTGGGCAAAACATTATTTCATGGTGTTTTTTAAGAGTGCAAGAAGTTGCTAATGACACTTGGGCTGCTGAAGGAATTTACAAGCAAAAGTTAGAAGTTAACATATGATACAGAGTACCTAGAAGAGTATGACAGTAAAGAGTGAGGATGTTACACTTTAGGTTTCAGTGTTTCTCAGAAAAGATGTGCATGATATAAAGACCACAAATATTTCCTTGTAGAAATGGTTAAGTTAAAGATAACTTGTACTCCACCAGTGTGCTATGTTTATAATGGCCATTCTTTGCAACTGTTTGTAACAGCAGATCACTGGTTAACTGGGAAACTTAAAAATAGCATAGGGTAAAACATAGGTGTTATTGCCTTTTCCTCTGCAACACTTTAAATGATATCACTTTCAGAGGCTTTGCAAATAACATCAGTAGAATAATGCATAGTCTTTTGAGTACTGTGACTATGGCTCAGATTCAGTAAATCTAATATAGGCATCTAAATTAGATTTCTTGCCCAGGAGCAGAAACAATGCAGTCCTTATAAAATGAAATACTTAAATACCCTGTAACTCACTGGAGAGAAAGTGAATGGGTCCACATGGCTCCTGTTCTTATTTATACAGAGATGCTGTAGGTAACCTGTAGGAAATGCTAAGCCTCTAAATCCCCTTAGAATGCACACATTACATCTGACTGTACATGATTTAAAAGTGTATATGAATTTGCATGTAGTAATGGTGTAGAAGCCCTTTAAATCCTAGCTTGGATATCTGACATTATGAGGTAAACTTATAAATGCCTTCTCTGGCTCAGCTAGCATTTGGCAAAGAGGTACTGCCAAAAAAAAAAAACAAATTAACCAGGCAGTTGTCATCAAGTTCTGACCTCTTCAATACATATTGAGCTAGATGAAACAACCGAAAGTTCCTTTGCTTAGCAAAAATGGAGGGAAACATTCTATGTCAATCAATCTTTAAATTTCTTCTTCAGAGCAGTGTGATTGATAATACGAAATGAGAAGCTTTTTCAGTTCTCTAACCACCTCTAGCATCACTAAAGAAGTGCAGCTTATAAGAATTTGCACCTGACTAGAGTTCTAAGCTTTTTAGAATGGTTCTTCCCTACTGGTCTGAGGTAAATGCGAAGTATGTGCGTATATTCAGTCATACTCTACAACATTTTGTGAATTCTTTCAATCATTTCTGGATGAACTACATACCAGGAGATTATAACTTGAATCTGAAAGACTAAAGGTATGATACAGCTTCTTATTCACCTTTGTGTTTCCACATCAGCTGGATTCCTAACCTCCTACTATAGGCAATGAAGATCTAGTGCACTTTCCAACACATAGGAACAAACCTGTGTGCTGATTTGAGAAGTTCCATGATCATGTTTTCTGGGTCCCAGCAGATTATCTGGAAGCATTCCTTCATAAATCCAGTGCCATGTTTATTGTCCCTGTGTGGGTTCTTAGACGCCATGTGGCATGTCAAATGGTGCTAAATGCTTGGTTTTGTGCAAGTGGATTAAGCAATTACTCAATTTGAATGTCAGCCTCTATGAGAATAATATAAATTTGGGAATGTGAGGAAGTTTGACAGTATTTTTAAAGTAATATATATGTTTATTTAAATAAAATAAAAATTAATTAATTAACTTAAGAATTAATAAATTCTCAGTCCATAAAAATGACATTTCAGAGAAGCTTCTAGGAGGATCTCCATATTCCTCTATTAACTTATCATTGTAGGGGAAATTTAGGCCCAAAATTTCTGTTGCCTATGAAGTGACAATTAGTTGAGTATGGTCAGTACAAACAAGCTAATCTGTTATTTCTCTACTTTTCTTAGATAGATCATACAGTAAAGCTAACTTATTCACTTTTTTTATAGCAGCTTCTCTGCCTGCAGATGTAGCTTGTCAGAGGATACTTTACCTGAACAAAGATATGATAGTTCAGTGCAATGTGCAGATACAATCCAAAGGGGTTTGTTTTTCTTTTTTATCTTCTAGCTAATTCTAAAATTGTCCAGAAGTCCTGTCAATATGGCTAGCGTTTCTTGTGTAGATAAGTGACATGTGAGCATTTGTAAACAGTGAAAATGATAACCATTCAAGACAGTTATGTGTGATATTCATTTCCAAATGCATTTGTCTATCAGTAAAGCTTAGTGAATACCAGTAAATATCAGTAAAGTATCACTAAATGCTTTGAAGCTGTCATGGGGTGCTGTTCAAATAAAAAGTTGTGACAACATAATTCTTTAATACCATTTATCTGACACACAGGCAACTTACCTGACTTTTTATTGAGTGTCTCATGATATACTGGGCATATGGTTTGCTGCTAAATATTTTTGGGGTATTTTTATATAGTGGAAGAATGTATTTTCACTAGTTAAATCACTACTGGAAGTGATCATAAAATACTTGTGGAATGATAATGATGCTTAAAAAATACAAACCTTGTCTCTCTTCAATTGTACCTCCACAGGTCATGCAAATATAACTTACTGAATGTAGTGAAGGCAAAGATCAATCATTGCTCTCAACAATTGTTAACAATGGGTAGCTTTAAAAGCATAAACCATTATTGTTGTTGACTTCGTTAAAATCTGTTATTTTTAGCAAAGAAGGAAAGAAAAAGGGAGGTCTAAGACATGGGTTGGACTTACCCTCCATAATATTATGTCTCTATTTTGCACTGTAGTGCTGTTTTTTGCATTCTTCCTTCTCCCTTAAATTGATGCAGCATAATAGGAAAGCACATAATAAGAAACATTTTCTTTTCTATTTCTAGTTGAGCCATCAACATTTTGGAGATTATGTACGTCCTTAAAGAATTCTTCATATTGGTAACATTTAAACTTGAAATACTATCTGGAAAAGGTGCTTAAATAGACAGTTCCCCTTCTTTGTGAGTTTTTCCTATCCATCCTTTTTGCCTACTTCTAGGACGTGAAGATTATATTTGAATAAGGAGAACATCATTTATAGGGGAAAAAAGCTTCTTTTATGTTTTATTTCTTTGTATTTATTCTCTTATAAGAGTTTTATGAAAGTAACATGAATTTTGGTAAATTACAGCTAGCTGCAGATAATAGGTAATTGCAGTTAAAAATAAAAAGCCAGTAATTTCCAGTAATTTTTAAATGTAGACTGTTAGTTTCTATTGGCTGAGTAACATTTGTGTTCTATTTGTTAGCATCTTTCATGCTTTTACCTAATCTTCTATTTGATTTATCACTTTCAGAGAAAAAAAATAGAATTTTATTCAGAAGCACTTCAAATAAAGACATCTACCTTTAAACCAAAGGAGACCAGACAATAAAAACATTTTGTCAAAGGCCTTGTCTTTGTTGGTTGGGGCATTTTTTATATTTTCTCTTTTTTTTAATGTGATTTTCTTTTTGTTCAACTTCCTTTTGAATGCAATTTGACCACTAGAACCTTTCTTATTTCTTAAGAAGTATTTTAACACTAATGCAAAATGTATATTTTTCTCAGAATTATGATCTTAATTTTTTATCTCGAGAAGTAGAGAAGAAAGAATTCCAAGGTACTCTAAGAGATATTCATCCCACCTAACTTTATCTAAATAAATACTAAATAATTAATAAATAAAAACTAAATAAATAGTTACTAAATAATTACTTTAAGAAGGGACTGTTTTCCTAAACTGAATAACATTTGAATCATTAATACATCAGGATGATAAGTAAATTGGTCAACTTAGTACAAGTTTCAAACATAGACCCAGTAGTACTGGTAGTTCAACAAAAGTCAGTATGTGTGACAAAAAAGTATGGGCATATTAAGAAATTAAGTTAAAGTTTGAACAGCGTCATAGAAGAAGACAAGGGTCCACTTATGGAAAGATTTTAATAAATGGTCTCCATAAATCATAAGCTTTGGGGAAGAGTTAATGTGAAAGTGATTTCAACACCACAGTTTAATTACTTGCTACAGATGCTACCAATGACTATTCCAATTTCATTGCTTAGTTTATTCAAGGGGGGGGGGGAAGTCAGTTTCTTCATTTCTGTATCAAATGTACAGCCTCAGAGAATGTGTGTGTAAATGGTTGATTGTTTCTCTAACATATTTATTAGAGTAATGTAATGACAGGTTAAGAAAAACAAATTTCAACTATGCTGTATTCTTTTTGGTCTGGGTTGGGTTTTGTACTCTGATGTGAGAGGAGAATAGGGAGGATTCAGGATTATAACTGAAGGGTAGAAAGCCAGTTTAAAATTTCTTCTGAATATGAAGTTATAATGTGTGTGCAAAAAGGAGAAATTGCAAATCAATTAAATACTGACAAATTTCTTCTGCCAGTGACTATGATCACCAAAACTTAGTAGATGTCAGAATTCAGTTTTTAGACAGAAAACCCAATTAAATTTTTTTTTCAAAATCCCAGTCCAAGACCATTCACTATTGCTGCCATGTGACTGATCTATTTGCCATATATTATCACCTGCATGCATACACAGATCACAGACTTGCAGTCACAATAAAAAAAGTCTGTGGTGTCTAAGCAGTAAATCCTAATGTAGATTTTTGTAATAGAAATGATTAAGCCGAATGTTGCAAGGAAGAACTGGTCTAGAGTTTCTTAAAGATGCTTAAGTCTGATGCATCTTATTGCTGGGAAGAAAGTAATCTTTCTATGAGAATATAGAAATCTGAGGGATTTAGTATAGCCTTTCTTCTTGCATTAGTTGAGCAGCTGGCTTGACTAACGCATTATGAATAATTTAGTCCAGAAGCAACAAAAATGCTGAATTTCATGTACTGAATATTTGTGTTACTACAGAAAAGTGCCTGGAAATCTCTGAGATAAAACAACTTTACTGAAACCATTAATTAAACATGAATAACAAAAAAAGAATTCCAAACAGATCCAGAATGTTCAATGAGCTGAAAGAAGATGATAGAAAACAAAGCAAAATAAGACATGCTAAATTTGGGAAATTATTAGTTGCAGATATTTTTCATTATTTTATTACTAAGACAATATATGGAAATGGTTGTTTTAAAAGCAAGTAAAAACTCAAAATTATAAATTAGATATAAAGTTTTTAAAAAATTTCAATTTAAGGCCCCTCATTGCAAGTCAAGTGAGTAAAGCAGATGATTATGTTGGATTTAGCTCAATTCATTCAACTCCTAGCAAAACAAAAAAGGTCTTTAAGTAATATTGCTAAGATTCATATGGATAAAATGAGTTTAGAAATGGAGTTTGAACTTTAGCTCCATACATGATCAATTTGAGACCTTGTGGTCTCTATGTTTAAGGGTCCCAAAAAAGTTAACAACTTTTCTATTCATTTTTTAAAATTAAAGACAAGCGTGAAGGAATGTTTAAGTGTTTTCATTTACTTTAGATAAGAATCTATTTGTAAATCCAGATTTGTATAAAGAATGACACTTTTGGTAATACCTTAATATATCCTCAAAGTGCAAAAATTGGTGGAAAATTATTTTATGACTGCTATACATTATACTTTCAAAATATAGTAATTTAAAAGAAAAAGTTAAAAGAATTTGTAAATATATTTCTCATAAATTCATAATTATATGATTCTTGAAGTGGTATGTTCTGTTATGCAAAGTTAAGTTAATTTTGTGTGTACAAAGCTGGCCCAATTTTCAAATTCATATATAATTTCCAATGTATTTTTGAGAACTTTTCTAAATTGTAATTTGAATTTTTAAAGTTTTTTAATTTATTCTTGTTCTCTGATTATAAATCTTAAATATGCCAATAATGTATGCTTAATCAATAGTCCCAAATACTTTCTCACATAAACAGTGCAAACATGCTGTTGTTGTCTTTCCTATTTTCTTAGGATTTTTTCATGAATGCTTCATTTTGTATGTATAAAATTAAAATTTGTTTTGTATTTTTCTTTATTTGAAAATATTACTGATGACTGAAATATCTTGCTGATTTTACTTGAAATACTTAATAGTATTACTAGTGGAAACCATTTAAATTTCTAATGCAGGAATGTAAATGAATATCATGCATTGTCAAGAAAGGTATAATGGTCTCTTAACTTAAATCTGTTCTTTTCAAGAATAGATGAATAGCAGAATATTTACTTAATGTTGCAAGAGCAAATATTAAAGTGATATTGAAAGAAGGCATATTTTAATTCCATTCCCTAGTACCTTTCTGTAATTAATTTCATAATTATCTTTTATTTTTATCTTGAATAAAGGAAGAAAATTAATTTCGAGCTAACCCATATTATTGGAGAATTCTGGATTCTGATATAATTTTATCCACCTTTACAAGCATGTAAGCACCTTCACACAAAAACTATGCAGTATGGAGGTTTAAGATTTGAAAAGCGGGTGTTGTGGTTTAACCCTAGCCAGCAACTCAGCCCTACACAGCTGCTTGCTCACCCCCTGCCCCTAGTGGGATGAGGGAGAGAATCAGAAAGAAAAGTAAACATGACAAAACTCATGGGTTGAGATTAACACAGTTAATAAGTGAAGCAAAAGCTGTGTGCATAAGCAGTACAAGGAATTGAACACCAAGCAGGTGTTCAGCTGTCTGCAGGAAACAGTAAGGGTGATTTGGAAAAACCAACACCATCACTCTGAATGTCCCCCCATTCTCCTTCTTCTCACAGCTTTTTATGCTGAGCAAGATGCCATATGGTATGGAATATCCCTTTGGTCAGTTCGCATCAGCTGTCCTGGCTGTGTCCTCTCCCAGCTTCTTGTGCACTCCCAGCCTCTTTGCTGGTGGGGTGGGGTGAGAGGCAGAAAAGGGCTTGACTATGTGTAAGCACTGCTCTGCAACAGCTAAAACAACCTTGTGTTATCAACCCTGTTTTCAGCACAAATCCAAAACTCATGCCCATACCAGCTACTGTGAAGAAATATAACTCTATCCCAGCCAAAACCAGCAAACTGGTCAGAAAACAGACTGTCAATTTTCAACTGAAATAAGAAAAATAATAAAAAGTATGAAGAAATGGGATATATTTTCTGCAGATAAAAAAAAACCCTTTAATTCAGAAGATACGATATTGAAGGCCTAATCATTTATCTTTTTAAACCCCACAGAGAGTATTTGAATGTAAGCCTTTGTTTCTGTATGTATGTCAGGGAGTCAAATAATTAGACTGAATCTGCTTGTAATGCCTGATAGGTAATCACCAAAAATCTGAAAAACTTATATGGCCTCTTGAAAAATTTGTGAAGACTAACTGGTAATTGGTTAACTAAAAATTACTTGCTGTAGCATACTTCCCAGTAATAAGCGCTAAGTGTGAGTTTTCTCTGTCCATATTGTATTCATTTTCAGAATTTTTAGTATGATTTTCCTACCATACTTTGTGACACTATGTAGATAAAATGATTTAGGATAAAACTTGATATAGTCAGCTTTGGAAATCAACTCAAATGTGTTAAATCTAGATTCAAAAGACTCTGCATCAAAAATAAAATTTATTTGAGCCCACCCTTTAATGTGTTCCTGAAAAAAGGCAACACCCTTTTTTCAGGGTGTTTCTCAACCTTATGGGACCTTCATTTAAAACAAAAAACCAAACCACATCGAAACAAAAAAAAAAACAACCAAAACACACCAAACAAACAAACAAAAAAAGAAACAAACCAAAAACAAAACATAACAAAAAAAAAAAAAAAAAGTAAGCTTACATCACTTCTAGGGGAAAAAAAGTGCTTTATTACCTAGATGGTGAAAAGGAACATTCTTTTCTACCTGTTTTAACAAGATTTATAAGAATATAAAATCACAGTTTAAGTGAAACCTATTATTCCCAATTTAAACCTAGTTAGTGAGATTAACATTTAAATTATCTGTCATCAATTTTTATTTCAGTTTTTAGTAGTGGCTGATGTCTATTCAATTCCTGTAGACTAAACTAAAGATATTATTCATGTCAACCAAGATTTTAATCTGAGAGAAAGCATAGATATATTCATTCAGGAATAATCTTGAATTATTGATGCATGACCAAATTTATTCATACAGAAGTTGATCTGCTTGGTATGCTATTGATAATATTAGCTCAGTATACTGTTGTTTCTACTTATAAGCCCTACATTAATTGGGTTATTATAAAGTTTGTTTTCAAGATGTTCTTGGAAAAAGAAATAACAAAACTATTTACAATCACTACATAATTGCCCTGAAAAACATATATCTCCAAAATCAATTTGCTATGAAACATGTAAATGGCAGTTGTTGATCCATTACCAGTTGCAGAACAGTTCCACTCTATCAAGGAATTCTGCATAATTTTTAAAAAAAATCATAGAGTTACAGCATGGTTTCAATGGATGTGGCCTTAAATATCATCTACTTTCAACTCCCCTGCCATGGGCAGAGATGTCACCCGCTAGACCAGGTTGCTCAAATTCCCATCCAACCTGGCCCTGTACACTGCTAGGGATGACCTGTTCCGATGTCTCACAATGAAACAAAAAAAATTAAATTACTTAACTCTCTATTATCTTTATCCTGTAAGTTCAAAACTTTTTAAGTAAGAAGCTTAAACATTATTAAACAATAGTCTTTATAACAAGAGCACTTTTATCCAATAGAAGTAGCTCAGAATTTATTTGTTTCATAAAAAAAGAAGTAGCACTTTGTGGGGGATTTTTTTTTTCCTTCATGTTTGCAGTGGAGCACAAATAACCTAACTGATATTTCTTAAAATGGGTATATTTATATTTAGTTCTAATCAGAACAGCAATTAATTAAGTTGAAATCTTCAGTTACAAGAGTATTACAGGCATTTTTTGCAATTGTATTACAGACAGAAAACACAAAGTGTCAAAAATTTATTCCTTTCATCACATTAGGCAACTGAAATGCTTGCATTCATATGCCAATATTATGATGTAGGAATAATGACCTCTACCAGTTTTAGACAGATAAAAAATTCTTCTAATTGGAGCTCTGTCCATAGAAACACAGTGTTTCCTAACAGCTAGAGCAACGTAAGCATGGTAGGACTTTGAAAGTATAACTAATCTTACAGAAAGTTTCAAATTAGTAGTTTTATACTTTCCAGAAATTCCTATGAACCCTTTATTTGCTTTTCATTTTAATCTGTACAAAGAGCAATCATGACCTTACCTTTCAGAAGTCTCTATCCTTTCCTGGTTGCTGCATTACTATGATCATCAACAGTAACCAACCATAACAAATCTGTACATGGAACAAGACTCATAAAAGGACAATGATGGCTAATCAAATATCTCTCTTGAAAACTATTCAATGTGCAAACTTTCAGATTTTTCTTTCATGTGGTAATGTGTTTCTCTGACTCAAGGTTGTCAAGTGACTTCAGATGTGTTTTGGATCAAGAAAGAGACTTATGGGCTTTGTTAAATGAAATGTGCCATAAAAATCCACATTTCATTAATTTGCAATTCATTTAAAGGACTTTAAACTTTTTGTTCTTCTCTTACAATTATTAATGCTATTAAGATAATTCTAATCCTCTGTTCCACATGACATTGACATGTAAGTTTCTAAGGGCACAGGACTCTAAGTAGTTTTTCGCAGGGAGAATGCATCTAGATACTGGGTTGGTTTTTAGAGAACTGAAAGTTGCTTTCTGTCTGTGATAAAATTAGTGGTTGGGTATGAAATTTAATACTAATCAGGGTATAGAATAATTATATGTTCTTAAGGACTATTCAAGACTATAAATCATAATAGATAGACATGGGGAGATAGAGACCACATAACGTGTAATTTGCAATGATGCTGTCCCTCTTTTGGCAGCAATTATCTGTTGGATTACAGATTTAAAATTTTACATGTGCTTATTCTTTAACTTTGGCGTGCAGGGAGTACTTTCTCTGTTTATTTTATAGCCCTGATATCTGTCCTGGAGGAAATACCCATGTTTTTCTTTTTAGTGGTAGGAATCCAATGGTGTTTCATCATCTCCCCTTTTGGATAATTACTGTGTCTGAGGCACATACCAGGGTGGTGGAATTTGAGGTTTAGTTCATCCTGACTGAGTGAATATTGTCACACCTCGCACTTTTCACAAAGTAGAAAGCTCTATCTAAATAACCACGAATCGTTCAGTGTCTCTTCAGAAGTATGAGGTTACTATGAAAGTTTTTCTCTAGTAGTGGCTAAATTTCATCCTACATGACACATATTCAACAGGGTAGAAAAGGACCCATCCTATTTCTCAGATGATCGGTTATGTAGGATAAGTGAGATTTTGCTTAATATCATTCGAATCAACTATTCAAATCACCTCAATAGCTGGAAATCACTTTCATAACAGCAGGCTGGAGGAGATCTGTCAGGAAGCAGTAAACGCAGAGATGCTCCCTAAGGAAGGAAGGTGGGAGCTGAGAGTAACAGCAAGGCAGGCAGCAATCAGTGAAGTCTCATGGTGCACCCACTGTCAGTCAGCGTACCAAAACTCCTTCTTTTGAGCTCATTAGACTTGACTTTCCTTTTGGCAGTACTTGAGTACTTTACACTCCAGATTTCCAACTGAATATGCTTCGCTGAGTTGAAACATGCCAGCTCTCTGCAGCATGGAGTTGAAAGTAATTTGGAAGTACATCTGAGAAAGCACTTGTTCAGGGTTTTAGCTAGGAAAAATGAGAAACATGATGACACAAAGTTACAAAAAATTCTCAGGATGTTGCTAGTCTGAGAAGTTCTAGCAACGCTAAAATTAACTATGCTGGAGTAGCATTGATATGGATCTTCTGAGAAGTGACAGCTCTGTGAATTTCCACATGTTACAAAGCCCAGCAATCTTCATTTAATGTTAGATACAATTCTCTTTTAATGAAGCATGTCATAGCCATGGAAAAGCTAGCTGAACATAATATAGTTTTCAGGGAAGTATCCTTATTAACTGAATTTCCTGATCAAATGCATCCTGATTTAATAAAAATATATTGATTATCCTGATATAATAAGGAAAGATAACTATGGAGTAGAAAAAAATTGAAGCAGATTATTGAAATTTAGACAACATGACACAATTAGCTTTATATGACTTCTGGTTTCTAAATAGTAGCTTCAATTTCAGTTTCTTCTTTTTTCCCTTCACTCACAGATTTAGCCTTAAGGAGATTCAAAAATACAGTGTTTATCAAAAGTCAGCCCATGTGCTAAAAAAAGTGAGTAGGAGGGATAAATGAATATTTTTCTTAAAATTATTGTTCCCATATCTTTACAGTCGGGAAAAGACATTGGAATAGTATGTTTTGAATTACACGGTTGATTCTTTTTTTTTTAACTGTTATTTTTATAGTAAGTTAGAGTAGGCTTTTTGACAAAAAATAAAGAAAAAGGTTTTTATGATTTGGACACTGAGTATATATTTTTTTTTAGGGAAATGAACACAGGTTTCTGTCTGCTTGAATTTATTTTTTTTTTCCATTTCTAAGGTGAATTTCTAATTGGAAAGAAAAAGAGATGCAGCTTTCATTTGTGCTTGGTCCATGAAATCTCAGGATTTTGGGACAGAACAGTGTTTATGGATTATTAATTCTTTATTTGAAACACCTGGCAACTCAGTTGAAAGATCTCAGAAATAACTATTTGCTTTAAGAGCCTAGGCACAGATTGGAATCTCTGAATAAAGAAGTAGCAGTCTAACAAGAAATCACGAATATTATTGTTGGACTTTGATCCTCACTGATATAATAAGCTTGCCATAAAGACCCTTGACATCAATTCCATTAATTCCATTAAGCATTAGAAAGTATATATAACTTAATATTACCTCAAATTTGTGCAGAGAAAACTGATAATTTGATTTCTTAGCTCTCTTGTGCCTGTATTCTGCTAAGTTAATGTTGACAGAGTATACTGTTCAGTTCAGTAGTCCTAAATGTACATTAAATCATCTTGCAAGAGAAGGCGTGATCCTGCTTAAACTCTGAATATGGTTTGTCTTCAGGTCTTTGATTTTTTAGTCTACTGACAGCCTGCTGAACACTTTAGAGAAAAAAAAAAATCACGAAAAGAATATATAAAAAGTCTTAACAGTATGAAATAAAAATTAAGCTAGTTCTGAAAAATGCTCAACACCATTGCTTATTAGCATACTTTAATATTCCTATTTAGTAACATTAATTGCATCCTAACCAGAACAGGCACACACAAACACACAGAAACCCTTATCGCACAATCATAGAATCATAGAATGGGTTGGGTTGGAAGGGGATCTTGAAGATTATCTAGTTTCAACCCCTCTGCCAAGGGCAGGGATACCTTCCACTAGATCGGGTTGCTCAGAGCCCCATCTAACCTGGCCTTGAATATCTCCAGGGACTGGGCATCCACTACTTCCCTGGGCAACCTGTTTGTGTGCCTTGTCACCCTCACAGTAAAGATATTTTTTCTAATACCTAATCTAAATCTACTCTCCTTCAATTTGAACCCATTCTCCCTTGTCCTGTCACTATAGTGCTTGTAAATAGTCTTGCCTCATCTTTCCTGTAAGTTCTCTTCAGGTACTGGAAGGCCACAATTAGGTCACCCTGAAGCTTTCTCTTTTCCAGGCTGAACAATCCCAGATTTCTGCCATTCTTCATAGGAGAGAGGTGCTCCATCGTTCTGATCATCTTCGTGGTCCCCGCTGGACTCACAAAGGTCCATGTTCTCCTGTGCTGGGGACCCCAGAGCTGGATGCAGTGCTCCAGGTGGGGTCTCTTCAGAGCAGAGTAGAGGGGCAGAATCACCTCCCATGACCTGCTGGCCACACTGCTTTTCATGCAGCCCATGATACAATTGGCTTTCTGGGCTGCAAGTGCACATTGCTGGGTCATGTCCAGCCTCTCATCCATCAGCACCTCCAAGTCCTTCCTGGCAGGGCTGCTCTTGAACTGTTCATCTCCCAGCCTGGATTGATACCTGGGGTTGCCTCAACCCAGATGCAGCACCTTGCACTTAGTCTTATTAAACTGCATGAGATTCCCATGTGCCCACTTCTTGAGCTTGCCTAGGTCCCTCTTCATGTGTGCCATCCCATCCTTCAGGTGTGCCAACCCCACCACTCAGTTTGCTGTCATCTGCAAACTTGTTGATGGTGCACTCGATCCCTCTGTCTATGTCATTAATGAAGGTATTAAATAATACTGATCCCAGTCCGGACCCTTGAGGGACACCACTCATCACTGATGCCCACTGGGACTCTGAGCCTTTGACATCTACTCTCTGGAAGCAACCATCCAAACATTTCCTAATCCACCTCACAGTCCACACATCAAAACCATCACTCCAATTTGAAGAGAAGGATGTTTTGGGGGACCGTATCAAAGGCTTTACAGAAGTCCATATAAATGACATCTGTAGGTCTTCCCTTATCCACTGATGTAGTTACTCCATCAAAGAAGGCCAATAGGTTGGTCATACAGGATTTTCCCTTGCTGAATCTCTGCCGGCTGTCTCAAATCACCTTCCTGTCCTCCATGTGCCTTAGCATAGTTTCTAGGAGAATCTGTTCCAGACACAGCATGAGACTGACAGGTTTAGTTCCCAGTGTCATCCTTTCTTCCCATTTTAAAGATGTTTCCCTTTTTCCAGTCCCCTAGGACTTCCCCTGACTGCCATGGCTTTTCAAATATCGCAGAAAGTAGCTTGGCAACTACATCAGCCAGTTTCTTCAGGACTCTGGGATGCATTTTGTTGGCTCTGATAGACTTGTTCACATCCAGGTTCCTCAGGTGGTCATGAACCTGATCTTTGCTTAAAATGGCAGAGATTTTGCTCCCCCAGTCCCCATCTCACTGTCCATCCACTTGAGAGGCATGGGAAGAGAGGTTGCCATTCATGACTGAGATTGTTCACTACCTCAACCTTCTCCTCGACTGCTATTACCTTCTAGCAAACAAAATGCTTGCTTTTAATTTCTTGATAATCAGAAGTTTTGCAGCCCTTCCATTGATATAATGGGTGATAAGATCATAAGGATACACTCATTGGAAAGTTGTTAAAAATAATAGCTTAAATACCCTCCTGAGAATTGTGTTTTCCTCTACATGCTAGGGAAGGTTAATAAATCTGAAAATTAATTGGACTCTAACCATAGACTCTATTTTCTTGATGCTCAATTTAGATTAAGAAATACTGAAAAAAAATCCAGTGATTATTCTACTATTCTTGTACTGACTCTAACTCATTAGAAATAAGTGTAAAAGCATATAGAAATTCTATATTTTGTATAAGGCCATTACAGTCTGTGTGAAAACACTGACAAGCTATGAGAGAAGAGAATAGAATCTTGATATTTAATATCATGAAATTAGATGTGAAGATCGCTTATGTTAGATCAGAGACATTTTAAAGCACTTATTGATAAAATTTTAGGTGACTGCCTTTTTGATTAAGAATAGCAGACTCTGGGACATGGCCACTTTCCTGTAAAAAAAAAAAAAGAAGTTAATATAAAAGTTTAAAAATATTTTCAAGTATAATTTATTTTATGTGCAATTTTTTTACAAACATTTATATCAAGCTATTAACCTCAACCATGTGTAGTGACCCCTCTTAAAAATATTGCCATCCAGGAACACAAATGTCTCTGCCTTTTTTTTTTGGAATGTGTCTATTTATGTTCTGTCTGTGCCTCATACTGTTTTAATAAAACTCTTGACAACCCAGCACCCTGAGCCTTCAGCCTCAAAGCATTTATATTACAGATGGAAGTACATATTGTTTTAATCTGACCACAGTATTAAAGCCTCTTCAGTGACTTCGTTTTCCAAAAGCAGCTTTTTCTTGTTAAAATTATCCGAAATCTAGATGCAGGCAGGTGTGTTTCTAAGGAGTAAGACTACAACAGATGATAATTTTGTATATGATATTGACTCCCTCTTAGTGAATTTCTGTGGTCAAGGGAATATGGCCTTGGAATATATAGATCAGTAGAAACAAATTAGTTTAAAAGATACATATATGTTAGGAAGAAGCCAGAATGGAAGTTGTGACAAATTTAAAGGAGCAGCAGATCAAATTTCACATCTTTTCTGTAACATTTTTCTGAGACTGAATTAATATTAGCCAATCGCAATATTTTTCTTGTTTTTCCAGTCAGTGCTGCTATTTCAAACATTTTTTTTTTTAGTTTCTTAATACAGTAGTCATGCACATTTATAAAAATGAATATGACAGATACTGTTGTTTTATGAGAAAATAATAGCAAATACAGTTTTGGAGAACAAATATATGGAGGGATTTATATATATATCTCATTTTCCATGTAAGATAAGAAAAGTGCTTGGTTCACCAGACATAGAAAGTTGATATGACAGTTTTCAAAAATCTAATCTACCTAAATGAAAGAAAGCATATGAGCCATTCATTATTGATTGGGAGAAAAAACTTCAGCCTCATGCCTTCATTTATTGATACATTAATCCAGGCTTGGTACTTTGACAGCAATTTATTCAGAAATCCTGAAAGATATTTGAATTCCTCAAAATATATTGATATTTTCAATGCCTTTGTATCTCATCTGTCTCTTTCTTTCTTGAATTTATTTTTACTTTCATGATCATGGGATCATTTGTAGTTGGTGCATAATCTATTTGAAAACATGGACCACATTCAATGATGTTTTCTGAAAATATTATTATCAGAGAACATAGCTGTCTTTTGCTTTCATATTTTCATTCTTTTAATATTCTTATATCTTAACTGATAAAACAACACCATTGTGTTTAGTCCATAGGTTTAGTGACCAAAAAAAAAAATTTTGTTTGGTTTAGCTTTCTTAATTATACATTTGTGAGATAGCATATGTTCATTGGAGCATTTACTTTCGTATCTAAGGACAAAAAATGAATATTAGGATTACTCCAGTGAAGAGATTTAAGTTTAATATTTATGCAGTCCTTGTGCAAACTAATGATTTGCAAACCCATGGTTTCCTTTGTATTACCTGTTCCCTCTGTGAGAGAGTAGAATAGAACAGAATAAAATAGAATAGTTCAGCTGGAGATGACCTACAAATATTCTCTAGTCCAACTGACTGACCACTTCAGGGCTGACCAAAAGTTAAAGCAAGTTATTAAAGGCATTGTTCAAATACCTCTTAAGCACTGGCATGCCTGGGGCATGCACCAGCTCTCTAGGTGCAAATAAATGCTTCCTAATGTAAATTCTACTGGTTTCTATGAACCAAGGGACTTTGTGTATTGCTATGCTAAATTATCAAACTTTTGTTCTTATTCCTCCTCCCTAAAACTAATTCAATTACTTTGTGGTGAGGTCTCTTTGTACCTTTTTGCATTGTCTCCTACTTTCTCTTTTCCTCTCCCATTTTTTTTTATACCCCAACTTTTTTTCTCTTTTATTATATGGATATGTGGATATTTTATGGTACCAGATATTCGGGAAGTTGGGCAGAATGAAACATGATGCATACTGTCATCTGAAATGTGCCAGAGGTTTTCAATACAAAATAGGTGGCTTAAAACTACAAATCTTGTTAATTAGATGCTAATGCTTTAATAATGTCAACTGTATTTCATCAGTTTTTTGCCTGGAATGTCATTGAACATTGGTGTGACTCAAACCATCCACAAGTTTTCTCACTCATGAGTAACCCATGGAGGACATCTCAATTTGGACAGCCAGCTTTAATTAAATGGAAAATATTTTTTAAAAATCCTTTAATATCTTCAGCCTCAACTTGTGGAATTTGTATTAGAACATAAAAGAATGAACTACCCAGTCTCCCACTGTAATACATATTCTCATCAACTTAGATGAGAGTTAGTTCTGCAATTTTATAATAGAATCAAACTTTTGGATACAAGAAATTTCACTGACTTCCCCAAGACTTACAAAAACTCAAGATGTGAGTAGAATTTAAATCCCTAGAATTTAAACACCTCAGAATTCCTAATAACTTTTGCATTTTTACAATTTTAATGTAGATAAATTTAATATAATCTACCTGGAGAACAAACAATAATTGAAAAAAAAAACCAAACAAGAAAAAAAAGCCAAACATTAAGTTCAAATTTAAAACCATAGGTTCTGGATTGACCACTTTCATTCAGGAGTAAAATTTTAGGTCTCTAAAATAGGAATTTCTGGAAAAGTCAGCTTCTGACTTTGTAGTCAGTAGATCTGCAGTGGTCAAAAATTCAGAATCGAAAGTTGCAAGTTGTTAGAAAAGAAAAAGTAAAAGATAACAAAACAGAGCACATCATTTTGCCACCACAAAAATTCATGGTTAATAACGTGTGCAGTTCTGATCCCTTCACAAAAAGAATCCAACAAAACTGAAAGGTTCAGAAAAAGTCAACAAAGGTGATAAAAGATATAAATCTTTTTTCATCTAAGTAATGACTGAGAAAGCTGAGGCTTCTTGGTCTAGAAAATACTTGACTAAAAGAAAATACAACAGAAGTCTAGAATATTCTAAGAAACTTGGTACATCAGTAATTCATTTTCTCTTTCAACAGAAGAATTAGGGGGTACTGAAAGAAAGAAATGTATGAAACAAATCAAGTGAAAGCAAACAAAGCAACCAGAGCCAGGTTTGAAACAAAAGGAGGGAGGTAAACCTTCATATACAGTGAGTAATAGGCTGGGTACATTGTGGATGCAACAAATTTACGTGAGTTAAAAGGAAGATTGAACTACTTAATGGAAGATAAGGTCCCTGAGAATTACAAATTGCGTGGAAAAGACATCCACCTCAGAATGTGCCTGATCTGAAAGTCGGACATTGGGTGAATATTAAAGGGAGTTACTATATATTTGAAAATAATTTCATGGTTTGCTCCCTAGACATTGACATATGGCCACAGTTGGAGACATCTTTTATCTAGGCTAGGTGAGCCTCTCTGTTCACTTCTTTTAACATGTTTATTTAAGCATATCTATTAAGCAATTTAAGCATATTTATAGTCTGTTAGGTCGTCAGCCATGAAAAAGAGGTCTGGATCACCAGTTGAGATACTGTAGCCTGCATTGCCTTTCTTTGAACCTGAATAGACTCATCTCATCATAGACACTTAAAATCAAAAGCAGGACACAACTGTCTACATGTGCAAGCTATTAATACTTAGATCTCACAAAAAAAATCTACTAAAGGCTGACAGATTGACAAAGGACATTCATACATTCTTCAGCAGCCATTGAAGCCCAGATGAAATAGCTGAGAGTTCTTACAAGCAGTCTAACTTCCTGGTTTTAGGGAACTGCAATACAGTTTGCATATGTTTGCATATATGTGTCTGGGTGGAGATACATCCTCAAACTTCTGGAACTAAATTCTCCTGCTTCCTGGCCTTCAGCTGCTTCTCTGAAAATCATTTGGTCTCCCAGTCATATATTCTAGGAGATCTAAAAATTTACCACACTGTACAGATATACTGTCACATGCAGTTAAAACCTGCTCTAATATGATGGTCAGCGGAATGTAGGGATCAGCATGTAGATGTAATACTCAACTGCCTAAATATGAATATTGAGAGTTTGACTGAATTTGAATGTCCTAGTGTATCTGGCAGATATGGCCCAAAATCTTCATAAGCACTGCACTCTTCTGACCTGACATCAATGAGATCACAGAATCATTCAGGTAGCAGTAGAGGTCAGGAGGTCTGTAGTCCAACAGATCAAAGATAGGTCAGCTGCGAGATTTAGCCCAGGTTACTTAGTTCAGTGGATCTTGAAAACTTATGGGGTGATTTATTACTTCTCAAAAGCTGGTAGATTTGTACATACAGGCAGATGAATCCAACACTTAACATTTACAACTTGCAACCACCTTCTTTGGAAATGTAATATAATAGTCTTTCAGCTGTATGCACTAAGCATTTATTTTTGTAACTATTGATTACATTTTTAAGCCAATTGTAAAAAGTTACATTTTCTGCATTATTAGTCCTTTATTTTGCTAATAATACGGCAAAACAACAGTTTCAAAACTTGCACAAGCAAGTTCTTTCATTGGGTCGTTGTTGATGTTTTGTTTTGTTGTTGTTGTTGGGGTTGGTTTGGTTTGGTTTTAGAAATAAAGGATGTTCCTGCAAAGGGATGCTTTCTGGGTCCTTTCAGTGTCACTTTGGAAACCATTAAAAATAAGTCAACCTACAAGAGAGCAGTTAGATATCTTCAATGCCTTCAGTAAGAGATTAGTAAGATTGTAGTCTTAACAGCTGGCAAAATAGTGATCTTAAAGTCTTTTAAAAATCAATTAACTATTTACTTTTCTGCCCCTGCTGCAAAAAAAAACCCAGCCCTGCAAAACCATATAGTCTACAATGAAGTGATATACTTACAACATCCATTTTATCTTCTCTCATTGCATGGTATTGCTTTTCTAGGAATTTCTAGCACTTTTGATTCACCTTCATGTCATTCACAGATATTGGCAGACCTGGAAAACCATGTGCTTTTTAAGGATGACCTGGAATGTCAGAAGCTTATTCTGGAAGCCATGAAATATCATCTTTTACCAGAGAGAAGAACTCTCATGCAAAGTCCAAGAACTAAGCCTAGAAAGTCCACAGTTGGGACGCTTTATGCTGTTGGAGGAATGGATAACAACAAAGGTATTAAAGGATATTTATTGCTTTATAAAAGTTATACCTTGTATTTTCTTTATCAGCAAATGGTGAAATAACTTTCTATTCCAGGATTGATGTGGGGATGTCTAATCAGTCAAGAAATGCTGCCAAGACTTTAGGTCTAATAAAAATCTACTGATATTTAAGGAAAAGAATAATAATGTTAGAGAAAAGAAACTGAGGTTTTAATTCAGTCTTTGTTAAAAATTATTATAATTTTCAGAAAGAAATTTAACAAAAAAAAATTGAATGAAGTTAATTTACCTTAGTTTTAGATTTCTAGAAATTATGTTTACTCTATAAATGACTCAAATACTTCTTTCATTCTTTTTTAACCAATGAACAAAGGCAGTTTGATATGCAGTATCATTGATGTGCAGGTATTCCATCCTTAAATAGTTGTCTAAAATATTATGGATGATTCATGGTCTTCTAATGCAGAAATTTGTCAGTCCTTTAGAGAAAAAATCTAGATAACTAGCTTAAACTAGATTATTACTTTGTCAACAGATGATGGAAGATGAAATTATCCCCATTTTTCTGTGAGGAAAAGTAGAAGGCAGTTGAAATTTTATTAAAGTATTTTGTTGTTATTTGTTGGGATTAAGAATTACAATTATGTACTTTCATTTCTGCTAAGAAGTCTAATCCACTGATTTCTTGAATGAGTTAAATAAAATATTTGAACTTAGCTAGCTGTGTTATAAGCCTACATACTCAAAAAAGGCTTTTATTATTTTTTTGGTGATATTCACTGACAACTCCACAGTATCTTTAATTTTAATGTCCGTATTTAAACTGAAGGTTATGCCTTCAGAAACACTAGTTCTCATAAAATAAACTGTACTTAAAAAAAGTATAAAATGATATCTTCAGGATTTTACAATTCTGTGTCTAGGGTATAGTTATTGCAGTTGTTTCACTAAATAGGTTTGGCCATATCATATGCAAAATTACATGGCATGCTTTTCCCATAAAGTTACACCAATGAGAATGATGTATGACATTTGTGCATGTGTGAAAAATAAATGGGCAGCATCAAGAGAAGTGTGACAAGCAGGTCGAGGAAGATTAATGCTAACAGTTTCTGTTAGATATCAGAAAAAGGTTTTTCACAGATGGTGGTTGGGCACTGGAACAGGATCCCTAAGGATCCCTAGTGATCCTGTGGTCACAGGGCAGTGGTCACAGCACCAAGACTGTCACAGTTCAAGAAGAATTTGGACAATGCTCTCTGGCACCTGGTGTGATTCTTGTGGATGGTCCTGCCCAGGGCCAGGAGTTGGACTTGATGATCCTGATGGGTCCCTTCCAACTCAGCATATTCTGTGACTCTGTAATTCTGTGATTTTTTAAAGTCCCTTCAAACCCAAATTGTTCTATGTTTCGATGATAATAAGAAAATGTTGATGAAAGAATCAATATACATATATTTTTATTGTAACTGTAGATTATTTTTGTCCATTTAGCATTTATAAGCATTTATATAACCAAATGTGAGGCATGGATGTGTACAACAGAACACTGTCTTTGGATCATAAAATAACTAAAATACAAATGTCCTCTTACTTAGAACAAGTTACTTTGAATACAAGTATTCATTGCGGGTAGGAAATAAACCCAATTTGGATGCAGCAGTATCTGTTCTCGTTTACTATAAATGTCTGTTCCTCAATCGAAATGTAGAAATATTCAGGAAGAGAGCACAGAGTGTAGCACCATTGCAGCATCGACACACAGCCTATTTTGCAGTTTCAGGTCAGGCAGAAGCAGTTTTTTTCTGTAGCAGCAGAAGAGGACACAGAGCAACAGAGGTTCAATCCTCTGTTGGTGAAAACTGACTGAAGATAACCAGGACTTTTATACATTTACAGCAGATACAAACTGCTTTGAGAGGGGGTCTGTTATGGCAGAGCAGCATGTGCACAGTAGGAGCCTTTGTTACAGCTGATATATGTATTCCCAGTAACTCAGGTTCTGCAACTGTGCAGTCTCAGCTTGCATCTGTTCAGCTCATCCCTCTTGTGACTCTTGACTGGCTTTTATGTCCAGTGAGTCTTGTTTCCACATGTCAGTTCAGGAGACCTGTTTGCTTGTTTTGAAGAATAATTGAGTTCATAAAGCAAGCCTGAATATTTGGGCTGTGAAATGATGCTGATACTGTATTATCTCTCCTCAATAATTAATAATTTATTTTTCCCCCCACAACTCTCCTCACTGAAATGCTGACTTGGATGGTTGCAACTCACAATGATGTATTTTTAATGCTTCCTGGTGTTTGCTACCAAATATGAAACAGTTACATATAAGATCTGGATGAGCTAATCAAATTAGCAATTTATTAACTAACATATAAAATAGTGGGTAAGTACAAATATTATGAAAGTATTTGAAGGTTATGTGGCGCATCACATAAAAAGCAGCCTACCATGCTAAGTTTGTTTTAAAATCTCATCTATAGTTATCTTCCTTTCCATAAAAAAAAGTGATAATTAAAATCCAGGAAATAGAAACTGGAATTTTGCCTGATGTGAAAAGTTAATGCAGCATAGTTCTAAATGGATAAAATTGAAAGGATCAAAGTTGGATAATTTTGTAATTTTAATTTCATAATTGTACAAAACCTCATTCAAATCTCTGTTTCTACAGACCTTTGGTTATTCATTAATTTAATTTCAGAGGTGCATGTAAGAAACACACTTTCCCTATATGTTTGCATTACTGAAGTGAGATGTATTGATAGATTGGGGGTTTATGCTTCTGACAATGTTCCATTCACTTTACCCATTAATATTGTCACACTGACTTCTCTAATTTGGATTAGCAGGATTTAATCATCTAATAGCATACAAAAGCTAAGTCCACATATAAAGGAGGACAATAGACTGAAATGAGTAATTGCAAGAAGTGGACATTTACCAATTTTAAAGAATGATTAAACACTGACTTCCTGCAGCCATCTTGGAATCCTAAATGCAGAGAAAAAACCATGTGATAGAACATGATGTATATGGTCTATGTTAGATGGTGCTGTGGAAAATTATGAGCAGGCAAATATACTTGTATTTTACTTGAAGGAAAATATAGCAAGAGGAGATTGGTATCAATAATCAAGCAGTCTTATACTGGTGTCAGAATACTGATTGATGTCTCATGAAGTGTCCTAACCTAGCTGACTCACTAGCTAGCAGTTAGAACAATAAGGGAAAAGTTAGAATAGTAAGGGACAAATGCTTTCTTGTTTCCAGAAAGACATTTCTCGCAGCAGACTTCACTTAAACCTTATTTATTTTACTTTTATATTTTTCTTTCTCATACAGGCATTTCTTTTAAGTACTGAAAGAAATGTTGGAAAACCTATTGTAAATACTGTAAAGAAATGCAAAAATATGGAAAGGTCATGTTTTTCATCTTAGTAATTCTTGCTTTTTGAGATATGTGTCTGAGATATCTGTAACTTGGAAAGCTATCTGCCTCTTTCCTCTTCAGTTTAGTGAAAATTTGCAAAAACAAAAAAAAAAAAGTTAAATGCATCAAAATTGTTCTATGGCATTTTGCAAGTGGTAGAAATTACTACAAACCACTTTGTTTTCACATACATAAAACATTTGACGACATTCATTATCTATCCATTTGATGCACATAACTATCTTGAGCAAGCATCTTATCTTCATCTTACTTGCATTTTCATTCAAAATATACAGCATACAGTAAATGAGTTTAATTTTCAGAATGTGAGTGCTTATAGTCCTGTATTTGTATAATACACAAAAACATCCCTACTCAAGATAGAGTATTTTTCTTTAAAAAAATAATTCCAATGTGTTTATTACTTTCTATTTTTCCCTGGTGTGCTTTTGGAAAGGTTTTATGTAAGTGTGTGTATATATGTATATATATATATATGTATGTATGTATATATGTATATATGTATGTATATATTTATAAAATCACACGTATAAATTATTGAGGTCTTCTCTTAGAAGTTTGAGGGTGGAGCATAGTTAAATACCTCAACCTTTCTGTTGTACTTCACTCTTTCCTTAATCCACCATGCAAATGAATTCATGGCTGGGACTTCCTGCATTTAATGGTACATAGTGCTCATAATATATTGCTAATATTTTATTGTTATTACTATTAAGAACTTGGTATATTTTCTTATTCCTGTTTGTATATTAGAATGCAAGAAATAGTCTAATGCTTACAAACTTCTCAGGAAAGTTGGAACATCTCCTGGATGCAGCTGTCCTGACCCAGGCCCCTCCTGTCCAGTGATGCTCCTGGAAAACCAGGATCTCTGCTCCGTCTGAAGGATGCTTCTGCCATTTTCCCATTGGCAGGTTCAACCAGTAGTGAAGTTAAGTGTGTGTGCCACAGATAGACACAGACACAAAAATACACAGAGGACACAGATAGGCTGGTCACATAGATGGTCACAGACAAAGTGCTGCTCTCAGCAACCCCTACATTTAGGACTCACACCAGACACATTCTCCCTCCTCCTTTTGGGCTGACAGAGGCTTCTGCACACCACACTCTCCAGGTTCACAAGCACACACACATTCGTGGATCCCCTGAGCACCAGCATGGCTCTGCTGCGCTCCTCACTCATGCTTGTGTCCCAAAATAGCTGATTTTCATGAGAAGGCCCCCAGTGGCTGGAGGTTAAAGACCTCACTGCTCCCAGTAGCTTGCACCACAGACCAAACTCCAGGAGCAGCTCTTGTCAAGCAGGAACATAAACATGCTGTCATTACTTATGGTATAAGTAGATGTTCACAAAAGAACTGACAAGTGAGAAATTGATGGTCCCTTTTGCAATCCTACTCCTTTTATTGATAACATCACATATATCTGTCCTCACCATTCCTCTGTATGAGTTTCTTCTGCCTTTAGTGCCAGTTTGTTTTCACCTGTGTTTTCGATGAGGACATTTGCTATGTTAAAGGATTATGTAGTTATAGCCTTGAAATACCTCAGGAGGACAATAAGCCAAAATAAATTATACCTCTGAACTTCGGAGCAGCTATCTGCATATTGCTTTTATTTAGATACTTACAGTTTTTTCTCTGAAATCTTGTCTGCTCTATTTTAACAGTTCTGACTCAGACAAAAAACTCCAGTGATTTCAAGTATTAGAAGTGAGTAATTTTACTGAGATAGATGGTTGTAATATGAAAGAGCAGGGTCCTGGAGTTGATTAGCCTGCAGAATAGGAGGCTCAGGAGAGACCTTTGCACTCTCTACAACTTGTAGCAAGTTGGGGGTCAGTCTCTTTTCCAAAGTAACAAGTGATAGGATGAGAGCAAATGACTGCAAATTGCATCAGGGAAGGTTTAGATTGGATATTAGGAAAAATTTCTTCACTGAAAGAGTTGTCAATCGTTGGAACAGGCTGCCCAGGGAAGTGGTTGAGTCCCCATCCCTGGAGGTATTTAAAAGGTGTATAGATGTGGCACAGAGGCACATGGTTTAGCGGTGAACTCAGTAGCTGGGTTAAAGGTTGGACTCAATCGTAAAGTTCTTTTTCAATTAAAATGATTCTATGGTTCTGTGTTTACTAATTTCCATGTAATATATTTCAGTATTCTTTCTTATAGTTTCTGGAGTTCATTTTTCCAAAAAATTTACACATTTAAGTGTGTTTTTTTTAAACATAAAATGTATGTTGTTGTAATCCTTTTTTTTTCTCAGACATTTAATAGCTAGCAATGGTAAATAATTACAGCATAATTTACCTTATTTGTAAAATGAACTAATAAACAAGTAACATTCCATTAGCTTTAGGTCAACACTGTGTACCAATGACCAACTCTGTTTTCCTTTTTCACACCTTCTGGAAGACTAAATAGGAAAAGAATAATGGAGTATATAAACAAGAACAGCAAAACAGAGAAATGTCCCTCATTGGAGTCATTAAGACAGCATAGTAATGAGGTTGTCATCGTGGTGAGTTTTCTTGAGAAAATTAGAAAGCCAAAGTAAGAGGCAGGCAGGCTATGCAGAATGGATAACAGAACTTTTCAGTCTTTGTATTGCAAATGTGCATTGAAACTTACTTAACCTTTTAGATTTCTTAAATGAAACAGACATAAGTTACCTGCTTGAAAATAAAAAAATAGAAATCCTCTACTTTTTAAGACAGAAAACAAGACATTTTCCCAAATTTTGGGAAAATTAGTTTTATCTACTGCAGAAACTCATATTTTCAGTCACTTTAATATAGCCCAAGAGTTCATCATTGGATATATGTTTGATAAACTGCAAAGAGAGTATGATTTTTAGTTTGATTCATTGAAACCAAAATGAACTGTTTTAAGAAATATATGCATATGATGTATTTAGCTAACAACAAAACATTCTGGGGAGAGAAAGATAATTAATGAAATATCAGGAATTAACCTCAGGAAGTTCAACATGGGGAAGTGCAAAGTCCTGCATCTCAAGAGGAACAACCCCTGGAAACAGTATAATCTGAGGGCCACCCAGCTGGAAAGCAGCTTGGCGGAAACAACCTGGGGTCATTTTGCCCCTATACCAAACATCTGCATAATCATTATTCAGATATATGGAAATGCCAAAATTACACATGTAGATTTGATCCCTGGAAGCAGGTCTAGGGAGCAGAGGAAGCTGTACAGAGCAGCCACCCTTTCTGTCTCACTGTCTTAAATTCTGCTATTGAAGAGTCAAGTTAATGATCAAAATTGTCCTTTCTGGCTTGAAAACAAGAGACACATAGCTTGTGGACATTGGAGAGATAAGATCACAGCATGTTCTCTGTGCTAAGCTCTTAAAATCGTTCTTCACCAGATTTTCTTTCTTTAGTTTTGCATTTTTATTCCGATTCAGGTTTAAATACCCCTCTATTCCTTCTCTTTTCAGTCATTAACATTGCTTACATTTTCCACACTCTGCTCAGATCTCATTGGAAATACTGGTGACTCCTTTAATAGCATGTCAGATAGATGATGACTGGAGTATCTCTTCTATGAAGAAAGGCTGAGAAATCTGTGACTGTTTAGCCCAGAGAAAAGAATGTGAACCAGATGACCTCCAGAGGTCCCTTCAACCTCAACTGTTCTGTGATTCTGTACCATGTTAGTATAATTGTAGAGTAAAAGTAGAGCTTGGTTAATTACTTCAGCAGAGGAATATAAAATACACTGGCTAATCACTAATGAGATAATTAAATCTATAAATCACACTAAAATTCTCTCCTAATCCAGTTCTTATAAGTATTAACATGATTATTTCCTTCTTTTCACTGCTGTGATTTTCAATATGTTCCAGAACATTCAGTCTCATAGGCCAACTAGCAGTCAAAGCACTTCTGAATAGAAAAAAAAAAAAATCCAGATTTTAACACCATCTGGTATTTTTTTGCTACTTATTTTATATCACCTAATTTCTGGCATTTTTTTTATCGTAGTTATCTTCTGAAACTGCTGATTCAGTTATGGTTTGAAATAAAGCAAAGATCCTGAAGTGATCTATTCTGAAGCCTACATGGCTTCAAATATAAGAGAAGAGCCAAAATTATCACACACAAGATAAATTTCACCTTGGCAATCTGGTATTCACTTTTGTTGATAGAAACTATGGGGTCAAGCAGACAGTGCCAGAAGCTGCTGCATCATGGGTGTATTTGGGGGATTATTCTCCCAAGAACACGCCTCTGTTCTTCCTCATTACTTCCCTGCTACTTACTCTATTGTCTGACATTTCCAGTGCAGATATTTTATCACTGATTAAAGTGCACAGAAAAAAAAAGGAAGCCTTGTGTGCAATTTGGAGAAGAAACATGCCTGGCAGATGGATGATTTAGAGAACTTCTATACTATCTATACATTATGTATCTTGTTCTCGAGACAATTCACTTCTGGAACCACTCTCAGTAGCCAGTGTGGTAGACTAGCATAGTGCATGATATGAATCATTAATAAAAGGAACTTTTGTAAGTTTTAGACTAGATAAAAACATAAACCATGAATGTTTTATATAATAAAGCATAGCACTATATTATAAAACAAAACACCCAACAATAAAGACATTGCCTAAAATCACTGTGGAAAAGCTGTCATTTCTGATACTCAAAAATATATAAACATTGGTGGAAAAAACTTGTGTTAGTTTTAGAGAACTCTGATCATATAGAATAACTGAATATTCCCAGGGGTTTTCTGATTTTTTTTTCATATCACTTTATGGCAAATCCTTGTGACATTTTAATACATTATTTTCACTCAGAAAAAAGCAATATTCCTTTTGTGTACGTTATAGTTTTTTGAAGAGTTTAAAGGAGTTTCTTGCAGTCTGACTATAGAGTAGTGAACTGCTACCCTGTGTTACCATTTTCTCTATAGCTCGTTCATTACCAAAATATTCTTCTTGGTATCTACATCAGTAACCTGCTTAGGTCACATATGTTCCACTTGAGTAACTGTCTTTTCAGTTCAAAATGTAGTGTTGCAGATCGCTAGATCAAGGTCATCATTTTGCACCTACTCACAGCAGCATCACTAAATCTTGAACAAAATTATCAGAGCACCAGTCAGCAACAGCTTTAGCAATAGCAAAATCAGCAGAAAGTCTTACCGGGGAAAAAAAAGTAGAAATATTTTTATGATAAATGTAGAATTCCTACCCTTCTTTATGGGTTTAAATACCAAATCATTCTAATAGAAAGGAAAAAATGTAAGGTACCTTTATGGTGGAAATGTCTACATTGAATAAAAAGGTGGGGTTGGGGACAAGGGGAGATATTTAGGATTTGCGTCTGCTTATGAAGCGATTTTCACTTTTTTTTTTAATATACTGCTAGCTATATAAAAATTTACATGAAATTACATTTGAAAATGTATTCTATTATAGTTTCCTTCACTTGTGTATCACTACTGGTTTTTGAGTTGTCTAAAATACATGTCTAAAATACATGACTTATTAGACTGTCTTTAAGATACTGAATATGAAACTGTAAAGATTAAACAAAAACAAATACACAGAATATTGAGGATTTTACAGTAAAAGTGCTACACACCCAGGCAGTTCCTCTCTACATACACAGATGCACAATCCCCTATTTTTCAGATGGACAGAGCTCTAAAACAGAGTTATTTCAGTGTGTAGCATTGAAGACAGAGTATATGAAAAAGTCATAGAGAGGTGAAACAGAATTAATTTAATATCTATTGGTGTAATTAAAAAAAGTATGTAGTAAATTTAAAACCTGTACCATGACTATGGCAGCACAAATGATTTCCAGTAAGAAATAAGGATGTTTCTTGATGTTCTGGATACATTTCAACATATTTTTTTTCTAACCTAAATTCTACTTATGATCCAGCTGGGTATTGGATGAGATTAGTTCTGTGTATTGTGCATACTTTCATAGGCATTATAAACCCTGATTAATCAAGGTCTATGAAGTAATGAGAGACTTACAGAGAAAGAAAACTTTAGAAAATAAATACCGTAGATGATCAGAGTAGTGTTGCATGAATGTTCAACTGCTGCTGACAACCCCTCTGTGTGTGCAACAGGGGTGAATGTGATCCTACCATCCCATGTTTCTGTGAAACAATAAAGTACTAGATCTCACAGTTTTACCTTTATCTACAGAACAGTACTCTATTGCACAATATAAATTTCTATTTATTTGCTTTGATTACCATTTGTAAGCTTATTTATGACTTTTTTTCATGAAACCTTTCAAGTGATATTCTAATTATCTTCTATTACACTTCATCTTTTTCTAAAATAAGCAATTTTTGCTTATCACTGGAACCAGCATCTGACTGAGTGACTCCACTGTACCACAACATGGTGGTTTAAAAACTCTGGATACTGATCTCACCTTAGAAGTGGTGAAAATGAATGGGGATAAGGTTCCATCCCTCTCTCTGCTAGTTGCATATGTCCAGGGATACTTTGTAGTCCCTCCAGATCCGGTGGCAAAGAGTAACTCGTTGTCCTGCGATGTAATTCTTGATTATATATGCGCTTTTTCAGAGTTAATGAAATGCCTGTGTCACAGACAACTAGAATGGTGTTTGTATATCAGGGTATGGATGCTTAAAAAGTGTAGAGGTGCTTAACCTTAGAAAACCTGCTGAAATCCTTATCAGTACTGCGGGATGGAAGAAATCAAATGTGCTGCATTCTCATCCAGTCTGCCATTGTGGATTGGACCCTGAAGTGAATGCTGCATACAAATATTTCTTCCGTTTTTATTTTACTGCTCCCACTAGAATCTAGTAAGGCACAAATACATATGAAATATAAACATTCAGGGTCAGGGAACAAGCTGGGGGCCATGCTATTTGACGGAACAGAAGCTTCTTAGTTTGTTATTTGCACCTGGCTGAAAACTTTGGAGGTAGACACAAGGGCAACGCAAGCAATCATATAGGAATTGCAGGATAAACGTTCTCCCTATACCCTCCCTGCTCCAGAATATCAAAAATTCCTTTGTGAAATAAATAAACAAATTAAAGATACAAAAGTGATGTTTTTAGAATGGATCCTGTAAATTCAATTCTTCACAGACATGGTTGGATTCAAACCTTTCCTGCTCAAGAGCAAACAACAGAAAGACATGCTAAGATAAGCCTAAGAAAAGTCCTATTTGTGTCTTATTCTGTTCCCTGCAACATCCTGTACAAAATTCCTTATTACATTTTTAAATTATGTCAGTCTTGGACTTAACATTACAATGTGTTGTCTTCATGAACTAGCTACAATCTTTCCTCTCAAACCTGTGTTTCTAAATCTCCTATGTATTATCTCACATATTTTGTCCCTCAGTTACTTCCATTCCTTTGCATGTTTCTCTTCTCTGACTTTCTCCCTCCAAACTATTCTAAAAAATTGCAAGTCATGTTTGAGTAGGGTGAAGTGGTGCTGTTATTTTAGAGAGTGTAGATAGAGAACTTCAGAAGCAAAATAATTGTCTGCCAAGTTCCTTTTTTTCTGTCTTTTATTTTCCTTCCCCCACAAAGAGTCTGGGGCAATTGCAAAGACTGCTGTAAAAGGCAAAATATTTAGGGCAGAGTATGTAAAGAAAAAGATTGGAAAAGAGGTGAGATAGACATGTACAACATATGGTTATATAGTTTTGGGACCAGTAATTATTCAAACCACAGGGATTTGCATAATTAAAAAATTATGATACAGCTGTGGGTCTGTAGTTTATGGAAAATCTCTCTCTACAGGCTGTGATAATTTTAAGTAATGTTTATGTTAAATTCAAGGCCATATTTCCTTATAGCAGGAGTAGAACCATCAGTAAGTTGGAAGTAAAATAACTGCAAAATATTAACAAGTAAATTTGAAAATATGACACACTCTGTACGTTGTATACTTACTTTAAAATTTAGGGCTTATTTAGTCAGTACTCAGACAGCAGGGTTACTATTTTAAGAATAACAGCTTTTCAGGACAGAAATTTTATGTTCAATTTCTTTATAAAGCACTTTCCAAATGCTTTGTTAGGTTCTGGGAATGAACAGTCCCTTGGCCCCTGGCTGCATTGGTGAATGGATACTACAATGCATATATACAATCTATTGTCTGAAACATTTTACTTTTCTAAACTGAATAAAAATACCTCCTTAAAATTTACGTATTTTGAATACACACCTTTATATTTTTCTGAGTTTTCAAGGAAAGTGCGCAGGCATAATTATAGCACAGGAAGAGGGAACAGGCTATGATAGCAGGCAGACAAGGACCATGGCAAAGAAACATTTTATTGTCACTGTATGTGTTTCAAACAATAAAATGAAAATCTGCAAGTGCTAATAATAAAATCAGTTATAATAATAAAATAAGTTAGATAAGTTGTAATTATAAAATAAGTTATGAATACTGAAATAAACTTTAAGGAACATAATGATACTGCATAAAAATGTTGTCTAATAATTTGTACTTAAAGAGCATTTAATCTTATTATTCACATTAACTAAAATGAATCAGAATTCTAGGAAAAAAAAGTGTTCCATTGTTCCTGAAATATGTTATATATGGGAAACCAAGTTATACCTGAAAGTTGAAGACTGAAAATAGTTCTTGTGTCCTAAAACTTTTGTTTTCAAAGTATTTATTGTTGAAAGCTATTTTAAAGTGTCAGCATTGTTTTATCTATATTCTCATAGAAAACAAATATAATAGAAAAATTGCCTGCAGTCCCTTCCTTTGTCTTGAATTGCCATAGCCTGCATTACCAAAACCTATATGATGTCTCCCCTTTCACTCTGCTATATGAAATACTAACAACTGACATAAGAACTAGAATATGGTTCATCTAAATTTTAGTGTTTACATTATACATGTCTACACCTAAACTATACAGTCAATGCTGAGTATAGTCAATACTGATGCAGATAGTACACTTGGTCTAGTCAAGACCAGCATTTACTACACAGGAGAGATGTACAGAATCCACTAGCAGCACTGATCATCACTACCCTGGGATCTTATACAAATAGCTCGAATTGCAGATACTTACATTTTCATGTTTAAAGCTGTGTCCATCCCCTCTCCTGATAGAATGAACTGAATCCATTCCAGTTATCGAAACCAGTCAGGAAATTGAACAAAGGAAGAAATTGCGTCTGTTCAGAAAATACTGTAGCACTGTGTCTGTAGTGAAATATCATCACTCTATTATTATTGTTTAAATTCATCTTTTACCAGTCTCTGAGTGTTTTCATTCCTACTCTGTGAAACTTTTTGTCTATTGCCATCATCATATTCTTCCCACCATCTCACTTTCATCTTACTATCTGCTTTTATCCTTTTTCTTTTATATTTTCCCAATTATTTTACTTCTGCCTACTTAAATTTCATGAATAAATATATGACCATAGACTGAAAAAATATTTGATGCTATCACATTATTTATTTCTATATACCTTACTTCTCTTCTTCTGCCTATGTCTGGTTTTTAGTCCATAATATATAAAGTTGATTTTTACTTTGATTTTTCCAGTACCTAGCATAGTGGGACATATTTGTGAATGGTTCTTTACCTGCCACCATATGATTAATAATGTAGATTTTTCTGGTCCAGAAATCTACAGCCTATTTAAATCAGAAATTTATTTGTTTTATTTAGCTATATCAAAGGTAATAAATTTACAGCTATTTATAGTTCTAAATGTGCCAATACATTGTTATTAATACAGTAAAATCACATCAACATTGCAGTAGATTCACCAATAAGCTCTTCATTAATCATTTTCATTTCCATTTGAACACATTTTCTCTTACATGTAGTGTTGAATCAATTTATTTCTGTTTCTTCTTTCTGCTTCTTTTTTCCCCATACTTCTAACAGTTTTTTGTGGCATCTGAGAAAATCATAGCTCCGTGAACCTGTGGAACAGAGGCTTAATCTGCTATCATAGGGCATCCAACAGAACTGTCATTGTAATGTGTGCTTAAGTTATTTAACTCTACCATAAAAAGACTCCTATGAGATCATAGATAGATGGATAGATAAATGGAAAGAGATATATGTATAATGTTACTGTGAAAAGTCTACAGGGAAAACAAAATTATAAAATTTTACAATTATAGACAGTATATACAAGTCAAAATATTTACGGTCTCTGCTTCAGTAATGTTTCCCATTTCCTGCTTTCTTTCTGATATCATGCTAGTTTAATGATGGACTTGCTTATTTATTCTTTTTCCAGTCATGTAAAGATGGTCTAAAATTACATCAGCTTTCTACTGATAAGAAGAGAGATAAAATATCAATAAGAGATTGAAGTATATAAAAAATTTGAGTATTAATTACTTATTGATTATTTTCTGTAAAGATAGATGTACGCCATAATCACTTTGACCTGCATAATTCCATAATACCCATAATATCAATGGCTGCCTAAAGTCAGTATGTGTCCTTTATTGAAAATATGTATGGAAAAATGTCTTTCACAGTAAAATGATGCACTACCTATCGAAGTTCATATTTCTTACATTGTTTTTACTCACATAAATACATTTGCAATCTATGATTCCTGTCCCACTACACTAAGTAAAAAAACTAATCTTTTATGAACATCTATTATTATATTATTGCCTAAAGGTTATTATGAAAACAAGTTACACTGTCATTCATGATGAGAAACACCATGACTTGGCACTTTATTGTATATTTAAGAATGCATTTATGACTAGTATACTTTCCTGGAGCTTTGTGCAGCGAGCTTTTGTTACAGTTTTCTGCATTTTGAGAGTCAATTGAATTGATAACTTGCTCCTTTAATCCTGTTCATCTTGTTTCAATAACTCTAGTTACTCCAGTATCTCAGGGACTAGACACAAACACCCACTATCAATTTTGGCAGAAAAAAATCGTAATCAGGAATTGCTTTTGTGACATTCTTTTGTAGAAACTCTTATACTCCCTGATATATTATTTAATTTCTCTATCTCTAAAATAGAGACTTAAAGATAGACACTACATTCTACTTTCCCAGGCAGGTTCTGCTTAACTAACCTGATCTTCTATGACAAGGTGACCCACTTAGTGGATGAAGGAAAGGCTATATAAGTTGTCTGCTTGAAATTTAGTAAAGCCTTTGACACCATTTACCACAGCATTCTCACGGATAAACTGGATGCTCATAGCCTGGATGTATGTACTCTTATCTGGGTAAAAACCATCAAGATGTCCAAGCTGAAAGAGAGATGGTAAATGAATTTAAATCCTGTTGGCAGCCACTCACAAGTGGTGGTCAGGACAGTGCCATTTAATATCTTTACCGATGATCTGGATGAAGCGATCTAGTGCACCTTCAGGCAGTTTGCAGATGACATCACGTTGGTGGGAGTGTTGATCTGCTGCAGCGTAGGAAAGCTCTGCAGAGGGATCTTGGACAGGCTGGCTGGATGGGCAGAGACCAGTTGTATGAGTTTCAATAAGCTGAAGTGCTAGGTCTTGCACTTGGGTCACAACAACCCCATGCAGCACTACAGGCTTGGGGCAGAGTGGCTTGAAAACTGCCAGGTGGAAAAGGACCTGGGGGTGTTGATTTACAGCCAGCAGAATATGAGCTATCAGTGTGCCCAGGTGACCAAGGAGGCCAATGGCATCCTTTCTTGTATCAGAAATATTGTTGCCAGCAGGACTAGGGAAGTGATTGTTCACTGTGCTCAGCACTGGTGAGCCACACCTCAGGTGCTGTGTTCAGTTCTGGGCCTCTCACTACTAGAAAGACATTGAGGTGCTGGAATGCTCCCAGAGAAGGGCAGCAGAGCTAATGAAAGGTCTGTAGCACAAGTCTTATGAGGAGTGGCTGAGGGAGCTGGCATTTAGCCTGGAGAAGAGGAGGCTCAGGGGGGGACCCTCAACTACGTGAAAAGAGGTTGTAGCAAGCTGGGTGTCAATCTCTCCTGTCAAGTAACAAGTAACAGGAAATGTTCTCACTACAAGAGGTTTAGATTGGATATGAGGAAAAGCTTTTTCACTGAAGATGTTATCAGGCAGTGGAATTGCACAGGGAAGTGACAGACTCCCCATCCCTAGAGGTATTTAAAAGATGTGTAGATGTGGCACTTGGGGATATGGTTTAGTGGTTGACTTGGCAGCGCTGGGTTACTGGTTGGATGTGATTCTATGATCCACTTAGACTCCTTGGTGCAGGTTTGGTCCATTTCTATATGTTCTAACAGTGGATACTGGGAAAAAAAGCTTTGCATCTCCCTCTCCACTTCAACTCCTCAGGAAGCTGTAGAGAACAATGAATTAACCTCTCAACCTCCTTTTCCAAATTAGACAACCCCTAAAGACCCCAGCCTCTTCTCACAGGACATTCCTTACAGCCCTTTCACCAGCTTTTCTGCCCTTCTCTGGATGCATTCAAGGAGCTCCACATCCTTCTGAAGTTGTGGGGCCCAGAACTGCACACAGTACTTGACATGAGGCCACACCAGTGATGAATACAGTGGGTTATCATTTCTTTTGATCAGCTGACTGTGCTGTCTTTGGTGCACCCACCCCTGGATAATTCAGAGCTTCTGCTTTTATTTTTTTCAGAGCAAATAAATTAGTTTTAATATTTGTGATGTCAACTTTTGGAAATGTAAGGATATTCAAATATATTCAAATATATTCAAACCATAAAATATATGATAAATGAAAAATCAATATTCTAATATGTTATTGATTTTATATATCCAAAGGACCCAATTCTTAAAGAGCTAAACTAATTTGTCTATTATAATCCTGTTGGAATTAATCAAGGTTTTGCCTCCTATTCTAGGTGCAGAATATCCTTTTACTTGCAAGATCAAAACAGTTGAGCTAAACAAAAGAATCTGTTACTTTGTCAGAAATACCCTATTTTCTTCCTAGGTAGAAGTTTATTCCCTTTTATAATCTAAGTTGTCCTATTACTTGTCCATTTGTATGTGAATGAAGAAGTTCTCAATAATCTGCAATTAAAGTGATCCTAAAATCTCTTTAATTTCAGCAGTTCCACCACCTTTTTGTTGAAAGATTTTTCCTGTTTAAATTTAACTCCAGCAGAGCCATTGCAATCAAAATATTTTAAAACAGAACAGCACTAAGACAAGACAGGTTTTTTTGTTCAATTACATATTTGTTGGTTTGGGTTTTTTTCCATTACAAGTACCTAATCAGAAAGAATTATCTGAATGTCATTAAACCAAATGCAATACTATGACTTAAATTAGGAATATCTTAATGCTAATTAAAAAACTATATTTTTGTGTTCTTAGAACCTATTAAATTGGAGAAAGCGCATTAAAAACAGTACTGATATCTGATATGTGAGGCAAATTTTCCTCCCTTCAATTTAAACAGAGGACTTCATGTAGTTGGGAGTGAAAGCTGGCAGGAATTGTTAAGATTTTAGTTCATAAATATGTATATTTTTTCCTGGATAGTTGTTCATATAAATAATATATAAATAACAAGAAATTCAAATAAATATGGGACATAGCAGGAGATGGAGAGGATTGCAACGGTCTTTTATTCATATAGTATGTGATTCACTATCTTAAGTGAAAGTGTTTCATATATGAGGTTTTATCTTGTTGAAAGTTTTGAACGGATCATGCCTAGGAAAAGAAACAGATGGCTACAATCTCCACCCCAGATCATGCAATCAGATTGCAAAGGGCTTCATGAGGTCTCTAGTCCAACTTGCTTCTCAAAGCAGGGTCAGCTATGAGATCAAACCATACTCATTTGGGTCTTGAAAGCCTTGAAGCTGCACGAGAGGAGCCCCAAAGAGAAGATACAAGGATTCCCTGAAACAACATCTCAGCCTTGGCCATATTGATCAACATAACTGGTCTACTCTGACCTCCAATCGGGAGGTCTGGAGACACACCATCTATAACGCTGCTGATGCCTTTGAGAACACACACAGGAACACTCTCGAGGAGAAAAGACAACACAGAAAGAATCGTGCCTTGCAGAATATACCACCTAAGGAGTCTTTCTGTTGTGCCTTTTGTAATCGGACGTGTCTATCTTGTATTGGCCTTTTTAGCCACCAGCGTGCTTGTAACAAATATGGGTAGAGCCCTTCCCAAATCTTCATTCGTGAAGCCTAGCCATGAATGAAAGACAGTATTACAGAACTCATGTGCTACAGTTCTAGCTTTTAGCATGAATATATTCCACATATAAAAAATTTCCAGCAGTACAACTTTATTAATATGCATCATTATAATATGCCCTGCAGCACCACCAAAAACCTGTATCAAATAATCTGTATATTTTCTTCTTTCAAACCTGAGGATTTATGCATTTACAACTCAATTTTAAACTAGAGTCAAAAAGAGAAATAAATATGTCTCTTTGAATCAAATGCAAAATTTACTTCATATATCTTATGGCTTCATAAAACTAGAAGGGGATTTAATCCAGTTGTTTTGTTGTATTGTACATTATTGCTGCTCTGCTACACTTAGATACTAATTGAATTTAAATTATGTCTTTTTTAGTTCAATTAACAAAGCTATTGCTTTCATGATGTTTGTTTGCACTCAGTTTGTTACTCTTTTGTTCCAAAGAATTAATGAATCCTGAAATAATTAATTCCCATGGAATTCTAACCTTTTATTATAATCCAAATAGCTAGTTGGTAAAGCTTAATAATTATGTTGATTTTTTTCTGTAGGATATTTAAGCTTTGGAAGCACCATTATGTGTACCATTAAGATAAAACACCAGTTACATTTCAGATATATTATCAAGTCACCCTCTTAAGGATTAATTTAAATTCATCTATTATTTAGGTATTTGTATTTCTGTTTTAAATTTTTCTACTGTCATACTACAATAAATGGAATGCATGACTGACATTCTGGAATCTAGTTAAGTTAATTATGCTTCCTTTATCCCTCTTTTTTTGTTAATAAACTCTTCATTTCTTATAACATCGTTGTGATATCTTGCATATTACGTGCGAGTTAGTTTAAACAGTGGAGGCTTCTTAATGACATTTTCATTACTAAATGGTAAGTTATATTACACATAATGGTCTTTATAGTTTTTTAATTAATCTTTGAAAGTAATTCAAATTACTAAACTCAGAAGGAAATAGTTTTGACTGGATATGGAAACATTCTTGAAATATTTTGCTTCAGATTGTAAGTATAGCATTCTCTACTTCCAGCAGAAGCATGTCTGAAAGAGACCCTACACAAGTATCTAAAATAAGAACAAAAACATGAATGCAAGTTAAAATACGACTTCTAATCTTAGATGACAATATACATTGTATGGAAGATTGGAATCAAGTGTAAAAAGATTAGTATTTTATATAGTTATTTCACTGAACTTTAAAAAATCATAAAGTTAGAGCATAGTGTTATTTGAAGTTGTAATATTTTGTTTCTATAGTGGCCATTTAGATTTTGTTTTTTTTTCATGCTACTTGAAGAGGTAAGAAAGGTAATCTATCACACACACATGCACATATTTGAGGGACTACTTTATTTAAAAAAAAAATTTCAAGATGTTCGTCTAATCAGAAAATATTATCAAAGTTTTAACACTTTTAGGGGAAAAAAAGAGAATAAAAAGAGAAACATTGCCTTTTTAAATACATTTTTATACATAATTCTATTATTATTATTATTCTATCTCATCAGGTGCTACAACTATTGAAAAGTATGATCTCAGAACAAATATATGGATTCAGGCTGGAGTAATGAATGGCAGGAGGCTTCAGTTTGGTGTTGCTGTCATCGATGACAAGCTGTTTGTCATTGGAGGCCGGGATGGCTTAAAGACATTAAACACTGTTGAATGTTACAATCCAAAGACCAAGGCTTGGACTGTGTTACCACCTATGTCAACACATAGGCATGGCTTAGGTAAGAAAAACATTATTTTTAAATGATGCCTCAGTTTTCAGTTATATAATTTGCAGTGAAAAACTGAAAACTCAGTACACTTAAGCTGTCGTAGCATTCTGACCAGTAATAATAACTTCTTGTTAGATCACTATGTATATTGAAGGTTAAAGTAAATTTTTATTACTTGACAAAATAATACTGGAAAAAGAAACCCCAAACCAACAAATAAATGGCAGAGGAACACTGAAACTTACATAAATTAGTGAGAAAATTCAGATTTGTATGCATTGATTTTGAAAAAGGGCATTTTTAATTTTTCAAGCAGTCAAGGGACTATTTTTAATCAGAATTTTGTGTTTACATTTATCTATTATGATAGGATATAAAGGTTATAAAGACTGTGTCAATGAGGGACTGATATGCTTTACAAAGTATTTATAGCAATAGCTTCATCACGACTGAAAGGATATTTTTTCCTCAAGTGTTTTTTGATAAGTTGGGTTTTGTTTTGGTTTGATTTTATAATAGTATTATCCATGCCATTTTCATCATTAATCACATCACACTGTATTCCTCTTCCCTATTGTTTTTTTAAATTAAATAAAAGCAGCAGTTCTGCTGCTTCCTTGGGAAAAAAAAAAGAGTCCTTCTATTATATATCTCATATATATTTATGGTAGGAAAAAAGCTCTAGTTTATTCAATTACATAATTAATTTTGTGATGTTTCAGAAATATTCTTTTTATTCTTAACTGTATAGTGATGAGATTTTCATGCTTAAATAAAGGAGTTTAGAATCTGTAAGTCATACTACGTATACTGGAATACCCACCAGAATATAAATTTCTAAGGTATGGAAAACTGAACTGCTCATTATCTGTTCTACTGAAGTCACTTGGTGTGATAGAGTTATTACAACATGATGAAAAGTAGAAACGGGAAAGAAGTGTTGGGAGGAAAGGGTAAAAAGAGGATGAATGGTGACAAGGATGGTAGATTTGCTCAGGTGACCTTGCACCTGGGATTGCCAAGGCCTGGAGAATAACAGCTGGGGAAACCCCATATATCATGCCTAGTGCTGTTTATCCTCTGTTTTGAGAAGTAGAATTTATGTGTAGAGATGATGTAGGTGTTTGGGGAGACTTGGAGGCACTCTCATGGACATACTTGAGCTCCTTCTTTTGGGAGAGAGATCAAAGCTCAGAGATCATAAAAAGCGCAGGGGAGATCACAACACGGCGGTAAACTACGTGTGTGCGTATCCTTGATAAATGGGTGCCAACAGCAGGCTGGCTGCCCACCAGGATAGTCTGAGCCTGACGGTGCCCGTATTCTCACTTGCGTGTCTCTGCCTGGGTGTTACTTTGGGGTCATCTGGTTAGCAAGGAAATGAAATAGGTTTACTCTTTGCATTTCAGCTGTGTTTTTGTGGTTATTCTGGTTGCCTGCCTGTGTCGACTCACACAACAGGCTATGTTATCTTGTCCATTCCCCTGAGTTACAACTAGCTGCAAGTCCTTTAATGTACTGTTGGGTCAATATTGCACAAAATGAACATGCTTTCCTGCTCCTCCAGTCACAGCATTGGACACTTGTAATGCATATCTACTGCTGCTGTTAAACAAGTCTTAACATATAAAATAGTGATGGGAATCTATATCAGATGACATCATGACACTAAATAGCTCTGTGATTTAGAATTGTTTCCTAAGTTTAAATTTCATTATAAATTAGAAAGTACATGAGAAAATACATAAATTACATGCAGAAATACATGTAATATCTCTTTTATCAGTGTTCAAAAATTTTACAGAATCTGTTATTAGTTTCAGTACTGTTCCCAAGGGTAGTAAAAATACAATAACTTCAGCTATAACACAGGAAAGCATTATTAAAACATTATGGAATTCTTGATAGAGAAAAAACTTTTCCAAGTGACAAAAGAGATGGATCCATGATCAAAAACCCTTGACAATCAGTTAAAAAAAATAATTTTGGACCAATCCTTTTACAGATGCTTTTGGTCAATAGATTTAAAAAATACCATTATAATTTAAGTCGAGGACAGTTGAGGTTATGACGAGAAAAACTGGTACACTTTCTATAGGAAAAAAAAGGAACAGATGAGGCATTTGACCACTGAAGGGTATTTTTTGTTTTCTGTGGAATCACTTTTGAATTTTTCTGTTGAAGAAATTCTGGCTTTTTGTAAACAATATGTAAAATGAGGAAAGAAACGTAAAATGAGGAAAGAAACATAAACTGAGGTGACTAAATGCAGTTGTTTGGGAAGCATTAGAGATGTGCTCTCTATTTGGAATTGTGTAAGAATCATGATATATTCTTCCTGAGAAGCTTAGTTAATAGAATTTAATTGCTTTTTTTATTGCAACTTTTTTCAAATTATCCCATAAAGTTATTAGTTTAGTAATGCCCTTTGTAATGAGAAATTAGTCTGAAGTAATAAATCTTTTTTGTTAGTTTTCTAAACTATGTGCTATGTTATATCCATGTAGTGATAATGCTAGAGCAGTTTGAATTGGTTTGTATACAGGATTAGAAATAAGCACCCATCCTTTTCATGAATGTCTTTTTGTTGACATAGCAAAAAATTTTCAGATGTAGCCCATTGTAACTGAAGTCACAACCAGGTAATACAATTCACTTTATCCTGTCTTCATATAATCTTCAACAGATCCATGTATATATAAGTTAATATATGTAGAAATGAGGAAATAAAAACTGTCAGGTCTTGTAGTGAAAGTACATAGTGTAGGAAGTCATATGTTAGGCAGTTTCAAAGCTGCCATTGAAAGATGAGGGAAAGCTCTGGTAATGGTAGTGTTTGCAAACAGTCGTGCTTAACTACAAAAAAGAAAGGGCAGACTGTGAGATGCAAAATTATTATTTAAAATAATAGTGATTTTTATAGCAACATATAAGAACATTGCAAACTAGAACCTTAGAGATAAAATTTGGGTACCACAGCTTAAATTACTTTTTATCAGCTGTACTTAGCAGTGGAAAGCTCCTTTTTTTTATTTCAGGGAAAATTAAGACATAGCATAAGCTAACTTTATGCTGTTATACAGACATTAAGAATCTGAATTTGTACAGAAACAGACTCAAAGCAATGACAGTTTCCAATAGTTCAAATTTGGTCATTAAGGCCATTGACTCTCAAATGTCATTTTCCACTTTTTGATTTAGAAGTGAGTTTTGCCTCTAACGTGGGTGAACAGAGCAAATACGCTAAACATAGTTGCAGCATCTTAATGTTTTAATTTTTTCTTTAAAACACAGAAGAAAACACTCATAAATAATTTCCTCTTAACCAAATGAGACAAAATATTCTCAGCCAGCTCAGTGTAGTCCTGTGTAGTTGCAAATGTTTAGGTATGCCCTAAAGAAATATATGTATTCACAAAAGAATTAATAAGTCTTGCTTTCCAGTCAGTAATCCACTTCTAAGAAACAAAGCTGAGAAGCTTTTTTCAAATAAATGTAGAATTTTGCAATTGGATTTAATGTAAGGACATATAGAATCAGCCTATTGCTAGCCTTGTGCTGCTCTTTATTCAGCCTGAAGTGCTAATTTGGACATATTGAATTTCAGCTTCAGATGAATGGAGGAGTTTTCCATTAAATAGGAGTAGAATAAAAGCTTCAGAGTTAACCTTCAAAAGAAAGGCGCTCTTTTGAAAAAAAAAAAAAAAGGTATTGTCTTCTTAATAGGAATACTTTTAGTGTTTTCTATCATAGCTGAGTATAAGAAAAATTGGAACATTATAATTAAGCACAAATATAAATATTTTTCAGTCTAGGTACATTAGGTAGGTTGTATTTTCCACTTCTTCACAGGTGATTTAGCCAAGAATACTCTACTGAAAATATAATTTTAAAAGCCAGTTGTATCTGTGGTAATGCAAATATAACTTAGATTCCAGTTGCACTTGAAGTTAGGAAACCAAAGAAGTTGTATTGAGTGTGTACGTATAATTTGAGAGACGTCAAAAATATATGATCTTGAAAAACTGTTTAAGACACAAAACTAAAACAAAAATTATAGTAAATTTGTAGGAAAACTTCTATTTAAATAAAACTAACATAGTAATGAAGTACATTATATCTTAAAGGGCTAGTAAGTAGTATCAATGGAACTGCTTACCAGTTTAGTAATTTCTAGTAGAATTATTCCTTCATAAAGCAATAAATTGAAAAAATATTATATATAATAAGGTTTCTATATATAAATATTGCCATGAAGCAAATATTTTTAATCCCTTTGCTTTCCATTGATGACATAAAGAAGGTAATTTTCAACAATAAATTTGTAACATTTCAACAGCTTTTTAAAATGAGCCTTCAGTGCAATACCAGAAAAAGTATCAGATACTAACCTTAATAGATGTATAATAGCAAAACAATATATGACTACATTGAAACAAGTAAAGGAGAAAACAAATCTAACACAAATTTATAATGAACAGGTCATTACAATGAAAATTATGAGGATTAAATATGCAGTTTATGAAGTCAATAAAGTCTACGTTACTTTATGCCAGATAAACTTTATTTGTAAACAAAGCCTTTAAAGAATGAGTATTACTAAGAGATTTTTTAAAATACTTTGACCAGGAAAATATATGCCAAAGGATTTATGAGCACAGTTGATCAGGTACACAGCAAAGTAGGAAAACCACTAAATGTACAGGCTGTCTGAGTTTTGCCTTTTTCATGAAATATTATAAAACATAGATTATTGCTTGTTGAACACTGAAATCTGAGGATGAATGATACTGCTCTTTAGACCTAGTTTGAAGGACAGTTTTCAAGTCAATGAGAGTTGAACTTTCATGTTCCATTTTAAAAACATTTGTTGTAGCAGTTAAGCAGTGGTGTTATTTTAGATAGTGCTTAAGCCCCAATGAATACATGCTTGTGTATGGAGTTCCAATCTATGTGAAAGGCGTGGTAGAAACTGTTAAAGTATACTGGGAATATAAATAAAAGCTTGGTACAGCCTTAACACTCCCATCCGTGATAACTGTAAAATAAACCATAAAAATGAAGAAGATAAAAAGAATCTTTGTTCTTCTTTCTCCACTAAGTTGCAGAATAGCTTTTTCTTTTTATGTACCACCATTGCTACCAAGGAGGCAAAAATGACAAATTACATCTTCCATCAACATAGAAAAGAAAATAAGTAGGGGTTTTTTCTGCATTTGGATATATTTTTTCTTTTTGAGTTTTACAGTAAACTGAATCTAAATTTCACGTATGCTTTGTGTATGTAAAAGAAACCAGACTGTGGAGATTAAAAAGAACAGAGGTAAAGAGACAGATCCATGAGAATCTGAGATTCCATTCTGGACATCAGGGCAGATATGAACCTGCAGTGTCCTTATGAACTGGAGGTCAGAGATGAAAGGCAGGAAGAAAGAAATGTCAGTAAAATGAAGACAATTAAATTAGCATTGAAACCAACAGATTAGCTCATACCCTATTGGTATGATAAAACTGTAATTATTTATGATTAATTAATTTCCCAGAAGTACTGTAAGCAGAGCAACTATTTATACATAAAAGAATTCTTGAAAGATATAATCATATTTTTGCTGAATGTTTGTTACAGTGCAAATCAGCTAAAACGTTGGATAAAGGAAACTTTTCCTGTTAGTAGTTAATTAAAGCATATTGAACACTGGAAATATTATACCACTTCATACTACCACACATATAATACTGAACAAATTCTACTGCACTGGGCAATGATATTCCGTATTTTCAGATGTATGCAGCAGTATTTAGATACTCTGAGGAAATGACCATGATTGTTCAATTGAAGCTTAAATCAACAGAGCTGTCACGGAGGCATCCTCTACATGTCGAATCTGCAGCATACTCTGCTAGTGCAGGAAATCTGAGGTGCTTTTGGACCTTCATATATTGGCAATCATAAACAATACTTTCCATCATGAAGATCACATTCATTTATTGATTATGTACTTCAAGAGTAGAAAGAAAAATTTTCGCTGCTTTGTTACTTGTGCAACACGAAGAAACAGTTTCCATGTTGTTGTGATTTAACCCCAGCCAGCAATTTAGCCCCACAGAGCTGCTGGCTCTCTGGCCCCTGGTGGGGTGGGGAGAGAAGCAGAAGTACAAAAAATGGGATAAAGGCAATTTAATAGGTAAAGCAAAAGATGCACATGCAAGGAAAGCAAAACAAGTAATAATTTCAGCACCTATCATCACCTGAGCATTAAGTAGAATAGTTTTTCAACAGATCAGCTTACCAGATCACAGAGTGCTCTGACATAGCTTATTGTTTACCCTTTCAGAAGCAGGTCTTAAGAGATTAGTTTGAGAAACTTTCTTTTATGCAATATTGATTAGTAATGTGTACCTCTATGTAGTTAAATTATTGTTATTTTTAACGTGAAAATCTCAGGAGAAATATGTCATTCTGGCTGCTTTCACTGTGTATTGACATAAGGCCTGAGTGTTTAAAAGTATTTTTTCTGCAATATTGATTTGCATGTATATTAGATTTTTCCTTTGGATTTTCCTCCTAATCATGGGGGGCATTACAGAGATTTTTTTTTCTGAATTATTAAGTATATTTTTATTGTACTTTACACCTTCAGTAAGTAGTAGATCATGACCCAATCCACTAAAGAGTTACAAATCATAACAACAACACTTGTAATAATTTCTGAGTCATGTTCTCAGGATAATAGTGTGGCAGTGTTAAGAATCTAGTGCCTTGTCTAAAAAACTGAATGTAATGAAAGAGTACACAAGCAGAGCTTTACTTCTATAAATTTGTATTATATTAATATGTTAGTATAATATCTTTGGCCCAAGAGAGCAGTGATATTTCTATAATTCTTTAAATCAGCCTCAATACTTGCTTGTGAATAAACATAGGAATAGGTATTTTCAACAATGAGTCACTGAATATTCACTAAGGAAGGTAGGACAGGTCTAATTCTCCAGTTAATCACCCACTTAATTCCCAGCTTGGCCTATGGCGGTCTTATATGCAGCATCTGAAGAATAATAATTGTATTTCACACCCAGTTAATATTATGGTTGTGAGAACTAAATGCGAGGTTTAATTCATTGATGCATAATTTAAAACAAATTTGACTTTACTTTCTCTGACACCACAACTGTGGAAGAAAAGTGGTTTAAGACTTAAAGAGGGCAAGAACAGAGTAAGGAAAAGCAGCAATGTTAGTTACAATTAATACAGAATTGTCTAATTATGCTTCTGTGGATGTGGGTAAGAAAGGAGATTGTTAGAAATGTACTCCTACTTGTAAACTAAATAAATGCAGAGCTTAAAAGTGTATTATTCAATCAAGTTTAATATTTGGATAACAAATCACTGATTGTCTTCTCACCTTCAAAGTCATGATATAGTGTCTGTCTGTGATGCTTTTTCAAATTTCAATATGTGAAATTAGATCCATTAGGCACATAAGGAAATGCAGAGTTAAAAATATAATAGGCAGTGTTCCTTTATTTTGTAACATCAGAGAAAAGCAATTTAAAAATCCAATTCCAGTTTTTAAGTATAAATAATGGGAACTGTACAGATCTCAGCACCTAATTAAACATAATAGGGGTTTTGCTGAATAGCTTTGTGAAGGCAAGCAAAAGTAAAATGCCTGCCATTGCACACTGGACAATATTAATTTTTTAGATCTCAGTTTAAAAATTACACTGTTTGCTTTCGTAGATTCCTAAGTCTAAATACTTAGAGGAATTATTTTTAAGGTACTTATGTTTGTTTGTTTCTGTTTTAGTTCAGGAATCTGCCAGTTTCAGAATTATTGTTTTCTACAAATTAGAGAAGTAAGATCTGATTCCACCAGTTTCCAGTTTCTTTGTTCAGATAAATTGATTATTTTTAATGTAATTCTCTTACAATAAAATACTCCCTTTCTGAATGTATTATTGCTTTTCTCAGAAAACAACAGAGCACTAGCATTGTGTGAAACATTAAATCCAAGAGGATTTCTTCTTTCCTTGTGCCTTAAACTAGTTCTGCCAAATTATTGAAGATGAGGTACAGGAAGAAAAGCTGTGAGGGCCTCGTGTCCTTCCTCTTCTCATAGCAAACTGTCCTGGAAGAACTAATAGTACTATTCTTGTGCGCAATTTGCTTAATGACAATCAGACTTCAAGTGTCAGCTGAAAATTATTATTTTCTCATTGAGGAAACAGGAAAAGCCTGTTCTATATATTTTAATAAAAACATCTACATTCTGAGTGTAAATCTAGGTGAATGTTTATTATCTAGTGGAACTAGATGACAGAAAACAACAAAACTATGTACTCTGATGTCAGTTTACTGTAGGACACATAATGAACATTAAAACCGGTTTCATGAAGTCAAAATGAACTCTCATCTTTTAACACACTGTTCAGTATCTTGACTGCAAAAAGGTGAAAAATCATATCTCAAGAGACCATGCAGAAATTGGCTGCACCATTTAGAAAAAATAAAAGGTATATGGAGTTCAGTCCCTTTGCTCTTTAAGGAGGAGGAATTATACAGTGTGCTAATAGGATTGGAACTCTGACATTTCAACAGAGACTATTTTAAATAAATTTAATTTTTTTTCCTATTAAAACAAACGACCTGGAACATTCAGAAAAGTGAATGGTCTTGTTTCAGCAATTTTACTGGAAAATATTTTGCTTTGTGATCTTGCCAGAATGTATCCCTTAAGATTTTCATTGTGGTATTTCCATTTGCAGTTACCATGGACTGTTCAGTAACTTCAGTACAGGTTGACATAGAGGTGAGATGTACTGGAATCCATCCACTCTGTATGATAGGGAGGCTAAAAGCAACAGCTTTGGGACTACCCTTTAATTCATATGTACAATATAAAAATCATGTAGAAGTTCTGGCATCTAAGCTTTAAACGAATTCAAATGCTTGAATTCAATGCTTGAATATATGACACAATCTACTGTAATATAAAATGTGTATTTAATTATTTTCTTGGGGGAGTTGATTACATTATTATTACTACTCATTAAAATTTTTTGAAACATATGGTGCAAGCACTGCCTAATGGTGAAAGAAAATACTTCTTCATTGCTTAGAGCTTTTCAAACTTGGCTTCTTAGAAAACATAAGAATTAGACAGTGGGGCTTCATAGGTAGGTGGCTTTGAGCACAGGTAATAGAAGCAGGCAAGAGATGCAACAGTTTGTACATCAGCTGGCACAAAATGGAGCCAAAACTATTGAGGGCAATATATTGGTTTCTGCAATGGTGGCTCTGGGAAATATGTCTCTGGAGAAAAGAGGGACCCAGAAGAGCTGACAGATTTTTCAAGGATCACTTGCTTTAATCTATCTTGATGTGCAGAAAATCAATCAAGAAGGTAGGAGGATGGATTGAGAGCTTCTGATTAAAGCCAAACTGAAAGAGTAAGTGTACAAGTGGTGGAAAATGCACAAGTGACCCAGGAGAAATACAGAGGTGCTGGAGGGATCATCTTAGGAAAGGCAAAGCTCATTTTGAGTTGAATATGATGGGTGACTTGAAGGGCAACAAGAAAGGCTTTCTCAGGTCTTTAAACAGCAAAAGGAAGACTTAGGGAAAATGTGAGCTTTTTTTTCTGGTTGGGGCAGGGGGCCTGGTGAGAAAGACCACAAAAAAGGATGAAGTACTCAATGCCTTCTTTGCCTCAGTCTTTAAGACTGACTTTGAGAGTCCTAGGTCCCTGAAACCAAAGAAGGAAATCTGGAACAAGTATGACTTACCTTCAGTGGGGGAGGAAAAATTTAAGGAATATTTAAGCAAGCTGACCATGGAACCTGAAAACATGCACCTACAAGTGTGGAGAGAGCTGGCTGATGTAATGGTGAGGCCAGTGTCAATTATCTTTGAAAGGTCCTGGTGATCTGGTTCCTTAAGACTGGAAGAAAACAAATGCTACACCTATTGTCAAAAAGGGCAAGAAGAGTCTGCAAAGTTACAAGCCAGTCAGCCTCACCATGATCCCTGAGAAGGGGATAGAGCAAATAATACTGGAACAGTTTTGGTTCATATTAAGCTGACTGGGAATATAAATTTATAGAAGAAAAGTCATTCCTGACCAACTTTACTATATGAACAGTCAAGACGAAAGAGCTGTAATCAGCAGCACAAAGCCCAGATAAAAGCCACTAGGGATGTTTCCCAATGCCCAGTGTGCTCATCATCTTCAGTGATGACCTGGATGATGGGAAAAAGTACATGCTCAGCAATTTAGCTGATGGCAAAAACAGTGAGGAGTGGTTGATGGTTCTGCTGCCATCAGATAGAACACAACAGGCTGGAAGATGAGCTGATAGAAATTGTCAAGCATCACAGAAACTAGTATATTCCTAAATTCATAATTTAAAAAAATCCTTGCCATAATTGGTTAAACTACAAAATTCCCATGCTTAATTTAACAGGTTACCAACTCCAGTCACTAGCTTTTGTTATTCCTCTTAGACTCTTAATCATACAATCTGTTCTTTATGTGGATACTTATATACCATGATTAGATTACCACTTGGAAAAAATTATCTCGGTATACCCTACATTTCTTACAGAATTTCTGGCAGATTTTCCTGATTTTTAATGGTACTTTTTCAATTCCCTCTGGAGTTGTTTTGTACTATTTACCTTCTTTACACATACTACATCCACACCCACTAGTTCTCATGGATATACCATAAGAGGAACTCCCTACCAGCTATGTCTACATGTCTCTCAATCTGTTCCATTTTGTATTTATGCTTTTCAGATATCTACAAATATCAAAATTAAAAAAAAAAAGAAAAAGCACTTAAAATAGGTGCAATACTACTTTCACAGAATGCAGCATTGTGTGTTTCTTTTATTTACTTGTGAGAAAACTGGACTTGCACTATTGAATTTACATAGTCTGAAATGATGATTTTCCCTTACATATGCAGCCATAACTATACCAAAACAAAATTAATTCAATACTGCAGAATGCATTTGTCCAGTATTTTAAAGTTTAGTGGGCCGGAAGTGGTCCAGCTCTTAAGGAGCAAGTGTAAGGATGTCAGTGCATTTGGTATTCTGTAAAGAAGAGACTTTAAATGTGTGACCTCACAGCACATTAATATAATGCTGTAGTCAGCAGCATGGAAGATTAGTTTTGTACAGAAGGCTTTCTGTCTTTTTCATGTATGGAAAGAATTATTTTCATATACCTTTGCCAATAAGTTTTCCTGTTATAGAAGAAATACAAACAGGCAAGCTCAAACAGGGATTGTTGTCTTGAATACCTTAAAATTCTCCAAGCAAAATAAGCTTCTAGGTTTCCTTATTGGTGTATCTGTGACTATATTCCCAGCTTTTGGACACTTTTCTAACTGCAGCATTTCTTTGTGTCAATGTAAGATTAATTTGTGTGGAAATGGAATTGAACATCACGATAACAAAGTGTGTAGAGGTTATTCAGTAAGATCTGACAAGTTCAGAGATCACCAATAAACTAAACCAGTTGAATTCACAACATAGCACCATTTGCTACATGCAAAATCATTGGGGAAAAAATCGGAAGGAAATGTGCATCTCACAGGGTTCTACATGCATTATATAAACTAGAAAAGTTCTCATTAGAAGATCAGAGAAGCCAATGTAGACTATTTTCTGTATAAAGCCCAGTTAAAGAGTATGACAATAACATTATATTAATGCCATGAACTTATCAATTTTCATGTCATTAAAAAAAAAAAGGAGTGATAAAAATCCATGAAAATGAAGGAAGAATGGTATTTTGATTATGGGGAAAGCAAATTTCCTTCCAAACAGTGACTGAAATAATTTTGATGCCTTAATTTACAGCAAGAAAAAGATGAGAATTAAACTCAAGTATGAGGTACTTGACAAAAAGTATGAAATAGTGAATGAGATAAAAAGAATAAGTTGAGAACAACTCTTTGTATCTTAATGGAAGTACAAATAAGCTATTTGAGGAATGAAAGCTGGAAATTTCAAAATGTCGAGATGTGTTTTGACATGCATCATAGTTTCCCTGTGAAAATCACTGCATAATAATACAATTCTGCTTATTTTTTTAGGTGAGAGAGGGTTTGTGCATTTATCTAGACAGCAATTATGTATGTGAGTACCTGTATAGAAACATTCACGCACCTAAACTTTCTTTGAATATGACTCATTTTTATCCCAATAAGAATTTGATTTTCTATTTAACTTTGCATTAAATTAAGAACATATAGATGAAAAGCTAAATAGTACAGTGTTGTTATAATAAACCATAGTAAATACTTTTTTGACAATGTAAACCTGTTTGTTTGGGATTTAAGACTATTTAAAAATATTAGATATTAAAATAAACAAAAAGCCCCACTCGCAAACTGCTATGTCGTACAGCCTACTATGCCCTAATTTTTGTGTGAACACTGACACATCTTCCTACATGTTGTTACTGGTTGCGTTCTGAGGTAAGTCATTGAGATCTATATATCATGACTTCAATTTAATATCCCCTTTAATATTCTGGAAAAATTATAACTGGAAGATCTAATTGAATAGAAAGCATTTATAAGCAAGACAATAAAAAACATTGGAGAATGAGTTGGCCGAATGAGAACGAGTTTCTACAGAAAAAGATGAGGCTCAGACTTCATAAGCAGAAAAAGTTTTGTAAGGGTTAGTAGGGCTTTCTAATTATTTTCTTTCTAAGTTAAAAAATACCAACAAACCAAAACCAACACCCAAAGTGCAGGAACACTTTCTGTGAACACTGAGAGGAAACATATTCAAACTCATTGATAAATATAATTTTAAAGTCAAATAATCTTTTAACGAGTGACTTTTCTGAAATAGAACAACATGTTTCTACACAGAAAGTGGAAACTTTACATTATTTTAAACTAAAAATGGACTTTTCTGCAAGAAAAAAATAAACCAGTTCTCTGAAACTTTAATGGTCTACTGTTTTCTGACTTTCTGATGAGTTCAAATCATGTGAAATGGAGTAGTGGGGGGTAAAAAAAGATATTGACTTAGGGATAGAATTGTACTTAGCCTGAGATTTTTCAGAATGATGCTCATTTGGGGTGATGGGTTCATAGAATGGAATTACTGAGCTCACTTTCTTGTAACAAATGGTACTTAGCTCTAACTTATCTTCCAGAAACTTCTAAGCTTGACTGAAGATACAGTGAGAGAATTGATAATTCCTTTAACTGGGTTATTAAAACCCCTCATAGTTAAAAATCTGTTTCTTATTTAAATATTTCCTTTTTAAACTTTCATGCTTTACATTTTGTTTTACTTTTCTTCAATAAATAAAAGAATCCTTACATATACAACATTGTTTTCCTGTGAAGGTATCTGGCTATTTCTTCTTTTGATAGGGCAAAACTGATGAAGCAGCTAAATTTCTCAATCTAAGTTACTCGCTCGAGACTTTAAATGTGTTTTTTTTTATTCTGTACGGATCCATCAAGCTTTTTGCTAGTGAAAGGTTGTGTATTTTCTTTTACATAATTGACAAAAATGCTAAAAAAAAAAAATCAGACTTCTTTCCCTTTCCTGTGGAACCCACCAATACCCCTTAGGTTGACAATAATTTGGGATCCATCAGCTATCCAGTCCATACTTTTTGTGCTTTACTGCTATTCTAAAGAGCTAATTCATAATCAGAATGTTATAAGATACTATGTCAAACCGTTTACAGGAATCTAAGAAGCAAACACTCTTCTCAAGGAATGAAGTTTGTGTAACAAGACCTGTTTTTCATAGAAATGTGTGGAGTGACATTAGTTTATTCTTGTTTGTTAATCCTTAATTAATCAAATCTCAAATTGGTGCTTCCATTTTTACTTTGAATATACAAGTTCATTTGTTGGTTGTGTTTTGGAAAACTTTTTTAATTTTTACTACTGATAGAGAAAGCATACTTTTATGTTCTCTCACTCTCTCTTCCATTCTTAGGAGTTACAGTGCTTGAAGGACCTATTTATGCAGTGGGAGGACATGATGGTTGGAGTTATTTGAACACAGTTGAGAGGTGGGATCCTCAAAGTCAGCAGTGGACATTTGTGGCAAGTATGTCAATTGCCAGAAGCACTGTTGGAGTAGCAGCATTAAATGGCAAGTGAGTAGGGTATGCTTACACAATTGAAACACTTTTCATAGAGGGATGAATAACTGTGATACACAGTAGTAACTAACTTTTAGCATACTGAAATTCAGGGTGTCTTTTGAAATAAATGTAGTCACATTTGGGCACACCCTCCTATATCTCATGGCTCATACGTTGATTCGAAATAAGTATTATTTTATGTATATTCTGTATTGTTTTTGTGTAATATTCTTATCAATGCTTAAGAATATAGAAATTTCAGTTTGTATAGTATAAAACAATTCAGGACAAATTGTAGTTGACTCATCTGACTTTTATGGGTTGTATATGCCAATTCCAGTTAACCGAGTTTATCTAATTGTCCTAATTCCAACCACGAAAGGGTTAATTTTTGCAGTAGCCAGGAGACATAGTGGCCAGGACCCAGAGGTTATTCTATACCACCTCACTCTTTGCCGGGGTGGGGAAAAGGGACTAATTTCAGGGGAGAAGGGGTTCTTTCCGGTTGTGGTAGCACAGCACTGGTCCTGAGCCGGAGGGAGTGGTTGGGGGTAGAGTGGCTGTGGTTGAGTGTTGTCTATTGTTGGAGGTTTCCACAGTGAGCAGTAACATTTCTTTTCTTGTACCTTCTGCCGTTGGTATTGTAGCTGTCACTGTTCCTTGTCTTATTTCATTGGTCTTTCCGTAAATTGTTCTTATATCAAACTGTGATCTTCACCATTTTGCCTCCAATTCTCCTTTCCAGCCACTCGCAGGGGGGAGATGTAGGGGACTGTGGGAAGCAAGTGAGCAGCAGCATGGTTTGGAGTTTCAGTGGGGACACTTAATGGGGGGTACCATTCCTAAGCCATGGTACTAATGCAGTCATGTACACAGTGATAAGATTTGTTGTAAATGCATTTTGTACCTTGCTTCAGCCAGACATTGACCCATGAAACCTTGTTTGTCTGAAGGCAACTACACTCACCCACAAGTAATGTCATGGTTTGACCAGCTCCCCCCTCTGTGGAGCTGGAAGATGGCTAGAGGCAGGGTACTAAGATCCTGAACTCTATAGAAGAGAGAGATATATTTTCCAGCTAAGGCAAATTGGAGCTGTAATCCTGAGAGTAAAGGAGAGACTTCTTCTCCTCCTGGACTTTATGTGGGAGGAGGGGTGATTTTTGTAAATACATGATTTTATTATCATAGGAGAATTAGTTAGGATTGTTGTATATATTACTTTATAGTTTTTATTCTGTTAGTAATTTTGATATCATTTCCTCCGTTTTGCCAGAGAAGGGGCAGGGGGGAAGGGAAGCTTTTCACTGGGTCTTGGGGACTTAGCGAGGAGCCAAATCAAAACTAAGACAAGTAAACAGAAATTTTGTTCTTGTCAAAACAGACTACCTCAAACCTATAATTCTAATCGTGTTCATATTCTAAATTTCTCTTTTATAACTTTCACTTTTTAGGTTTTAATGTGGCACTTATTAAAACTCATTTTATAGTAACATGATATTATGTATTCCTTGTTACTTACAACTTTCAAAGTACTTACTTTTAGCTAAAAAATTATGGTATGAACTGAAATAATTTATAGGTGGGGAAGAATTCATCACACCTAACTTCAGATATTTTTCTTTAGACATCTACTACTGTTCCAATCATACTAAGCTTCCTCTATGGTCAATGAAAGAAATAGGAACTTTTAGGATATTGTTTGTCTTACCTATTTTAGACATCTATGTTCAGACAGTATGAATTGTGCTCTGTAAGTGCCCATTTTTCTCAAGTAACTATACAGGAAACCTAAGGACTCTGTCTCAGACTCTGACTTCCAAGGTTTTGATATTTAAGCAGGAAAGATGTGTCCCACTATAGAAAACTGAACATAATAGGGGGCAGTCAGTAAAGAATCCCTGGAAAATAGTAGGAGCAATGGAATAAAATTTTTGGAATATTGTTTTCCTCACACTTTATTGCTACTGAAAAAAAAAGGAAGAGAGGATGTGAAACAGTTGCAGTTGTGGAATAGAATGAAACATTAAAAAAAATTAATAAAAGTTTGGATAAAAAGTATATAGGGATAAAAAAGGACTTATTAAGGGTATTGTGTTTCGTGATAGACTGTGCTATTGCATAATTCAAGAACCCGCTGAATTTTGCCCACCCCATTTCTTCCAGCTGAAAATCACTCAGTTTTGATTATACAGTTGTAAAAATCTCTTAGAAATCCTTTTTACTAGATTTTGCTTATCACACCTAAGATACAGGCCTGATATTAATGGGCTGAATTGATTTCTGGAATTGTCAGACTCTTCCCACTGACTGTAAGTCACTGAATATAATAAAAATCAAACAAGAAGCTTAATTTAGCCTTTAAACAACTATCTTACATTAGGAAATTGTGTACCTTTCTGTAGCAGCAACAGGAGACCTGACGGAGTATCCATAATTCCATCATTATAACAATATACAGGTTGCTTTTTTAAAATTTATTTCAAATCAATTAAAACTACTGGCTTTAAAGGTCTTAGTTCATTTTGTGAGTTTGTCATATTGCAGTTATGTTCTATTAGCATAATGACTTCAATTAAATAGGCTTTATTGGATGCATTCATTATTAATATTTTATTATTTAATTCATGGTATGAATCAGTGATGATCAGTCAGATGATCCACCTCTCATCCATGACACTAGGAGTTAGTTTTGTGTTGTGAAATCATTTGAAAACCAATGAAGCTTAATTGTCATTGCTTTGTCTTATTAAGTCAAACTGGCATTGAAATGTTCCGGAGTAGATCAAATGGACAAAGCTGCTTTAATAACCCTGTTATTCTAAAAGAATCTGGTTTCAATAGTGCATGAGCCATGAAGCAAACTAGCAGAAACAAGATCTAAACAAATAACCCCTCAAATATTGATCTAAAATCATGAAGATCTGCATATAATTATGTATATATATTCTGGGTATATTTCTTTTGCACAACTGAACATATATCTAATGCTTCCCAGTTATAGGATACTCAATTGAATTTTGTATTACTTATATCACATTTAAAATGAAAAGAAATGTTATCTGTGTCTCAGAAAAGTAGAGTGGACATCACTGAAAACTGAAAAGCAGTAGTGTCACTGAAACAAATGGAAATATATTATTGATTTATTTTTTTTTAATCTGAATAACCATCTTCAAAAAATATTCCGTTTTCCAAGAACTGATACTTGAAAACATATGTAAGAACCAAATCTTTCAACTCCCTGGTGCTATTCTTACTACAGTGCTGTTCCACACAACTGACATATGCTGCATTCCTCAGAATATTGGAAAGGGATATCTCAATGAGCAACAAGATGTTGGATTTATCATTCAGCAAGGGAGAAACTATTTTGGTATGGAAGTCCTGAGGAGTTTTTTTCCTGGTTATTCCCTATGCTTCCTTTCTTCTGCACTGAATTAAATAATTATGAAATGCATTCGACATTTTTAAATTTAAACTGAAAATTTTATATCAAAATCTTTCCTAAAAATTGAAAAGGTTTGTGTCAACATGTGCATCATAATCTAATCTGAAAAGTATTTAATTACTGAATCCATAAAATCCTGCTGAATTTCTCGGAAATTCAGAAAAATAAGTATCTGAAGTACGTTTTTTTAAACTTAGTCCATTTCACAAGGTTCTTTTGTATAATCATGTTGCATTATTACATTTTTAAGTTGCAGTACTGTTTCACCCATAAGGCCTTAATGGAATATCTTCCTGTCCAAGCACAAAGGTCACCTGGTTTGTTAACTTCAGATTTCCCAGAGGAATAGGATACAGTAGTCACTATCCATCAATAAGGAACACAGGCAATATTCATTTTCTTAAATGTGATCCTACATGTAGGGAACTGCTAGAACAACTAATAAAAGAGATATGTGGTTTTCTAGATAAAAGAAAGACACATGACAGATTTATTTTACCACAATTTCAACAAAGCAGTTTATCTGGTGTTACATAGGAAATAAGTAGTTACAGGGATTTGAAGAAGAGAAGAACTTCTAGTTGTTGTATGCAACACATTTACCCCTGGAATTCTTAAGATTTGCCTTGGGATAAAAGAGTGTAACAGCAAGAGCACGTTAGTTAAATTATCATTAGACCATTCAAAGTGTCACCAAAGGGAACAATATCATGTGGGTCACGTTGGGCTATTCTACAGAAGTATTTGGATAACCCTAAGAAGCAACACAAATAGGATGTTTAATAGTATATATGTGAATTGGCAAGTCTTGTGTTTGAAGAAATTTAATGTGAAAGTGAAAGAAGCCCAGTACCTTGTGAGCACACAGAAAGAACAGTAGAAGAAATCTATGGACAAAGAAAAGGAAATGCTACTGAAGCATACATAAACTGTTGCTAATAATGGAAATACTTATGTTATTTGGATTACTGTGTGGAAATCTGGTCATGCATACTGAAGGAAGTTTAACTGAAAGTGCAAATGCTATATAGGGTGTACCATGACTATCAAGAATGCCTGTCATACCAAAGAAAAGCAACAAAACTATTACAGTTGGCAAAGGAATAGATGCATAAAAATAGCTAAAATTCAGGTGGGAAAGTAGAGATGGAATGAAAATAATACAGAGACAACAAGAACATGTACACAAAACTCTCTTCAGTTCTAAATGCATGTTTATTGGTTAACAGAAAGGGTTATGTATTTTCATGCAACACCAAGAAGGAGAATTTTCCTTTTGAATAACATTTTTGTTTTCCCAAATCAGCAATTGGTTCTGTGTACCACTAACAATGTGTACTGAGGCTTTGGAGATTCCATCACCTTCATCCTCATGTGTTTCTTATAATCAAACAGTACATATATAAATATAATTATTAGTGTTATCTTTTCCAGAAGCTTTTAAAAATTGTCACATACTATTTCAAGATTATGTCATAATTTCTTTATTTTTAAACTAGAGAAAAAAAAAATCTAGTTGACACTTTCAATCCAATAGGTACTAATCCTTAAAATATAGTTGCCTCCAAGACTACCATGGCTATTTATTAGCCTTCTATAAACTCTCTAATACGCAAAACATATATTCCCTAAGAACACTAAACCTTTACACTAGTCTAATTTAATTTAATTTCAGAACATGTTTTATGCTAATAATATAAGTAAAAATGAAATTAATTTTACACACTTTCCTCAGGAATATATACACCTCGAAGACATGCTGTGTGTCATACAGATTGGTGTTATTCCAACTATTTGTGTGACACTGCAATAACTGAATTTTTTCTAGATTGTCCCATTATATGGCCATAAAAACTGCATTACAAAAAACATTCCTCAATTTCTACTTCTGTGTTCTAAATTATCAAGATTCTTTTGAAGCAATTGTAGCTTTCATGGCAAAAAGTCTGGCCCTTTACCTTTGATCTCCTTAACAAATATCAATAAATCTGTGTTAAAAAAGGATGAAATACTCAGCTGTTGATCTGATCTGCAGGTTGTCTGTAAATGATAGAACATCACAGCAGTACCTTAAGTGTCAAAAATAATGACTGTGACACACATTGGCAAACAGTTCAATCTCATGGTAACATCTTGTGGAATTCAGGCGAAGGGGGTCCTGCCTTTTATTGATTGCCACATCCTCAAAGATGTGCTATAGTAAACTTGATATTTCCACCTACTGCTGTTGTTTTTATTAGATATCACACACTATTGTTCTATGATAGATGACAAAAAGCAAGGAGTTGTTTAATCTTAACTTTTAAAAATAGAACTGTTTCAAGTACTCTTTCAAATAATGTTTTATTCTTATTTGAGAAAAAGAAAAGTTTTACAAGTATTCAATGTGTCTGAAGAACAGTAAAAGAGCAAGGAGAAATCCTGCAAGAGAATATTATTCCTCATAAATATCTATCTGGCATATCTGATTCTTTCAAGAAATAGGAATCAATGTATTTTTATTATTATCATTAGTATTAGTATTTCTATTACAGTTATTTTTATAGTCACCTTCTGCATTTAGGCACTGTACAATGAGAGAATGAGAAAGGGGATGCTGTGAACTTGCAGTTGCTTTTAAATTATTATGGTGGGTTAGTCTTGGCTAACAGTCAAATGCCTGCCCACCTCCCACTCCTCTCCTTCTTTAGACAGGGGGAGAAAATAGACTGAGAAAACTCATGGGTTAAGATAAAGACAGCAAGATCACTTACCAGTTACTGTCACAGGCAAAACACACTTGTCGTGGTGAAAATTAATGCAATTTATTGCTAATAAAAATAGATTCTAGCTAGTGAGGAGCAAAAACAAATTTTAAAATACCATTTTTCTTCATCACTGTTTCAGACTCAACTTATGTCTTATATAGTCCTATAGCCCCACTCCTGACTGGTGCAGGGGAATGGGGAATGGGGGTTGTGGTCAGCCCATAACTGCCTCTATCTGCCACTACTTCTTCCTCATGCATTTCCCTTGCTCCATCGTGGGCTCTCCATGGGCTGCAGTTCTTTGGGAAATAACCTACTACTCCAATGTGATGTCCCCCACTGGCTGCACTGCCTGTGACTGGTGATTATTTTAAGCAGGAAAATTAAATGCAAGTGCTATAGGCAGGATGCATAAACTGACCCAGAGATATTTTCTTTTATAGGAACAAAACCCTAAACATAGGTCCTCTTAATCCAATCCAACATCTTTAAAACTGGAGTTGTTTGGAAAGCCTCATCTTTCCCCATCAATTATGTTTCCATCCTTTTTTGTGTTTACCTTAGTGATATGTTTTCATATTGTTTTTTTCATATTTTTGTTGAAAGACAGTCCAACATTAAAAAAAAGTTATTTTGTGGTTAAGTCCTTTATGAAATTATTTATTATCAATTGGTAGTGTCAAATTTTGTCTCTTGCTTAACTACAGCAGCTAGAATTCAGAATGGCTTCTACATTCCATTAATTCTATTTAAATATTCATAGAAATTGAACATACTAATGATATTTTTTTTATAAAAATGCATCTGTATATACACATATTTACTGGGTTTCCCTTCATACCCATGCAAATTCATTTGTTACATTTTCAACTTCACTTGTGAGGTGGAGAGACTTTAATAACTATCTAGCTTTGGGCAATTTTTAAATATTTGTTTATTTATATTCATTACATTCATTCACTTCCACCAGTTTTGCAATAATTGGATTCCTTTAGTAATGGATTTTCATTAATTGGATTATTGTTTCAGCAGTGCTTTTCCAGCCATTTTTCTGGTTTGTTTTGAATGGGAAACAGAAAGCTGGCCAACAGAGATGTTGGCATATGTGAAGTGGAATGTTTTGTTTTCAGGTCACTTAATGAGAAAAGCTGGAATGAAACTTGTGTTATTTAGATCAGTATTGTGCCTATGGTAAATAGCAGTTGCTTTAGTTTAATATATGCTTTATGATCATTATACACTCTTATGATGTGACTATCAGAAAATTTAGGTTGATGAACCTTCATTTTTAAGAGAAATGGCAAAATTTAAACCAAATTAGTGTGTGCACAGGAAAAGTTCTCAAAATTGTCTTGTAGTTAGTCACCCACCAGGAATATATTTGCTGTGTACTGACCTTGGAGAGGCAAAGGTTAATAATTCCACAAAGTCCTTAATAGCATTCAGTGTTTGGCACAAGAGAATTAGCAATGTATTACATTCATATAACCACTTACAAAACTTGATTGCGTGGCTGATTATAACCTCCTCCAGGAGTTCTACTTCTTTGCCTTTCATGCATCATATAATAAACTATCTGTGGTATTTTCTCTTAGCAGAATCATTAAGGCTTATTACTAAATCAAAGTCCTTGTCTGATCTTTTGTGCTTTTGCACACGAATTCATGTGTCCTACGTAGGGGTCCCATGCAGCTCAGTGAATGTGCAATTCAATTCAAAGTGCAACATATTCTCCCCTTTTCAAGCAAGATTTAACTTGGTATTTTACATTCAGCCTGTACCATAGGAAGTAACCTACAGAGGTTTACTTCTTTCTATGTGGTTAGGCTAGCCCTAAGAAGATACAAGTTAGATAAATACATGTGACCCTTACAAGAGGACAATGAAAACTCATGACACGTTACAGTAAACGCACTATTCTTTCAGCAGTCCAAGGCAGACACATACGCACCTAGGATGCATTGCTCTTTAGAACCTAAGTGATTGTTAGGAGACATGGCAGGTGCTAAAGACATTGCTGAGCTGCAGGGTGGGAATTTGATCAGCCTTTTTTCCACAATGATATACTGTGTCCAAACTCCCACATGCTCAGACCACATTTCTGTTTTAAATGTTTACTGCGCATCTACATCTTTTAGTGTGCGTGCCCCCAGCATGCACTTCTCTTCATCCATTACCCATACAACAAAACTTTTGGACTAGCTGACTGTTCACTGTTATGCAGCTAGCATGACTGTCATTCGCTATAAGGTCTGTCATTCAGTTTTTGTAATAAGAAACATTTTGTCTATACTACATAGTTCTTTTTTTTTCTGTAAGTTTTGTGATGAACAACAAATTCTACATAGATAATGCATACGATATAGTATGTATGCATTAATTTGGACATATATGGGTACCTCAGACCAAGCAAACATAGTTAGTTAACTCACTCAGTCCTAATACCTGGCAGGAAAAGGCAGTAGGGTCACTCCATCTAACTTAAGCTTTTAAATGTAATGTATGCACCAATCTAGACAGCGGGAGGCAATGTGGATAATGCCTAGAAAAATTCACAGCCTATTTTTTAATTGTGCAGCTTCCAAAATTAAGCACAGACTTTTAAAAAGCATTCAGACATCTCTTGTGGCTACAAAAGGTGTTAGCATCCTATATTCTGGATTATTCTGAAAGTCTGGCTTTTCATTATCTTTTAGTGGGAGATAAAGTATAACACATATGCATTCATATGTGTATTTTCATGTGTATCCACATACTTCCTTATTTCCACATATGTTTAAATCTAAAAGGATATTTAAAAATATAAATCTTACAGAAATTAAAGAAATCTAAATATCTAATTTAATACTCAACTAGATATCTTTATGGGCAACAGCCCTTACAGCTGTCAAATATCTGCTGTACTCAGCAGAACAGAATACCATGCCATCTCCACTCTTTCTATTTTTTTCCAGTTTGCAGCTTGATTACCTTCTTAATGACTAATATTGGGGTAAGATGAAATTCCTTTTGACTCAGTAGACCAACTTCAGCTGAATCTTACATTAGTGGTTGAATTCGCTGAACTGAGAAGGATTTGTTCATTGTGAAGGTCACAGACTAAATGATCTAAGACTTTTTTGTGAGTCATCCATGTAATTGCAATGCATGGATAATTTTCATACTTCAGTAACAACTAGGGAACTGTACCAATATTATTAATTAAAAGAGGTATTATTATGCTATAAATGTGATTTTTAAATCTGAAGTAACACTTCAAAATTTCATGCCAAACTACCAAGATAAGAAAGTATGACTGAAACCATTATATTTCCCATCTGTGCAGTTTTTTTCTCATGGCTTTTGTTGCTTGAGGTTATCTTTGCTCTTGTGCCTTATTGATGGATCAGTTATTCTTTTACTAATCCATTTGAACTAAGAAAAATACCTTAACTGGCATACTTAATTACAGTCATGTAAGGAGAAAAATGTATGTTGCAAACTGTGAGCTTTCTGCCCACAGTATTCTCACTGACTACAAGCAAATAGTTTTAAATCAATATTTTATGAATGACATGGATATTTTACCTGATGCTAAAATACAGCAGTGCTTTTCCCTGTCAGAAAACTCATGCTGTCACATGTCTGCTTCCATAAGAGACCCCCTACATCATGTACCTAACTATAGAGTACCTCAGATTTATCTTAGGAAGTAATTAGCTACTATTAATGAATTTTATAAAACTCTTTTGCAATAGGAACAATAACAAACATTTCAAAGTCTAACTCACAAGTTATCAGCCTTAGAATTTTTCTGTTGAAAGTTTTAAAATCTTTTCTCTGTTCTTACTATGTTTTACTGTAAATGCACTTTGACCTATAAATAAATTTATAACTTAATTTAAATCCTGAGAAGTTATTTCAGGTTCTTTTATAACCATTTTGATGCTGCTGATATTTTATGAATATGCTGTTTATTAACTGCTGCTTTCAATTAAACCCTTTTTTCAGAAAGGCAATTATTCTGCATCCCACTATAGGGAAAATTAGACAAACGTTGAAGTTGTTCTTCCTTAACTGTAGAAACTACAAAAAGATGTAGATATTTTTTTTAACATTTTAGTCAAAATCATGCAACAGATGGATACTGAGACAGAACAAAATGCAACAACTCTATGGGCTATAATTAAACTCACAAAGAAAATTAATATCATAAACACAGCTCAGTCTAGCACAAAGTAATTCTGTGGATTCAATAAAAAATTCTTCTTTACTGACAGATTCACTGTCTGATTTTTTAATAAACAAGAGAGCAAATAAAGGGCCTTATGCACATCTTGTAGTAAATGATTAATTTACAAAGACTGTTTTGCCTTACCTATCCTATAGCCTGATAAAGTCAAGAATGTTTTTTAACTGATGGAAACTGCATGCTGTCAATGGTCTTGAAGAGATAATGTAACCCGTATAAGTCCAATTACAATTAAAATTGCTTGGAAGAGGTTCTTTCTACTAGGAAACAACAATTTCTAGTGTAGGAAATCAAGCTTTATCATAACAATACTATCCATGGAAAGAGTGTTTTTCTCTCAGTCTTTTATATCGTAGCATCATAGAATGGCTTGGGTTCGAAGGACCTCAAAGATCATTTAGTTCCAACTGCCCTGCAATGGCCAGAGATACCAGCTGCTAGATTGGGTTGCTCGGGACTCCCATCCAACGTGTCAGTAGTTAATTTTATTGCACTTATTTTATTCCCTTTTTTTTTTTTGGTCCAACTCTTTATATTTTTACTTCACTACTGCATTACAAGTACATGAAATGCCCTTCCAAATTTACACACAAAAATAAGACTTCATTAACGCTTTCCATTCAGAAAATTGTTGTATTTTCAGCTTTTGCAAGTGAACTACATTGTCTTAACCAAAGCAACATGGATAGATACCTTTCCTCTTCTACAGTCTGATTCCTAGGTCAGGTATGGACTGATTTAGCAATACAGTAGCCCAGCATTTCTGAAAAATATTACAGTGCCTTCACTTCTACAAGCAGATATCTTTTTGGCACAGTAATTCTCTGCTGCTCTTTCAGAGACACTGAAAGGCCAGAAAAGGGTACAAAAGGGCCTAAGCAAAAGGCTGGGTAGGGTCTTTGGTATCCACAGTGAAAGAATTTTGAAAAGCAAAACCTCATTAAGAAATGCAGCAAGGGCATGATTCAACTGTTTTCAGCCATACCACCTCACATCAAAGACAGTCTGGTCTTTTGAGGTTGGCTTGTCAAACTGAATTTAAAATTGGCTCTTCTGAGTAGTTATCAAAGGTTTGTAATGGCTAAACTAAGATAAATGCTTTTGATCCAGCTGGTCATGATTTCTCCTAGTGTTTCCTACTTTGAAACCTCTACTGCATTTTGCTAGCCAATTATACATATAGTTATATATATACAAATGTTCATGAATCTCTTTCCATCTTAGTACAAGAAGTGACAAAACCCTGAAAAGACAAATTTCCAGCTCAGAGGAGGCTGAGCTTGGTCCAATTTTATATCTATGCACAGTGTCTGAATCAGCTGAAGTGTGGGACACTTGGGAATAGAAATCCATAACATCTTCACAGGCAGAACTTTTACTATGGAAATAAAATTGCTCAGTACTGAATGCTTTCTTTTCTATGTTCATCTTCCTCTCTAAACAGTGATATATCATTATTATTATTATTATTATTATTTTTATAATTTCAACAGTTTTGATGGGATACACAATGAAAAGCAATTCAGCTAATTCAGAGAATTACATTATACTTTCCTCTATAGAAATTTTACTATAAACTGTTGGCAAGCAAGACAAAGCTAAAAAAAGTTGGTTAATTTGAAGTCATCTAACAAAATAGGACCCTGAAGATATGAATGGAAGTAAGAGTACTAAATATCTTTGGTTATAAGTATTTCAAAAGTTTCAGTTAGCTGTACAGTATCCTGAATAACCAGTACTTGTTTCAGAGTTACTCTGCATCATTTTAGGCCTTTGTGAATATGGACTTGGAAATTTGGCGGAAGAATGGAAGGGATTCCTGACTGAAGTGTTCTGGCTCAGCCACAACCAGAGCTTTAAATCAATTTATTGAATTTTCAGATTTTTTGTCTGAACTAGACTCCTTTGTGACATAAAAAATTATTTTTATTTTTATAAACTATTCCTTGCTGAGATAGAAACACAGTCAAACTCTAAAATGACAATTCTAAAACCTGGTTTGGAAATTAATTTTGTTCTGAATAGCATAGAGCATTTTAAGAAAAGCTAGGTGGTCCCAGTCACTGACTGAAACTTTTATCAGCTACTTGAGAACAACATTTGCTATCTTTTTACCAGCAACTCTGGAATGCTTTCAGCCATATTTTATTAGCAATAGAGGAATGAGAAAGTGTACTTCACAATCAGCATGGAAATATCAGCTTATAGATTTATTTCAATTGAAAGACAATGGAATAAATGAGAACTTTTCTTGCCAGAAGAAATAAGTAAAGTGGCGGGTATTTAGACTAGGGAAACACAAGATTATTTGCACTGAAGCCTGCAGAAGTGTTGCTGCTTTACATTTTTTAAAATTATGTGCAGTTGTTTAGGTGTCCAAATATTTACTTAGAAATCTATTTGAAAATCTCGGGTTTGTTAACCATGGTTTGTTTATATTTTTAGGTATCAATTCACCTATCTACATGTAATTGTGTACTGCCATTTAAATTGCTTCAGGGTAGCCTACTTGATTTGCCATATCTCTCAGCTCACAGGGAATGTCACCATACCTTATATGTCACAAATAAAATTTTATCACTGTGGGTTGCTGAACCAAGTCAGATCTTTGAAGATAAAGATAACATCCTTGCAGACACATACACATAAATGCTTATATTTACATTTATATGAATGTAAATGTTTTTGATCACATATTTAAATTTTTTTTTAGTGCTGTTCTGTGTTTCTTATTTTCAGCTGAAGGACAAAAATATGGTTGTGGTTGGTGAACAAAATTGTTCTTTAGGCTCAGCTGCTCTGAGCACAACAGCAATTTAGACACTGTAGACACCCACAGGTTAACACCTACATATGGGTTTCTTAATACTGATTTCATCTGTAGATATCCAATAATTATAAAGAAAGTTAAATGTATTAGGACTAGATCCAAAGAAATAGTTGCAAAAAAAAATGTACTAAAAAAAATGTGCTTGCTTTAGTATCTCTCATAGAGGAGTATGGATTCTCCTGCGTACTTCAGCCAGAGCACAAGTATGTCTATCAGAAAGAACTGACATGTTCTCATGCTTCAGTGACATATTTATAATAGTATGGTACTTCCTTATTTATCAGCATCCATACCAATGAAATGTAATGGTAAATGCACATTTAAATAGCTCTGAATTCATGGAGTGCTTAGGACAGTAAAAGCTTCCAAATGAGTAATTGCTGCACACAGACAGCTTTCACAACCTAAATTGCTTAGTGTCTGGACTTTAAAATAGTGTGTGTTTTTATTAGTTAATCTCCAGGCACTGTAGGAAAGGCAAAAACGTACAACAGTATTCATATAAGAAATGAATGCAGTACAGTATTAGTGGGAAAGAACAATCAGAACTGTTTCCTCCTGGGAACCGTTATAAAAAGTAGACTGGAACAAGTTTCTTGCCTGAAGATAGTTACAAACACAGCATATTTTTTGTTAAACCACATTTTTGTAATTTCAAGTTTAAAATACTTCTCAGAAGTTTTCCATGACTTTCCAACTTACCCTCACAATATATTCTGATGAAGAAAATATACAGGGCCTGGGGGTTATAATTTTCTTACTTGCAGATAGATACTGTTAGTGCGGGCAAGACTTTTCTTCAATATAAGCAAGATTCTTGAAACTGAGCTAGCTCTCTTTTAAAAATCCGTGTCTAAAACAAAATGTCATACTCCTATCTGCAACACATTTCATATTTGATATCTACTATATTGTATGTGTAAATTCATTCTGAACATGAGCTTGATAGATGCTTTTGTGGAATTTGTCAAATATCCAAATTGAAGACTGACTACAATTTTCCATATCATTTGTATTTTAGCATACTGAGTGCCTCTTTTTTTTTTCTTTTGTCAAGAAAGGCAGAGTAGAAGCTTGTTCTTCTAATTGTTCTGATTCTATTCTAACATTGAATGTATTCAGTATTGTAGTACTATATAAGATAAATTTTAAAATACAGAACAGCAGTTGACAGGGTGTTTCCTACTAGTTTGATGCACAATAAAAACAGAGAGAAACTATAATAAATGGATAGCATATTTTTTATGTTGTCTGGATTACCAATTGTAAATTAGCGCTTCCACTTTCATCTCACAGATGATAAGCTTAGGCAGCAACCCTGCTTACATGATTTATAAATCTATAGAGACATATCTACATGTTACTTGTGGTACCCTTGACTGTGTATGCAGTAATGGAAGAATGAAAATATCCATTTAATAATATCAAAAACATCTATTTGCTCACTATATAAAAATCAAATTATTTAAAAATATATTTTTTTTATTTTTTCTGTTGGCTGATGTCAGATAAAAAAACACATACTCCTTGTTTTTATTTCTGCAGTTCTGAGCACTTGTTTTATTAACATTCTTATTTGTGTGGACTTTCTTAGGTTATATTCAGTTGGAGGTCGGGATGGAAGCTCGTGTTTGAGTTCAATGGAATATTATGATCCTCACACAAATAAATGGAATATGTGTGCTCCTATGTGTAAGAGAAGAGGAGGTGTAGGAGTGGCTACATGTGATGGGTTTCTTTATGCTGTGGGAGGCCATGATGCTCCTGCTTCTAACCATTGTTCTCGACTGCTTGACTATGTAGAAAGGTATTCAATTATACATGCTTTTTTTTAATAGAAGATAATGTCTGGTAGCATAATTTTCTTATGTTTGTGATGGTAAAGTTAAACAGACTTGCTTGAAAAATTCTGTAAGGGTCTGTAAAAGATGATTTCTTTGAAATTTATTGTCTTTCCTTTTTATTCCTATTTATTATCATGAGCACAAAAGTCCACTCTTTTCACATAGCATTTAAGTAATCTGTTCTTTTAAGGCACTATATTACACATTGCAGAATTATAAACTATACTTTGTAGAGATCAAATTTTTTCCTTGAAATAATTTTGTTTAGAATTTTTGTTTAAATTTTGTTTAGAAATATTTTTTAACTCTAAAAACATAGCTAAGCAAAGAAGAAATAAACAATTGCTTAAGTGATGGATATTCATAGTACAATATATTGTTTCCTTTAGCAACATTGCCACTTTCTAATGTGTTAATATAGGCCTTATACACTGTATTTACAGTACGCTGAGTTTTGCAAGTAGATATTCTACAAAGTCAAGAATATCTAGTAGGGCACTATAGCACAGTTGAAGTGATTATAGCATTCCATTTAAAGGTATTCTTCGAATGTTTCATGAAGGTTTTTTCTGTTTCTGTATCCTATAAAATAGAATAAGGAAAACACACTCTCCAAATATGTACAGGTTACAAAAGTTAAAGTAGATATGTTTGAGTAGATGGTTTATCTTAATGCACAATTAAGACTGGTGCTGGGAGAGATTTATCTATTTATTTATTTTCTGAAGGGGTTAAACTTTAGTTAAATGTCACTCATTGCTTCTGCTGAATCTGGATTGGCATTCAATATTTAATCAAAAAATTATAAGTTAAAACGTACTCCTTATGTTATCCATATGATTTTGAGGAATCTTAGACACGTTGCCATCTCTAATGTATATGTAAGAAAAGATCATAGGCTGCCAAATACTTTACTTTCCATCTCCAGCAGATGGACAGTTAATAAGAGAAATCCCATGATACCTGTACTCTATGGACTATCTTTGTGGACTTTCATTTATAAGGAACAATAATGAGCATTTTCAGTGAAATAAATTTATATTAAGAGTACTAGTGACAGTAGTATGAGATCTTTTCAACTACTTCTGCTTATTGGTACTCATATGGGAGCTCTTCTTTCATTTTTCTTTCTCTGAGAATAAAACCCTTCTGGTATTGAAGATGAACCATCCCATCACATTTGTCTTTCTCAGGGGAGACTGTAACAATGAGCTAAACCACATATCCTTATGCTGTGTTATGTACTGGTATTGGAATGACATTATACTGTGTTCTTCGTCTAGGTATTTTTCCACTGATAGAAAAAAAATGTGGATAATGTACCTCATGAATAGTAAGCTTCGAGACTAAAAGTTGGGACCAACAACTCATAAGACTATTGGCTTATGTAGAGTGGATGTGAATTAACTGGTGGACTCCACTAAAATGGGAAAAAACTCTCCTGGCCCTTCCAGTGGTTGATTAGTTTATAAGATGGCTGGGATGTTATTTTGTGTGTCTGGGTTTTTATTCAAAAATTATACATAATTTTCAAAAAAATAAAAACTTCTCAATAACTTAGGGAAACAAAGATTAATGATTACAGTAAGTTTTTTTTTATATCTCTCTGAAAGTTTTACTTTCTGTAAGTATCTAAGACATGTTTTTTAACTAAGTTTCTTCTTCAGTCATTTTGTCATTCTGATACAGGCTGATAGGATGTGCATTATTCAAACACAATTTGCTCCTGGAAGACTGTCAAACCAGACATAATACTTTAAAATTTATCTTTGAGATTATGCAAATATAGTGATAACAGATATATGGTTTTTAAATGCTATTGCTAAAATTCTGCTCAATAGTAATTAGGACTTCCAGATTAATCTCTTCTATGGATAACACAATTTTAAAGAATTTCCTATGGATTCAAGCATTCTGATATAAAATAAGAGTTATGTTTTTCTCCTCTTCACAAGCTGGCAAATGTTCTATTCCTTTTTAAAGGTAAAACAACTAATTCCTTTTTAAGAATTATACAATTTTGAAATATTTTGGCATATTTCATAAAGTAGCTTCCTTTTTCAGATGTTACTCAAAACCTGATGGATGCTAAAAACATAAACATTTAATCTATAGTGTTTCCCCTTCATCTCACCTTGATTTCAAAATTGATTTCTTTCCACATTCCCATCCAGTGACTTTCACTGGATGGGAAATAGTTTCAGCTAGAGGCATAGGATGCTGTTGTTGAAAAGCTCAGAGTCTTTGAAAAAAATCCATTCAAATTTTCTTTTTCTTTTGCTTGTTACATATTCAAGCAATGTTTGAAAGTATTTGCCTCTGAAGTTATGAAAGACATTTATAATATATCTAGATATTTAACTTCAAACTTCTTAAGTAAGGCTAGAAAAATGAAAAATTTTGAATAATAAAATTAGTAAAAGTAAGAAAATTAGAAATGAAAATAAAAACATACAATATGATCAAGGTTACAGATAATTCTTTTATTATCCAATTTAAAGGTTGTATTTATGAACCAGAGGGCTGTTACAAGCAAAGCACTGTAACATTGCTGTTGTAGTACTTTGCTTGTACTAAAAAAAAAAAATAAAATAAAATTTTTCATTGTTCAAATATGTGGGACTTCAAATAGTATCCCTACTAGTTGCTTAATGCAAATGTCACAGACTGAAATAGTAACAGGTGCTAGAATTTTCCTTTTTTTTCTAAAACTTATGTATTTACAGCTTTCTGTAAGATTATTAACTCCTAGTTAAGAAAGTTTCGACTATAAGAAAATATATCGAAAGAACTTGCCTCTCCCCCCAAAAAGCTAACTTACAGCTAATATTGTCTCATAGAGCTGAAGGAGAAAGTGGCTCGATACCTAATTTTATGTAACAATATAGTAGGTAGAGGGCCTGTAAATAAAGAAAACGTTAGCCATTATAGAGGAGTTACCTCATTATTATTTTAGAGAAATCATCATGCTCAAAGTGTGACCTACTTTACACTTTTAAGCAACTTAATAAAGTCGGGCAAAGGATTTGTATTTTCTCCACTGATAATCAAGTGATTCTACTACGTGGTAGAGATGGTTAATGACAGATTAAATTAATTCTATCATACTATGATACAGTATTCTATTTTAGTAATACTTGACATCTAAAAATGAGGTATCTAGTTTAACCTAATACTCCAGACATCCATAGTAACAAACTCTCAAAAGATATTTTATTGCTGCTTTATGGATGTCCAAAACAGATACAATGGAATGACTTCTGAAATTAAATAATTTTACATTGTTAATGAGTATCTAAATTAATACCTAGGTTCAATGTTTAATTTTTAAATTACTGTCATTATACAAAAGGAATTTTTCCCTCGGTTTTAAAAATTCAGTGGTGATTATGCCTTAAAAACAGTATTACTTTCCTTACTTGAGCAAATAGCAGGAGGAAAATGTAAATCCTATGCAGTTAAGCATATTCCCTGAATACCTGGGAAGGTTTTCTGGTTGTGAACATTGTATAGTATAATTTCAGAAATTAAAATATAGTGAAATTTAATTTTAGAAATAATTTTTTTAATATGATACAAGAAATATCCTACTTAAAATGTATGCATAAATATATGCATACATCCAGATATTGATCATATATCTTTCTCAAATCTCTTTATGACACATTATCCTACAAATACCTTAGTTTATTCTAGAAGATTAGCTGAGCAAAAGTTTCTGATCAACCTTTGGGAACACAATAAATCTGTATCTTTTCTTTGCTGTTAGGAAGAGTATTTTTGAATAGGATGCTAAAGGATGGTTTTTTCCCCAGGAAAAAAAGGACTATATTCAAGTAAAAATCACCATATATTGACACTTATCTTTTCCCTGCACATCCAGTTTCCTTTCTCTTTTCTCAGATATGATCCAAAAACTGATACATGGACAATGGTGGCTCCACTAAGTATGCCTCGAGATGCTGTTGGTGTCTGTCTCCTTGGTGACAAATTATATGCAGTAGGTGGCTATGATGGTCAAACATACCTGAACACTATGGAAGCATATGACCCACAAACTAATGAGTGGACACAGGTAATCATAAAGTCTATTTTTTGTATTATGCTATATAAATATTATATACTATTATGTTGCTACCTTTCAGACAAAATTCTTGTTCTGATCAATTTCCGTATTAAATTAATTTTTTCATCTTTCTTCATGCAGAAGTAATATCATAAAGAATATCAAAATGGTCCTAGAATTTTAATTGGTAACCAGCATGTCCTGAAGATCCTTCATATGAAAATATGAATTTCATTCTTCTAATATAATTTCATTCTTCTATTCCATTTTCTTCTGTTTGACAGATATTTTGAAATGTTGAACTGTATGTATGTCTTTAATTTTGAACCATAAAAGAATTAATAGGTATAATAGAAATAGTAATATATGCAAGAAGCTGGGGGCAAGTGATTTGGTTGTAGAAGGAATGTACTTTATGTCACAGTTTGCTGGAAAGATTTTAATTCATTGCATAGACTTAAAAAGAAACAAAAAATTATTTCAACACTTTTTGTTATTAGTCCTGTTGCAGACTTGCTGAAAAAGTAATTTTTTCCACCATTGTAGATGTTTACATCTGAATTAGTCGTCCTAAGTTCTCTTTAAAGTTAATGAAGAAAAGTGCATGCTTTGAAAGCATGATCTTATCCTAAAATAAGCATTTAAAATAGGTGTGATATGTTATACTCAAGAATACTTATTTCTTTTTGAAGTTGTAAAGGGAAGCTTCTGTTGAGAAGCTTAAATGTAGACATACACATAGAAATCCCTTGCATATCAACAGTTCACAAAATTAATGACAGCTCTAAAATTAATTCCTCTTTCTTCTGTTCTCACACTTGTCAGATGAAAGACATCAGGTAGGAGTAAGTAATTTTTAAAACTACAATACTAGAGCAGTGTGGTTTGTATTTATTTTTAGTGGTTTTGAGCATTTTAGAATAATGTTGACACAGCACTTTGGCAATTATTGCATAGCTTGTTCCTGTTCAGTTAATTTCTATCTGTTTTTCTGCAGATGGCATCCTTAAATATTGGAAGAGCTGGCGCCTGTGTTGTAGTCATCAAACAACCATGACTTTGTCAGCACTGCTTAGAATTTTACTGACTGTGAAATGATTATTTTTCTATGAGACAAAGAGAATGATAATTTCACAAGAACAAGGATTTACACAGTGAATACTCTGTTGATCAGAAACTTGAAGTTTGAAAGTGAGAAAGATTAAGTATTTATGTCCTATAAAATCATAAAAACTGTTCACAGTCAGTGGACAAGAAAAAAAAAACAACAGAGTGTGTAGGCGTAAATATGTGAATGTGGAGTAGTAAGCTCAAGTTCTCATGAATGTGTCCTGGAGAACTGGATTAGCAAGGTAAAGCTCTATACAAGGAGCAGAAAGGAACATGAAAACAGTTTTTGTGGCTGCAAGAGAACTGCAGAAACATAAAACTACATTTAATAAATTTGAAACTGTGGTTTTTGAAAAAGAAGAGTTGATAGTAATATAATTTTTTTCTGTCCACAACCCTCAAATGGGTTGTGGCCTTCTCATTTAAATGGGCAATTTGATTCTTACTGAAGGGAAGAGGTCAAATGGTCTGGATATTCATAATGGCTGAGCTGTCACTTTATAGTAGGAATAAAAACAAAACTAAAAGTAAACTTGTTTTGTATCTTCAGATTGTACCTCCTTGCCAGTTTTAACACGTCTTATAAATTAATCTACTGAATGGGAAGACTGTGTGTTTAATCAAATAATACATAAAGCAATCCTGTGGCTGCACTGGGGCTTTGTTGCAAATATTGGAGTCAAAAGAACAGTTTCCTAATTCTTTCTTAGTCTTATATTCAGTTTAAGCATGTGGGCTCTACTCTCTTTGTTTAATGCATTCTTCTGCATGTTAGAAGCTCATGACAAGCTGAAAAATTGATATTGTTCTTTCAGTGCATCATGTATCAGATGAACCCTGACCAGAACAGTCTATAGAACCTCCTCTAATATTTCAAGAGGGAGAAAAGTCCTACATTTTAGTTCTTTCTAATGCTCGCAAATTTTACCTAACTAGAGCTGGCAATTTATGACTTTCCACTTATGACTGAGAAAAACTGAGAATAACTCCCAGTAGACAATTCAGAATAAATGCAAGTGAAATAAGGAAAAGTATACCATTTGATCTAATAAAGTTCATATGGTAAATATACTAGTGTCATCTGTACTTCCCTTTAGAGTTGATAATTTCTGCCAGTAATGATACTTGGAGCTTTTGCTTTGTGAGTGGATTTAACGCTGATGCTTTCCGTCTGCTCAGCTGAATCAGTTAGAACCTAAGGCCACTAATGGAATATGAAATTCTGCTATTCAGGGAGGTACAGTTTCTGGGAACAATTCTACCAAGTATACTTCTTTAAAGCCCTGCTGATCCTTTAGGAAACATTTCATGGTCCAAAAGCAGAAACCTCACAATCCTCTGTCGCTAGCAATTTTGAGAAGTAATTCTGGTTGCACTAAAACCAGTTTTCCAATGGAAACCTCCGAAGCTATTTGAGATGAAAAATTACATACAGCTTCCAGCTTGGGACATTTTATTTGAAGATATGTCTTTCTGCCTAACAGCATCAGCATGCATGGAGATCGTTGTTTACTGTTGCAAACTGAACTTCAGTTCTGAAGCCTAAGTATACTGTATTAAATCTTTTAAATACCTCTCTGTACTAATTTGAAATCAACCAAAAAATCTTCATATTGGTTTTCTACAGCCACTTGGCTTTTGAATTGCAATTAGTCTTCCACAGGCAAGCATGTCCATTTTTCTCCAACCACAAGAAGCTGTTGAATAAAAGATGTTACCTCTCTAAAGATTTTGCTTCACATAAACACAAGCTTCTAAGATGAAATGAAGAAGATTCTAGCATTATAATTGTAATATTAAGTATAGACATTGGCATTTGGTTCTCCTACACAGATACCTAATGAACTTAGAAACTGAATTTTAATTCTATTCCCAGAACTTTCTTTTTATTACATTATGTCCATACACAATAGAAATATGATTGTTCTACCTATTTATTGATCTTCAAAATTGGATTATTTCTACTGATTGTATCTGTGGCAGATTTGTTTTCTGTGCCTTGTTCATTCTTATCCTCAATTTGTCTTCTATTTTATTTTTGATTCTCAATTTCCTTTTACATTTTTTCCATTTGCCTTTATTTTGCCAAAATGGAACATGATTCTCATGTGAAATTTTTCAGACTATTCCACTTTTCTAATGCTGAAAGAATAAAATTTTTAATTGTTTTATTTAGGTTATGTAAAATCTAGCCACAATAAGAGCCAAAATTGGCTTTCATATTCTTTTTATGCAACTACATCAATATGCTCTGGAGTCTCTTCTAGAGAGAATTTGTGGATAATTTTTTATTATTTTTTTTCTTACTATTACGTTTACTGTTATTGAAAACAATAATAATTTTACCTTTATTTTCACAGGGAATGCATTTAAATTGAAGTAGTCTATAATTGTAGTCTTGGTTTCTGCGATTCATTAAGACCTGTTTTTTATTTATAAGACTTAAAATGACTTCTGATACACTGAATTGTGCTAAACAATATTACATTTACAGGAAAAGATGTTGTCTTTTCAAAAAACAGATAACCTCATTGTTAGTGATCTAGCATGGTTTCTTTTCTCTCACATAATTTTGAAATCATACTTGAAAATTGATTTCAAAGTATGAAAATCAGAGTGGAGTCAGAACTGCAACAGATATTAGTGTGATGGTCAACTCCAAACTTGCACAATTAGTTTCAGTGAAATCAATAACTGAATTCCTCAAAATGCTGCTTTTAAATTTTATAGTTTAATAGTCTAAGTATGGTCTCAAATGTTAGCTTTTTCTCTATATTTCCAACTTTTTTATTCAAGAGCATCAACCAGCTTTATTAGAAAGTCCTTCCCCCCAGGTGGGGCTTTTGGTGTACCAGTGGCTAATAGCCATTCTGGGGCTGATCTAGAGGCTCCAGGTGGTGGGGTGTGGAGTAGTGCACTGGCCCACCTTGGCCGAACTTGTCCTGCCCCCACACCCCCAACTTTAGTCATTTTGAGCCAGTAATAATTTTCTCCAGTCTCTCACAGAAGGGACCTTAAAATCATCTAGTTCCAATCCCTCTGTCATAGGCAGGGAAACCTTTTACTAGGACATGTTGCTCAAAGCCCCATCCAGCCTGGCCTTGAACACTTCCAGGTATGGGGCACCCACAACTTCTCTAGGCAACATGTTCCAGTGCCTCACCAAGCTCACAGTAAAGAATTTCTTCTAATATTTAATTTAAACCTGCTCTCTTTCATTTCAAAGCCATTACATGCCTTTGCAAAACACCCCTTTCCAGTTTTATTGAGGCACTTAGAGGGCTGCTTTAACGTATCTCTGAGATATCTCCAGGCTGAACACTCCAACTCTCTAGCCAGTTTTCATAGCAGAGGTGCTCCAGCCCTCTGATTATCTACATGGCCCTCCTCTAGATTTACTTGAATGGATCCAGGTCCTTCTAATGCTGCTGGCCCCAGAGCTGTACACAGTACTCTAGGTGGTGTCTCACGAGAGCAGAGGGGAATAATCACTTCCTTAGACATGCTGGCCCCTCTTCTGATGCAACCCAGGATACAGCTGGCTTTTTGAGCTGCAAGCACACGTTGCCAGCTCATGTTGAGCTTCTCATCCAATAACACCCACAAATTTTTCTCCTTATTGCTGCTCTCAATCCATTCTCTACCCAGCCTGTATTTGTGCTTGGGATTGTCCCAGCCCAGCTACAGGACCTTGCACTTGGCCTTGTTGAACTTCATATGGACCCACCTCTCAAAACTTACAAGATCCCTCTCTAGGCTCCAAGTCTCTCTTTCTGCCTCTGTCATTGAACTGGTAGTAGTGAGATGGATTGAGATTTTGCCCCCTGCCCCCCAGAAACTTTAGTTTAAAGTTCTTTCATTCATGACCAAATTTTCTTCTTGGAGTGCTTACAGAAGCAATATCTAAAAGACAAAATAAGTGCCTTCCCCAGAAGAGGAAATTCTTATAACGGTGGCAGTGCTTTTAATATTTATTAATAAAATTACTAAAGAAATCATAGAAGAAATTACATTTTTGCAGGGCTTTAATTAGTTATTTAACTAAACAAAATCAAGAAAAATACCATAGCACATTATGTCTCTGTTTTTCACATTAATTAATATTTCTGATTTAATTCCTTTCAAAATGCTAAATAGTTAAACTTCAAAAATAATTCTCTAGACAATGTTTGAGGCTGTATAAATATGGAATATAATTCAAGTTGAAATCAATAGAAAAAATAATCAAGAAAAATAGGTAATTTTTTTCATGTGACACTTTTGATCTGTTTCTACAAATATTGTGGTGTTAAAAAATCCATTTTGCAAAATAAATACTAACCTTGTGATCCTCTGTTCCTTCTGGAACTGTTGGTTACTTCACAGTTTTGGACCCTTCCTTTTAGTTATTTTTTACATTTACTTTTCATTATTGACAATGATGGATGCTAGAAATATAATCCCCATTAGAAAATATCTACATAGAAAAATGTCATTTACTAGCTAGCACTTTATTATTGACATTATGTGATCCAGTTTTATTGAGAAGTTTTGCATTGAAATCAGTCACAAATAAGACAATAAAAAGATCTGTAGGTAAGAATGTTGTTGCTTTGGCTTTAATTACAACTGTTCAATATGTATTTTTATACATGTTCTTGCAATCAAAATATTGTTTATAACCAAAAGTAAATTTAAAAAAATCCTTTTACATATAGAACAGTCTTTTATTCATATGAAACTGGTCAAATTATTACGGCAATTTTAGGATGCTTTCAGGGAATTGCCTGTCTCATAATTTTACTCCATTAAGCTAACATTCATTGATGTAAGGGAATGATTTTGGCATAGACAAAGGATCTTTTCCTTGAGTAACATTCTCTTCTACAGAAAATTGCCAGCAGTTGACCATTATTTTAAATCTACATATGTTAAAATATATCTAGAAAGCTCTATATATTATTCAGATAACTTTTATATATTTAGAAGGCCCAAATAAATTCCCCTAAATATATTTGCCAATGACTTAAACACTTTTAAATTACTTCAATAAAAATAACTCACAAATGAATTTGAAGTTATGCAAGTTTTAATGGCTCAGACCTTGATGTCCATGAGCAAACACTAGAAATACCATGCATTGTGATCATAAATGTAATACAGTTTTTCCACAACAGAATTCACATCTTGGAAGACTTCCTTATTACTGTACTCACAGTGAACGGGGCAAAACAAAATGTGACCTATTATCTATGACTTTGCCCTAGGTATTTCATGAGGAATAAGTAGAGAAGGCATTTCTGAAAAGACTTTAAAAAGCTTTTGTAACTGTTATCAGTAGCAATATTAGATTACATAAATAATCTTGTAATATTCTTCAGCATTATTCTAAATCCAGTGTAAAGCTGCTCAAGTTGATAAAACCTTGCATTTCCTTCCAAATTCCCTTATATTTCTACTTCATAGTACATTGGGGATGTATGCTTATGGACAGAGAGACTGCTCAAAATCATTAAATCAGCAAAAGTTTGATTTCCATGTGTAGGACTTCAGCTGTTGAAAATTAAACCATAAGGAAAAATACTACCACAGATAAGAAATGTAGTGGCAGGGAACAATACAACCTCAAATCACTTGCTATCCACAGCTTCACCTTGAGGAATCTATGGAGCTGCCAAATCCATCACCCTCTAAGGATTACAAAAGTAGTCCAAGCTGAGGTATAAGCACCTTAAGCTTCTGTAACCCCATATTTTCCCAGATTTCCTATGATCACATGATGCTTAAAAATGCATAAAACTTGCAATAATAATTATAAATCCTCCCTTGCAGAAGTCTAGTACTCCTCAGAATTAGGTCTGTGAACCAGGTCCATGTTCAGTCTTCTTCACTTGGAAGGCTAGGTGGGTGGGTTAAGTCTGGTATCTTTACTAAACTGTTTCTGATGTAGCTAACAAAAGTCACTGAAGAGGGCTACCTTTGATGGTCTCCAGGAAGAAATATTGTTCCAAAGGTGAGATATTTCAATTAAATGGATGAGCATTCAGCTTAATCACCCCCACATAAGTGTCTAATACCATCTGAGATGCCCAAAATTATCTGAGTCATCCACATTGGGCTGGCAAGTATGGCACAGATGAAGTTATGAAGGGATAACAGAAGTTCAAAGAGGAAGCTGTAAAGTATCCCAGATGATATTAGATACTTTTTTGTAGATGAATGATTTTGAGTGCAATTCTGTAAAGATTTGGGTGGCATATTTCAGTCACGTAGTGGGAAATCTCACATGTATACATAGTGTGGAAAAAGACAACCTTTGGGTTGGGGTTCTGGGTTTTTTCTTGTTTCTACATCTGTATATTTTCCAGGACATCAATTAATTTAAAATGGTAATTTGTTCCATTTCAAAGGAAAAAGAGAAAGAAGACTTGCAATAGCAGCATGAATGAATAAATATCCATTTCATAATATAGAGTATATAGGTATCTACTATGTAAATGTCCACATTAGAATTATACATCAAAAGCTTTTCCTTATCACTAGAATAGAAAAATCAATATTTCCAGGACATGATTCATCTCATTCTAAAGGTGAAATAAATCACACTTTAAAAGTGTGTTTCTCTCTATTGACTGCAAAAGTCCCTAAAATTACTAGTTCAGACAGAAACAAGTTGGTTAAGATGAATCTCTAAACTCTTATGAATGCCTAGAAGGAACTGGCCACACAAGCATTTATTTCCAATAACTATGACAGAAATTTAATTTAGAATATAACTGCAAGACTCAACTGTGCACTGAACAAAACCAATATCCCTGTTCTGAAATCCCTGTTATAATAATTTTGAGCACCCAGATGACATACAAAAGAAGTTAAATATAGCTCTTTGTTAACATAGGAGAGAAAGTATTTAGAAAATCATAGCTACAGGCCCCGGTTACCTAAGGTTTAGATATCCTAGATGTCAGGGATAAGGGAGCAATTTAATACTGTAAGCTGCAAAACATGTCTATATAATTAAAATTTAGAAGCCTTCAGAACATAAAAGAGGGTTATTTAAAAGCATAGGATTGCTGTAATCAATGGGCATCAGTTATTCCAGGCCCTTGGGTAGGAAGAGAAAAACTGGAGAAAAGAAGACACCTCCCACCAGATGGGTCATCTCATCCAAATACAGGCATACAAATAGATCACCTTCTTGAAATGCATGGTTTTCCTCTTTGATTTATAAAGGTGCCTATGAGACTAACCCAGATTTAGGCACTTAAATTAGTAGAAATTCTAACAATGAATTGTAGAAAAATGTCAATAGTATGATCCATCCAAAACTGCTTGACTTTCTTACAGATTTATCACAAATAGTTTATACCATGCTGCATATTCATTGACAGCTCTATAAACAATTAAAGAGATATATTTTTTTAATTAAATGCAACTTTTGAAATAACAGATCTATTGTAATACTATTGTAGGTAAATTTATTTGGTGGTTTTATGCAACTTCATAATCTCTCTTTGTGCAGTTCTGAACAACCAATGGATTAATTGTTCATTTCATTACAAATTGTGAATGTTTAGCACCTTTTAAAATCACAAACCATTTTCTTTGCTCTTTAAAATCAGATGTTTATTTTTTATTCCATTTTGAAAAATTGTGGCTATATTTTATATAAGACATATTTATGTAACACATGTTTATGTGTCTGGAACCTTGCAGAAAAATACAAGTCAGCATTCTGCTGGAATGAGTTTACAGAACACATAATCTTTTAAAAATGCATTTTTTATGTCAGGAAACTAACATATCTTTGGTTATATTTAGTTGACTTTAGGGAACTGACTCAGAGTCATTAAAAAATATATAAAGAAAAAGAAACTAAACTTTTCACTGATTTTACTTGCTTGACTGCTGTCTTTCTCTTCTTCCCTCCTAAAAAGCAACCACGAAAAAAAGCAACCAAATAAATGCACAGATAAGTTCTCTGTCCTTCTAATTTCAGTGTCCATTCATTAGCTCATACTGTCATAAATTCTAATTAATTGTAAAATTAGAATTAGACAGAGGAAAAGCTGCAACCAAAATGGCACAGAAGTAACTGTTACACAGAATTTCTTAACTGGGGGGGTGGGGGGTGGAAAAATAATAATTTTTCTAGAGTGGTCTAATCAACACAGTGTCAGCAGATTTATGCTAATGGATGACTCATTCCTTAACTGAAAAGCTTCTGCCTTTACCTTGCATACCAAAAGATCTTGTATCAGATTGTGGCTGCTTGCTCTGCCTAAGAGACTGGAAACTGAGGGCTGAGTCTTCACTGCAAGTGGGACATAGTTAAAGCAGTAATGATGTGGTAACAGCATGTCATAAATATGAACTTTCCAGTGCCATCATTTGAAAGTGCAGCTGTGTCGAATTGGTCCAGTCAGGAGTTTTGAAGTTTTAGTTGAAAACAAAATTAGTGTTTAAGAAGTATCTTAGGATGTTGAGATATGAGTATATTTAGTATGGCAAGGAACTACAGAGCAAAGTAAGTGTACAGTTGTTTGGAATCTAAGATAATATATACATCAGGAAAATATATAAATATTGTTGTAAATACATTCAATTAAGCTGTCCTCAGTTTTGCAATATTTGCAGAGCAGTTTACTGAATGTTATGCTTTTACTGTGATTCTGTTATACCTTGGACATGTATGTATAGAATGCAATTGAAGACAATAGAGCACAATATTAAACTTGTAACCTGACTTTGTTCGACACAATTTGCTTCAAAGTTTGAATCTTGAAAATATCACTGTACAAAAATAAATATGCCTGGTTTTATGTGTTGCAGAGGTGATTCTTTTATGTGGATATGGTGACACAATTAGGGGTTTAGCTTGCATATTTTAAACTTGCCCATACACAATTTTCCCAAAAGGCAAGAATCTTAAGACTCTCATAAATATTAATATTTGTCATTTATTCTTTTCTAAAGTCAGACAATAAAGACTATAATGGAATGACAAATAATATCATCAACAATTCAGACTTTCAAGGTTTTTTGATCTCCTTTTATAGGAAACATAATGAAAGAACTTATTTCCCTCAAAAATTAAAAATGTCTACATAGAGAAATATGTAGTTCAGGATTTAATTAGAGTAAGAGACATGAATTGCAAGTGAGTCTGGGTGCTGTTTAATATGATGATCAATAAAAAAATAAATTCCTAGTGGAAAGAAATATACCTATTCAGGTAAAACAACTATCTTGAATCACACACATTTGGAATGGTTTAGTACCTAAAATGTTAACCTGGGATATAAAATAAATGTGTGTTATAGGACCTATGAGTAATTCATATTTCTTGAGCCCACCTGTACATTCGTCTTACAGTGAGATGCAGCTGCACTCTATCGTATGGTTAGACAGTTCAGATTGACTGAGATTCAATCTATTTGTTTCCTCAGTTTTTTTCTATGACCTGTGAGAATCATGTATTCCTTGTTCTTAAAATCCCTTCCCTCACTCTGTGAGTATGTAGGGATCATACTGTAAACTTAACACACACAGGATTTATGAGAAGATACACTAAAATGTGCTGAGGAAGATATGAGAGGGATGCATGACAAGTTGAAGGTTCTTCCGAAGTCAAATTTGAATACAGACTCTTGAAACATGAAGAATGCATGTACTAGAGTTTTCATTAAGTAATTTCAAACTCCTTAGAGAGACAAATATTTTAGACATGAGTGCATCAATAAGCACGAATTTTGAATAACTGATATCAGACTTTCTGCAGGGGACAGATTAAATGCAGATACTTTGCTGAGAGCATATTTTTCTTTGCATTTATCTAATGTATTTTAGATGAGGGCTGAAGTGTCAAAATTCTCCTTTATAAAATATGTCAGAAAATATTTAAGCAAGAAATTCTCTTTGTGTTCAGCTGAGTTTAACTTTTGATACAATGGACCTTTGCCATATAAATTACTTTTCTCATGGTCTCAACATTTCTCTTGAGTAACATACAGTCAAACAGTGGGTAATTGTTTCTGATTCAAAGTAATGAAAAGGAAGTTGCCAAAAGTGGCCATAAGTTATATTCTACATAGTCTTAATTCGTGTAATTTTTGATCTGCCAGTAAAGTACATGTCAAACCTGTCCGACATGCTAACATAACTTTCTAAAAGAAATACAATGAAGTTTGAGCCCTGATCACTGTATTTCAGATCATAAATAAGGTCATATAACAAGGGTCTGAGAATCAAAAAACATGCTATTATAGGAGGAGAGGTTTTATTTATTAAACAGACATACTGAATTATTTAATAGTTTCTTGTGCAGGATTCAGTTTTAAATCCTCATATGAAAATGTAAGACCTGGAAAGAAATTACATCTCTACCTTTTTACTACTTACTCTTTTATGTTTCTTCCCCACCTTTTTTCACCCATGTTTCATCCTACTCTCCCCTACAGCTTTCTGTCCCAATCATATGATCATTTTCTTCCGTCTAATAAGTGACACTTGTTTCTATTTCCCTTCTTTTCCCAATTTTCTTCTTATTGTTGCATTCTACCAAATCTCTGAAAACCTAATTTTTCTTACTGATTCTTTGTATCATGGATTGCAATATCTCCTTCATGCCACATTTAGCTGGAGCCCGTAGTTTTTCTTCCTCTCAGTACATTTCCTTCAACCTCCTCTTGTTTGTGTTCATATACATCATCAAAAAGTTCTGCTTACATTGTATTGGAAAGTGTTATATTACAGCCATTTATCCTTTTGAAGTCTTTCTTTTTGTCCTATTATAAGCATTGGGAAATTACATTTAATGTTATGAAGATTTTTTTATTAGTAGTCTTGACACACAAAAAAGAAAATAAACACTAATTATACAATCATAAAGGCTTTTTTTTTCTTCACACTGTCCAGATGTAAATGACCCATGCTGCACAACACACTGCATCATTTCTCTGTCATAAAATTTCTGTGTAAAAAACAAACAAAACTGTGTGTTTTCCTCTGATCATCTTGTTCAATGAAATATTATTTCCTGCTGAATCAGTTGCAAGGGGATGGACAGGAGGATTCAGAATCCACAAGAGATCATTGTTAAACACAGTGAAATTAAGAATGAGACAGACTACGACCACTAGCTGCAAAGTGAAGTCAGGAAAAATTGGTAAACAATAAAGATAAAATAATTATCCACACGATCATTCTAGTCAAGTAAAAAATACATTTTTAGTAGTTAAGAAAAAAAATGTAGACAGCAAGTAAGGTGTTTCAGTAGGAGAAGAGTAAATTATGGAACTATTTTTTAACTAGAATGCTTAGAAGTTAACTGAAAAATTGATTAATAGACTCAAAAGGATATAAAACATACATTATTCCTGTCTCAGATCATCTTACTCATGCTACCACATTTTGACCAGGCCCTCAGTTGTCCTGAGAGGACTCCTTGCACTTTGCAAATTTGAAAAATAAATTATGGAAATAGGAGGCACCTAAAGCTGGTGTCAGACTTTAAAAGTTACAAATGTAACTGAAGAATTTCAATATAATAGCACCTTTTCTTGTAACCTCCACAAAGTTCTATGTTGTCCTCTTTTCACAACAACCTATTATTTCTGCTTGAAAAAAAGAAGAAAGAAACCGCAATTTTTTCCACAATTTCCTTCGGCCTAAGGACTGAAAAAAGTATTACTTTGTGAATTCATGATCGTCTCTGTGACCTCATGTTTGAGTTTTGCATTTGCTACACTCATCAACCTTGCACCTGGCGCCCAAACTATGATGAGGCGATTTCATAGAACACAATCTCCACACTGCTGCAAATGTGTCATCAAGCATCAAGGAATGAAAGGTCTACTTCTTCTGTACATGAAAATGAGCTGGATATGATAAGTCTGATCATAATATTTTCAATAAATATGCTTACGTAAAAAATCATAAGACCATAGTATGAGTTCGTATTTTCAGAATTTCAAGACCAGTTTCTTAAACTGAATAATAAAATATCAGACAGGGATATATGTTGTACTACTACAGTAGAGAAAAAGTCAAACCTCTCATATTTTTGGCCTGAGAGTGAGTCTGATGGATCAAACAGAAGTCTTGGTATTAGCACAGTTACTAGATACTTTTGTGGAAACTGTAGGTTACCTTAGAAAACCAAAATTCTATCTGTATGACATTTTCTTAAGACTGTCTGAGTCTTCCTTGAAACACTGTGTTGATTACAGACAGTAAAGGAATCACTATAGGAGTAACAGTGAGCTATAAGGAAATGTGGTGATTTAAAATATATTTTTAAACAAATTAATTCTTTTTTTTTAGACCATTTAGAAATGTTGGCCCTGGGGTACTGCTTTTTACAGACTAAAAAAAATGTTCAAGGAATAACTATAATAAATTAAGTACTTAAAAATGTAAATTAAAATTCGTGTGGTATGTGTGCTTACCATTCATAAAGTTCTACAGTGAGAGTCCTATTGAAGAAGAAAAAGAAAAATGAGTATACCAAAAAATTAACTGCTATTGTTTTATTCAATGACTATCTTTCCTTCCACTCCTTAAACAACTTTCAGTAGATCACCCCTTTTCACAGCCCTTCTCAGTCCTTCTCAGTTCATTATCTCTGTCTTTCTCTCTCTTAGGTTTTCAGTCTTCCATTCTTTCAGTCCCTCCTTATCACTAAAGGGAAAGTTACTGTATTCAAATTCCTTCTACTAATATTCTTCTCTGAAACTCCATGTTCCAGAATAACCCTCCCTTCTTTTCCTGTTCTTTTCTCTACTGTTTCACTTAACTCTCTTCAGCCATATTTTAGTTCATCAATTTTAAAGCATGGAGGGAAACTATTCTTCAAAGCAAACTACATTTTTAGGCTGAAAAGGAAGAAAGAGTACTAATATTTTATAGGATCTAGCCATTTCTGAAAGCTGTCTGAGGGTGATTTTTTGTATTAGGTGAACTAATTTAGATAATTAGGGAAAGAGGAATAATGGTGGAATTCTTTCTTTCTCTTTACTGTTCATAAAGGGAGTCTAATTAAAGAAGAAGCACAGGTGTGATGAAGGCAACTAAATTTTAGTGAGATGAAGACTGCATAAATGTCAACTTTTATCCTAAGTTTCAAATTTAAAAACAACATAGTGGCTATCTTTAATAATTTAATCTCTTAAATTTGACAGCAGATCTCTTGACTCAGAGCAGCTTCTGATTTCAGTCATTTACAGTAATGAAAACTGACAGTCATAAAATTAGTCTCCAGAAATGTTCGTACAGTAAGATAATGACAACTGGAAATTTACGTGCAATGATTTGTAAACTCATCTTTCTATGATTTATACCCAGTATTGCTCTGTCCTTGATATTACTTCCTTTTCCAAGCAATGAGTGGCTCAGCTGCTCCACTTGGAGGGCAAATGTTCCTGACGGAAAATTTTTCATAATAACAAAGTTTATTACATGAGAATGGAGTATTTTACATAGTAAATTACATTTCCATAACAGGGACATTGTCTTTTATCTCTTTGTTACAGAAGGGATGAAGAAAGTTCCTTTTTCTTGTTGTAAGAGAGGCATAAAAAGTCAGACTTCTTTATGAAGAAAATCTGCATTGGCAGAGACAGTCATGCAAGGAACAAAACTGAATCTCATTGGGAAGAGGAAGGAAATTATTATGTCTAGGACTTGCAAGTGAAAACTTAGAAGATGTATGAGATCCACATAGGTTCTGAAGAATCAGGATACTATTGTTTTACTCCAGGAAGAAGTCAATGATTGTAAACTAAAAGTTTTCATTTTAAAAGCTTTGCATCTCTTTGGAATTTCAGTTTAGATTATGTTTATCACAGCTTAAGTTTTCACAAGGAGAATTAAGATGACAACCAGCAGGGGAGAAGTTAAAGCATGGCTACCCACCCACAATAGACAGATGAGAAATTTCTTATGTGAAGGTGTCTGAAAAGCACCTGTGATGCTGTAACAGCCTCAGGCATTCTCCCCACTGCTGTAATATTACAGAGGCTCACAAGACCAGAACACCAAAAATTCTGTGCAACACAGTGCCGGAGCCTCTCCTGGCTGTTTCTTCAGTAAAACCTTGAAATATTAGTCAGATAAACACTCTCTGAAAAGGTTAAGAGGTCAGAACAGGTGTTACTCTGGATTATTTTTGGTTTGCTAATATCCCTGAAAACAAACCTAACAGCAAAATATTGAAATAAAAATAAGTAAAGAAGCAATTTGCAGAATTCAAATGCAGATGGTATAAATCATTTTCTAAGATGAATGTAAAGGTATATGAGAAAAAGAACATGCTTAAATTTACCTATACTTTGGATTAATCCAAGTATTGCAGATTTCATAAATATTTTTCCATAGCTAAATCTTGGTGAGAGAAGACCTACTTTTATAGTCAAGATTTAGAAAATATTTAAATGCAATTTTTGTAGGTGTTTGTTTTGTATAGAACTACTCTTTATACGCATAGATAAATAAGAATATGGATGATACTCATTTCACATTGCTGCTTGAAACTTGAATAGCTGTAGATGTACTTCCAAGGTAGTCTCACATGACTACTTATGTCACTTTTGAGGGTTACCATGCACTAACATGCAACAGCTTTCCAAATTTCAGAGTCTCCAAATTCACAATTAAGAAGGCAAATCACATTTGTCATCATCTACAGGGCTTTTTGTTGTTGTTCCTCTCTAACATCCTGAGATAGGATGTTGTATCTGTATCAAACATTATCTGAAGATCAATGAATTCAGGAACAGCACACGAAAAATGAAAAACTTCCTAATGTCAGATAGGAATACTATAGTTCTGTGTGACTCAGAGAAAAGTGTATTGTGATAATTACACTGAAGAGTGCCTACATGTCTTTCAAAAGTTGCATTGAAATAAGGCAACTGCTAGAGTAATATACGTCTCAACATTAATACTTGATCTGTAGTTATGATGTTTATTTTGTGAATTTCTCTGTCCCTTCTGCATGTAATTATTCTTAGTAAATGCTTGGAAAGAACTACACTCCATAGGAGAATAGCTCACAAATAGATCATGTTTTCAAAATAAAAACCAGTGAAACCAGTGCAACTTGAGTCAGAGAGTGCCTTGCAGCTCTGTCTTCATCTCATTTCATTTGCTGCCACATAAATTCTCTTAATTTTACATTTTATTACCTTCGTCCTTCATAACCTTTACTTCTGGAAAGAAGTACATTCTCTATTAATAAGGAGTAAAAATGGAATACAGTCCCTGTGAGTTCCTGATCATCCTGGGCATAGCCCTACATATAAATATGGATTTAATACTGCTGCAGTTCACTGAACATTTGAAAAGATAAATGTTCCCTACATAGACTACTGCAACGACTTTGACATTGCTGGACATACATTTCCCCAGTAGTGACATTCACTGAGGAGACAAAAGAAGGATTAAACATTATAATTGTACTTTGACAAGAACATATGACTTCTGGGATTGATTAATACTCCTGCAGTGGATTTTACTACTATGTCTGACAATACTGCCTCATGAACTTTTATTCTGGGTGCCTTTTTCTTTTGCAGTAAAATGATGCATGAATTGCTCTGAACAAACATTTATCTCTATTCCAAGGAAAATATATTGCAATTTCGTGAAAGATTATCCAGAGTTTTTCACTGCTCAGCAGAATTTGGTCATCTCATCTGACCTTACAGCAGGTCATAGATTCTTACCTTTTACCCTGGGTAATCTCATCTTCTGCCTATAATCTTGGATAACTGAAATTAAGGAGTTGTTTTTTTTTCCTGCTGTGTAAATCTGAATTGCAGAAATACATTATAGACTCCATTTAGATGGTTTGCCAACCTACAGGTAAGCCAAGTTTTTCTGGGCATAATAATGATCTTTCTTCCAAACCCTCCCAGGTGGCCATATTCATATCTTCCAGAATAGCAACACTGCCTTCAGTGATCTGCCTTGAGTGATTTCTACTGGATCCTTATTTACCTTTGAAAAAGAACTGTTTAGATTCTTTCTTAGAGAAGTACGGCAAGATTATAAAAAATGCTTTAAAACAACTCGAACAAAACCCAAACAAACAGCAAAGCAAAATACAATAAAAACAAATAAAAACCTCCAACCCTTCCTCCCCCCCCAAAAAACCCCAAAGAAACACAGCAGAAAGTCTATAAAACATTCTCTTTTCACTATATTGTGGGAAAGCAAATCACAGTTTCCAGACTAGCTTTGTGCTTAAGGTTAGTCTCTCAGCAGCTCCCTCAATGAAAACTGACTCTACGCAATTCCACTTCACGTAGATAGTTTCCTTTGAAACTATCTTCTGTTTGCTGTGACTTCTTTTCGAAAGCCCAGTTGTCTGCTCTCTTCCTTTTCACCAGTGTCTTAATCTGTGTATGATGGGCAAACTCTTTCTTCTATGCTACAGTATCACCATTTCTTCTTTCACTGTGCCAGGAAACACCTTTTCCCCAAGCATCTTAAAACAGCCACAGAAGTTCATCAGGTTCCCTTTGAAACCCAGGAGTTCCACCTGACCTTCTCTTCTTTCCTTGAGGGAATACAATACAACACAAGGAGAGTAAATAAACTGTCATACTGATACTGCGAGAGTGCTGGTCTCTCCAAAAAAGGTGCCTATAGGAGTAGCACTACAAATCCTGATTGATAACTTTTGAACTTCATGGAAGTAACTAATACATATTTTATCTCAGTAAAATAATATTATTAGTAATTTGTGTATCTTCATATATTAAATGGTACACACAGGTAATAGTGGACATCTTGAAAGTTGCATCTCTGTCTTCAATTAAGTTCAGATTGATCTCACCCACTCATTTCTATCTTGCTCTGAATTTCAACTGAATTTGCGGGAAACCTGGTTGTATTATTTAAGTAGTGAATTTAATTGGGATAAATTTTTGGTTTATTTTATCAATTCAACACTTTCTTGTGTAACCATACAACTATGTCCCATTGCAAAAGCCATACAAGAGTATTTCATAAACTTTGTTGCAGATTAAATAGTGTGCCAGGATAAAAGAAAAATAATAAATTTGCCCAATGAGACTAGTACACTGTTTAAATTGCTAGATATTAAGACTTAAAAATAAAAAAGCACCAGACGAGCACTCTACATTTTTTACTGATTAGTGATTATGATTTTTTTGTTCTGCATATATATGCAGTATTGCATTTTAAATGCAAAATTTAAAAATTTCCTTTAGCAACATGAGGATTTCAAACTATTGAAAATTGGGGCAATTCTTAAAACATCAGCACTTATCTGATATTTCCTAATAAAACCCACTGACTTTATATGAGCAGTTTTAAGTAAATCCCTGGATAAACCTTACCCTCCACTCTAAAACACCACATGAAGGAATGGTATTCAGCATTGGTGTGGCCTCCTCTGCAGTACTGTGTGCAGCTCTGGGCCCTACAGTTTAGAAGGACGTGATAGTCCTTGAATGTATCTAGAGGGCAACAAAGTTTGTGAAAGTCATGTCCTGTGATGAGTGGCTGTGGACTTTTGTCTAGTTAGGAGAACAAGAGGCTGAGGGGCAACCTCATTACTGCAGTTTCCTGAGGAGGGGAAGTGGAGAAGGGAGGTGCTGATCCCTCCTCCCTGGTATCAAGTGATAGTATGTGGGGAATGGGTCAAAACTGAACCGTGGAAGGCTTAGATGGGACATTAGGAAGCATTTCTTTACTAAGAGGGTGGTCAAACACTGAAACACAGTTTCTAGAGAGGTGGTCAATGCCCCAAGACTGTCAGTGTTTAAGACACATTTGGACATGCCCTTGTGTCTTGCTTTAACCTGTCAGGCAGCTAAAGATAATTCCTCTATCCCAGTAGGATGGGGGAGACAATTGCAAAAAACAGTCAAAACTTATGGGTTGAGACAAAGACAGTTTAATAGGACAGAAAAGAAAAGAAAAATAATAATAATGATAAAAGAGTATACAAAATCAAGTCATGCACAATTCAATTGCTCACCACCTGCTGACTGAAGCCAGCCAGGCCCTGAGCAGCAGGCTTCCACTCTCCGTCTAACTCTCCCCCAAAGTTTGTATACTGGACATACTTCATATGATACGGAATACCTCTTTGGCCAATTTGGGTCAGCTTCTAGTGCAGCCTCCTCACTGGCGGGGCAGTATATGAGGAACTGAGAAGTTCTTGATTTGGTATAAACACGGTCCAACAAATAAAACATCAGTGTGTTATCAACATTATTCTCATCCTGAATATAAACGACAGCTACTAAGAAGAAAATTACCTCAGCTTGAAGTATAGAAAAACCTTCTGGAAGATTTATTAAGAGGAGATGAAGGTTTGGTGTTCTTTTGGTTAGGAGAGCTTTCCTACCTGGAAAGAGCCACCTTTCCCAGAGACAGTTTTTTGTCCTCCTGCATTCCAGTGGAGATAACTCCCGGGTACCAGAGAAGATAAATGTTTGAAGGCCCCGCAGCAGGGGGCTGAGGGTGATAAAAGGCCTGAGAAGAACAAAGAGGTGTGCCCTTCCTAGGCCCAGTGCAGCTTGTGAGAAAATATTAAGTGTTCTTGGCTTTGGAAATAAATTCTCCTAAATTCTTCCACTACCTGGTGTTTTGGGGGTACCTGTGCGTAATCTTCCTTTTTACCAGCTGAAACCAGGACATGTTAATAACATGCTTTAATTTGATCAGCCCTGAATTGTTCAGGCAGTTGTAATAAATGTTCATTACAAGTCACTTTCAACTGAAATATTCTAGTCTAGTCTAGTTCAGTCTAGTCTAAATATGGCACTAGATTTCTCAGCTACTTTTCTTGAGTCATCAATGGACTGCACTGGTGTTTGGGTTTCTTTTCTTGAAGGTTGTCCTTGAGGAGTAAACAAGGTTGTTGTCAATGGAATTCTGATGTTAATTTTTACCAGGACCTGTAGTTATAAGCCAAGGGGCAGTAGTTTTAAATTAAGAGAGGGTAGGTTTAGACTGAACATAAGGAAGAATCTGGAACAGGTCACTCAGAGAAGATGTGGATGTCACATCCCTGGCAGTGTTGAAAATCAGGTTGGATGAGGCCTTGAGCAACTTGATCTAGTGAAAGATGTCCTCAGCTGTGGCAGGGAGTTTAGGACTATATGATCTTTGAGGTCCCTTCTGACCGAAGCCATTCTGTGATTCCACGATTCCACAATTCCATGATTCCATGATCACTTGTCTCTGACTCATGCTGGAAATGAACCATTTATGCTTATTTACAAAGAGAATTGCAAATAAATGTTTGCACAAAATTTTTTCTTTTTATGTTTCCGTAATTTTGTGGCAGATATTTATGAAGAAAAAGATATTTTGCTGGATTTTTGGATATTTGTTGGTCTTCCTCTTCTTCATAGCATTATAAGTATTACAAAATCTTTCTAAAGGATCTTGAAAATTGTCATAAAATTAATTAAGAATTTCTTAATTATATTTCTGAAAATATCACTTTTCTGTCACTTTAGCTGTTTGAAGTTATTCAAACTCTCATTAATCAAACACACACATACACACACACACAAAATCATCATTACAGAATGCAATTTGAATAGTCTCAAGATTTCCCAATAGATGGTGAATCAAAGCTTTCAGACATAACGGGAAAAGAAATCTCTGATCACAGAGGAATACACCCACACCCATGCCTCAGGTCTGTTTGAAGGAGATACTTTGAGAGTCATAGACTAAAAGAAAAAAAAGTCATTTCAGCTGTGCAACTTCAAAGTTTCTCTAACATAAATCAGTTCTTCACAAATACTAAAGACCCAAATGGCAGAAAATGCCTTTTGGCAGGGAAAATGTATCTCCACCTTGACAGATGGAAGTAAAAATAATAAAGTTTTACTTGTTAAGCAGCGATATTATGGTGGTGCCCCCATGGACAGACTGATACTATATTAAAAATATATTATTTTTATTAAAGCAGTATATATGACAGATGGGGTTTTTAGTGGGTTTTTTGTGGGGTTTTTTTTGTTCTTTTTTTTTTAATGTGAAAATTTGACTAAATGACAGACGTATATGTGTAAGCACTCACCATATATACATCACTCAGGCCACAATTAGCTCTTAGGATCTACTTATGTGATTAGGTACACCAGTGATACACATTGTTATTTAGCAATCCAATATTGTTAAAACTCAAGACAGTTTCTAACATGTTCTAAGTCCACTTAAAACTGAAAACTTGCTGCATAATTCAATTTATTATGAATCATTTGTATTTAAACACCTTATTTCTCCGTCTGTGGGGATTGGAGGAAATAAGAAACCCAGCAAGAAAGTAAGCCTTTTTTCTGAAGCAAAGCTCAATGAGATTAAGAAAGGGAGCAACTGAATTGAAAGGAAGTCAGATATTTTCTTCAGGTGATACCAGGACATAAGTCTTCAGCAATGCCCCAGCAACACACAAGACCACCGGCATCTTGAGCTACATAAGGACAAGCACTACCTGCAGGATGAATGAGGTAATCCTTTTGCCTTGGTGAGACACAGCTGGTGCCCTGGGTCCAGGCCTGTGCGTCCCAGTGCAAGGGAGACATGGACATACTGGAGCAGATTCAGTGGAGGGACACTAAGATCATTAAGGACTAGAGCATTTGTCACCTGAAGGGAGGCTGAGCAAGCTGAAACTGTTTCTCCCAGAGAAGAGAGGGTTCAGGGGATCTTGTCAACATGTATGAACAGTTAGTGGAAGGGTCTAAAGAAGGCAGAGCAAAGCTGTCCTCAATGGTGCCCAGCAACGGGACAAAAAACCAAAGGAAATATAATGAAATATAAAAGATTCCACCTAAAGATTCCACTCGAACATAAGAAAAAAAATTTTTGATGAAAGGATAGTCAAACATTGGAACAGATTGCCCACTGAAGTTGTGTATGTCTCTAAGTTGTCAGAGATAATATTTTACTACCTTACTGATTTGTATTCTCTCTTCCTTTGCCCACATATGCAGCAAGCCACTCTAGGCATTTCTTAATCGATTTTCCCCAGCATAGTGATCTTTCTTTTCTGTAAGAGACATTGAGATCTGAATTCCTACCAATCCCTGCTGTAACTGCTGAAAGGCACAGTATTGAGGCACTCACTACTAATCACAAATGCACTGAAAAAAATATTCTGCTTCTATCAAGTCTCACCCAAACTGAGTGGAAATACCTGAATTAAATCTTTCTGCAGCTCATTTTCTACTCTGTAAAAATAAGAATAATGTTATTACAGGATGACACATGAGTGTTGTTAAGATATGTTAATAGATTCTAATCACAGATTCTAATTCAGAACAAAATTTGCAATTTAGTTTTTTGAACAATTTCCATGGAAAATTTGGACTGAAAATGTTATATGAAATTACGCTAAACACTAATCAGTGTGACAAAAAGAAAATAATGAATAGTTCATTCTGAAGCCACACTACCCTTTCATCTACTGTGAATGTGTTGGGAGCTGTCTGAAGAAATATAGCCAATTAAGTAAGTAAAGACTGCATTTTAATGCAAAAGCAAAAGGATACTAAAACAGTGAATTAAAATTTCACAAGCTTTCACATTTAACATTAATTTTGGTATTTCATATCTATTAAGCTCTTGACCCTATGAAGTAATTTAATGTTTGTTTAAGATGTTTCTAAAATGCTTATACAATCTGCAATAAACTTACTTCCTTATGTTACTTTTGATATTTTATAAACATTTCCAACATGAGAGGGTTTTTATTTCTTGCTTTATTATCAGCCTGATTTTTTTTCCTTATCTCTTGTTTCTTTAGGGGTGGTATTTTTTTTTTTAATTGGCAATTTTTGTTTGTTTGTTTCCTTGCTTGTTTTGCCTAAAATATGTATCATGTATATCTCAGGATAGTTCTTGTCTAATCTATTCATCTTCTTTGCATCTGCAGTAAACTGAAAATGCACATAAGCAGGCTATCACATATAAAAAATAAGTTTTATTTTCTCAACTACTTCATTTTATAAAGTAACTGAAAAACCAAATTACGAATATTTTTAATAGGAAAATATTTAATAACTTTGGAAATAGAGTGTTTAAATTAAAAAAATCTCTTCTTACTGCTGTTAGAATTCATTTCCACGACTACATACTTTTGATCAGGATTTTATCTTAATTTAATAATGGAAATTCTTACCTTTTTGAAATAACAGTAATAATAGATGTTATCATTACTTTTCTTAAATTGCAAAGAGTAGCCATAGAAATAGTAGGTAAATCTTATTTATATATGTATAGAAATACAGACATACATAAACCATACATGTATGGTTTATATCATGTTTTTTAAAATGCTTAGCAAACTGTAAAACTCCAATATTGTTTTCTTCATTGCTTGTGTGGAAATTATCAGTCTTTCAGGAAAAGTTAGTGATGCGTGCAGCAAGAAAGGCTGAGGATAGAAGAGACTTATTGTACTAGCCATATTAAAGAGTGGTGTAAAAGGATTTGCTATCTCATTTCATACCTGTCTGCAGTGGCTTACAAACTTGGGATTGTGGACACTATTAATGACTTCTAAAGGGCTAGTGGATGTTATTGAGAAAGGTAGCTCTGCAAGAGTCAGGTTAAATTCTACAAGGTCTAAATTCCCACTGGTTTTTGGGGGGCTTTGCTTGGGGGTTTTTTTGGTTGTTGTTTGTTTGTTTTTTAATGGATTTGTAAAATAAGATTACCTTAAAGTGAAGAATTTGGCATATTTTCAATATGTATGGTCCCTCCGGATATTTTTTCATTTCATCTCATTGATATATATTTATTGATGTTATTTTTAATTTAAAAGTCACTAAGACAGTGAAGTCCATCAAAGCTCAGCAGGTTTCACTGTCATAAGTGAAAGTTTTTTTCTTCATCTCGTCAGCATTTATCTGTAAAAGTAGTGGTTGAACAACCTTAACAAAATATATTTAATCCAAGCCTCATTAGGTTAGGCTTTTATTTCTTATATCACTTCAGCTTACTATATCTAGGCAAACATTCTGCAAAACGTTTTAATTAAATGTAATGATGTACATTTCATTGCATTATTTTAAATTATGTGGATTTAAATATCATATTTCATAAGGTAATATCTTGAAAAGCTACTATTTTTTCTTCCTAGTACTTTAAACTAAAACAGAATATAACAGTCTATCCTGTATACCCTGCTTTGCAAAATAGGGCATTTTTCAAGTTGTTTTACCGCATTCCAGACAGAGCATCCTACTATACCCATCACAGAATAATTATACTGAAGCATATTTTTCAGGAAAAAATGCAAAATATGAAAAATTTCTTTGTGGTAAGACATGTTTACTTGACGTAATATTAGTGAATCACAAACTGCTGAATACTTACAAGTGGATTTGTGTAGTTTTGAGACAGACACAAATATGACCAAAAGTTCTCTTGTCTCTACTATTACATGCCATGAACTAATTTTTGATCTAGTATTTCTGTTTATATCATAAAGTAAATATTTCTCTATTGAAATATAATTCTGTAATAACAGAGATTGCACTTTAAGTACATATATATCTTTGTGTACATATCTATAAACCCAGCATTTCAATAATGTAAAGAAAATCCTCACACAAGACATGCCTTCACTCATTTTTTTCTCAACTATTTTTCTCTTTCTATTTTCTTTTATAAAATTGAACACCCTTTCACAACTCTTCACCTTGCAAAAAATTGCCCCAAAACTAAGTAAAAAAACCTATCCCTTGTGATCAGTTTTTCAACAGTTTCCAGTTCTTCAACAGCCTCAGTTAATTAAAACTTCATTCCTAGCTAAATTTGCATTAAAATCAAGTGAAAATATAGCCAGGTTAAGCCCTTTAAAAAGATATTTTGTATTTCATACAAGGGTGAATATTTACTACACATTTAAAACATTTAGGATGAAGTTTGGTGCAAAGAAACTAAACTGACAATATTTTCTTCTATTCTATACCACATAGAAATATTTTAGATTGCATAATGATATGATAATTAACATGGGATATTATGATTTCTCTGCTACTTATTGGAGCCTAAATGTTAACAGACTGAACGCAAAATGCAGTATTTCTGTGTCTGAATTGACTCTTTTTCTTTGTTCCAAGAACACTCAGTTTTGTACAATCGTGCTGTATCATTTTGTTGAAAAGAATCAGTTCAGAGGGGATCTCTACAGAAACTGGCAGTAGCACTAGAGAGGGGAACCTAGGCTTATTTTGAAGAGTTATCTAATCCAAATAGAAGACAATATAAGCTGCAAAAAGAGTGAAGCTGTGTTCATAAGCTTGCCTCAGGCAAACCAAATGTTCAGTTCACATTTACTCCTTATTTGCCACAGAAAGGAACTATAAAAGCTAGGGGGAAAAAAAGTCTTTGATCATATTTTATTCCTATGGGACCTCCCTGTATCTAAAGTAGCATGATCTCTACTATTTGTGATGGGAAGAGTGATCTCTTGAAAGTATCAAATCTGTTCAAACCCCCTGAAGTGAAATTTTGGAATACAGTACTTTTGAAGACACATCTCTGTTGGAAAACTGATCCTCTAGAGTACAGCTAAGATTTAGCTATCCTTTTGTTTAGGCAGCTAGCTCTAATATGCTTCATCTGCTACTAGAGGGGGGCAAAGCATGCTTTTATTAACAATATGTCTTTGGAAATTTTCTTCTTGATTCTTGGGAGGAGTTAGAAACAGCTAACCCTTAGCAGGGATCTGTTATGTTGATTGAAGTACAGATCAGCTAGGAAAAAAAAACAACATTATCAATAAAAAACTTCTTTTCTTTGACCCCTCAAAAGCAAGGCACAAAATAAAAAAGTTGCATGATTTCAAACACGCAGTACATGGACATGGATTATTTGTGCAGTTAACCTTACTGCGATTTTTCCCATCATGTTTGCAGTGCAGGCAGAGAAGGAGCTCAAGTGCAATCTTCATTTAACCTCTTCTGCTACCCATTCTGTCAGTGAAACAGGAGGTAGCAAGTGAAACAGAAAGGGGGGGGAACAGGACATGACAGGTGAAGATAATATTGTTAGGGGCAGCATGACTGCATAGCTGTTGAATGAAAACATGCTCTGTAAGTGAGAGAAGATTTTGAAAGGATGAATTGTAATAAAATTGCATATTGCCACAAACAAGAATTCCTACAGCCCTAGATTCTCTAGTAACTCTGGATGCAAGGCAGGCTGTAGCTGAGCAGCTCAGAGAATATGCTCAGATTTCACCACCCAGACCAATGCTGACAGAAGAATACATCATGACCAAGTCTGAATAGGAAATAGGGCAGCCAAGTGGACCTCTAGTGAGATACTAGTATCTACAGCAAGTTCCCTCTAGCAACTGACAGGCCTGGCTATATTTATGGCCCTGGCCACGTAGAGAATTAGTAGAATTCGGAACCATTTGAGGAATTTTTCTGAGAAGAAATTTTTCTTCCTGTCCTGAAACTGTAGTGTCTGAGTTATCTGAGACAGTTAGCTGCCCAGTTCAGAGACCAGGAGTCTAAGGGCTGGATACTGGAGGGACAGACCAGAGGGCCCAGCCAGACAGTGACAGGACACATGCTTGTGTATGTGCCTTAGGAAGTGCTGAGTTCTGCTAGCGTGCTCTGACCAGGCAGCAAGTAGGAGAAGGTCAGGCCATTTCTGTTGTTCACACTGATGTCAGCGATGTTCAGGCATAATGTGCTACCAGTACTGCTATTTATTACTCTAGGGCTGAGATGTGTGTGCATGCATGTGTGTGGTAGCACACATACATATCCTGCAGTCCGTTGGATTCAGTCAGACCTTAAGGATTTATACAAACGTCAGTCTCTGCGTCTGGATACTTAAGCCAATGAGTCAGAAGTGATGCCGTGATAGTTAAAAACAGCTACTGCAATCCACAGAGAAAAGCAAGGCATTTAGATAGCATCTGGAAAGTATTTTAATAGAGTAAAAGAACCATAAATTAAGGATAAACAATGTTTTTTGAGTCAGTAACGTCTTTCCTTCAACAGATGAACATACTTAACTCACCAACTGTAGCAGTGCGAAAGAAATCTTGTGACAAAACACTTTCATTGGATTAATATGCAATATAGTAAATATAGATGTTACCATTTCCACTGGATGTCCATTTTTCATTTACAGTAACAAAATATAGAAGTGCACTATGTAGAAATATAATCTGGAAAACCAAATTTTCCTGTGAAAATAGTGTGCTTAATTGCTATAATAGCTTTTATATTTTCAATGTTTTGGTAGGATCATGTGTCAAGATTTTCTACAATTATTCTTCAAGTTTTCAAATGTAGAAGCTACTTTAGACAAGGCTCACTAGTGATAAACTCTAATCCAAACATATTAAATATTTTGGTTTGTTATTAAGCTAGGTAATATTAACCTCATTTACTAGATGAATTTAGAAATTAAATTTATTGCTATTGGTTTTTCATGTCAAGCGTGATTAATTCTCTCACACAAATAATTAGTTATTTCCATTTCTGTAGAGGTGTAACATGCAGAATACACTCAGCTTGTTTTAATTCAGTTTTAATTCTCTATTTCAAGAAGCCTCTCAAATTAAGATAACAGAATATCTTAGCAGACAAAATCCATCTGGGCTAATATGTATTTGGGAGTGGTGTATTTTAAGATTGCAATATTCCTTCTAGATGACAAAAGAGCTGTTGCTGCTGCTGGCACCTGGATTATGAGGTAAAATGGCAAATCCAGATGAAGTACATATGGCCCAGTGTCAAATACATATATGCACATTTTTATCTTTTTTATTGTAAAAGATTTTTTTTTATGTCCAAATAATAGAATTCCATAAAAAAATAATAGTTTTAAAACACAGAATATTAGTAGGTATTGATATTAAATGAAATGTCAGAAAAATTAAACAAAATATATTTTCTTTATAAGTAGATGCTCAAAATCTTAGCAACTGCATCAAACTTTTTTTAGTCACTAGGCAATGCCTACTGAAAGTCTGTAAATACACTTTTTTTTCATCACTAGCTTTGGTTAGTTTATATCAAGAGTCTTCTGTATAAGATTTATTTTGCTTGCTGGGTTGCTTGCTTGCTTGCTTCTAACAGCATACTTTAATAGTGTACTTTAGGTTTTGGAGAGACAGATGTCATAAGGTCAGGCCTGTTCAGTAAATGAAAAAAAATCTTGCACTTCTGTTTCCTTCAAATTCACTACCTTTGTACTTTGAGAGGAAAAATGACAACCTTGGAGCAATTTGAGGATTTTGGATATATATCTTGTAATACCATAAACTTGTAAAATATGAGTATTTGACTGCAATTCAGATGGTAGGTATTTCACAGCTCAGTTTTTAATGACATAAGGTTAGGTGCTAAATTTCCAAAGAAATCCATGAGGATTTATTGGTATTATTACTGGATTTGAAAGCAAGTCAAAGGCTTAAGCCCTATGTACTCCTCTGTTTAAAAATAATAAAATAAATCTATAGAATTCCGAACAAAGAACTGGATATGCATGTAACAAATTTTAACCTTGAAAGAAAATAGAACAAGCCTGTCATCTTATGTTTGTGTTATTTTAACAGTATATCTGGTTTAATCTGGCTACCATAAGATGTGCTGGACAGAGCTGACAGCTTTTTAAGGAGTGCAAGGGCTCTAAATTCCCACATGTAAGAAACTGGGCAAGGATGAAAGGTGACCAACACGGCTGAGTAAGAACCTCTTGGTCAAACTAAGGTGGAAGAAGGAAATGTACAGGGATATATGTTCTGGGAAGAATATAGGGACACTTCCCAGACATATAGAGATGGGATTAGGAAAGCTGAGGCACCGATGGAGTTGAATTTCACAAGGGATGCAAGGAATAATAAGGGCTTCTACAGGTATATCGGTCAGAAAGGGAAGATTTAAAAAAATGTACTCCCCTCCTGGTAAGTAAGGTGGGAGAACAAGTGACAACCAACATGGAGAGGGCTGAGGTATTCAACAATTTTTTGCCCCAATTTTCAATGGTAATCTCTTTTCCCATAACTCTCAAGTCCCTGAACCCCAAGGCAAGGATAGTGGGAATGAAGTCTCTCCCACCATAAGTGAAGAACAAGCTCGAGACCACCCGAGGAATCTGAACATATTATAAGTCTATGGGACCCAACAAGATGCATCCCAGGGTCCTGGGGGAATTGGCTGATGCAGCTGCTAAGTCACTCCATCTTAGCATGTCACACCAATAAGGTAGTCACCAGTAAGTGGGACAAAAAGGAAACATCACAACCATTTTTAAAAAACATAAAAAGGAGGCCCCTGGGAAATATTGACTGGTCAACCACCCCTCTGTTCCCAGTAAGGTGAGGGAACAGATCTTGCTGGAAGAAATTTGAAAACATGAGAGGCAGGGAGGTGATAAGAAATAGGCAACATGGCTTCACAAAGGGCAGTTTGTGCCTGAATCATCTAGTGGCCTTCTAGATGGAGTGACTGCATCAGTGGACAAGGATTAACTACAGATGTCTTCTCTCTGGATTTCTGTAAGGCCTGTGACAGGGTCTCCAAAAATATTCTTGCCACTAAGTTGGAGAGATATAGTTTTGATGGATAGACTTTTAGATGGATAAGAAATTGGATAGGTGGCTGTGTGCAAACTGTATAGTGAATTGTTCAATGTCCAAGTAGAAACCAGTAATGAGTGGTGTTCCTCAAGGGTCCATACTGGGCCGAGTACTGTTTAATGTTTTCATCAATGACATAGATAGATGTTATAGATGGGATTGAGCATATCCTCAGCAAGTTTGTGGATGACACCAAGCTCAGTGGTGCAGTGGATTCATTAGAGGGATGGGATGCCATCTACAGGGACCTTGACAGGGTTGAGAAATGGGCCCATGTGAATCTCATTAAATTTAACAAGGTAAAGTATAAGGTCCTACACCTGGGTCAGGACAATTCTCAGTGTCTATACAGACTGGAGGATGAATAGGGTAGTCCTGGAGAGGACTTGAGGATACTGTGAATGAAAAATTGGACATTAGTCAGCAATGTGTGTTTGTATTCTGGGCTGCATAAAATGAAGCGTGGCCAACAGATCAAGGGAGGTCTTATGGAGGACTCCACGGTCATAAGACCCTGTCTGAATATAAAATATAAAAGGGACTTGTAAGAAAGATGAAAAGAGATCTTTCACCACAGTCTGTAGTGAAAGGAGAAGGAGCAATGGATTGAAAATGAAAGAAGGTAGGTTTAGATTGGACATAAGGAATAAATTTTATATGACAAGGGTGGTGAAACACTGGAAAAGGTTTTCCAGAGAAGTTGTTGATGCTCCATCCCTGGAAGTGTTCAAGGCCAGGTTGGGTGGGGTTTTGAGCAACCTGGCCTAGTTCAAGATGTTCCTGCCTATGGCAGGGGTGTAGGAACTAGATGATCTTTAAGGTGCCTTCCAACCCAAACCATTTTATGATTCTATGGTATAATAATAATAATAGTTATGGACTCTAAAATTAAAAGGTTGAGGGCAGTTTTTCTTCAGTAATTGGGGGAAAAGACCCTTAAAAATGTGTCAAAAGATATTTAGAAATGGAAGCATTGTTGTTTTGCTGGGGTTTTTTTGGCAACATATTTTCAATCCCTATAAGAAGGTGGGATCCCCTCTGTTAAAGAAATTTCTTTGCACTAGGTTTCCTGAAGCAGAGTCTCAGACATCTGATTCCAGAAAATAAAACTTAATATTTGAGTGGTGCAGAAATAGGAACAGCTTGAACTGGGTGCCTTCAGAGAGGGACTGGGAACAAGGAAATCCCTGGACCTTTATACCCTCACCAGCTGATCCTCACACACTCTTCCTGCACCTTACATGTGATTCTTGGTCCAGTGGTGAGTGTTGGGCTGTGGTCTTCTTTGTTCCTTAGTGGATTCTTTCTGTGTCCTGGCAGATGTGTTTCTTATCCGGACAGGTTGAGGTTCTGCTCACAGTCATGGCTTCTTTATCTCCTTGTTTATATTAGACTCAGGACTTCCCTTTATGTAACATCTCAAGATAAACTGGTGGGAGTTGGGAGCTTCCTGCCTAAGCCTTCAGTGACTTTACCATCACGTGCCAAGTAAACCTACTCAGACAAAAGGATACAGTGAAAAGAATTTAGTTAGCTAAAATAAATTTACAGGTCCTCTGTGCACATCCTTCCTGTGTGAGTTAGGGGTGCTCTGTTTTTAAGTGCACCCCTGCTGCTCTCACCACCTTGCTGATGCATACACTGGCTGAGAAATCACCCCATGGGCTCATGTTTCCACACTCGAAGTGTGGTCCCTGCAGTGTCACCCTGAGTACTGCTCCCTGCAGTGCTGCTACACCCCTTGCCAGAGCACAGCTGCTCCCACTGCCCCATGTCTGCTCTGTCCTGTATGGGGGAGGGTTGAGGCACTGTGGGGTGACTTCCAGCATGCTCAAGACAGGTTTGACTGCTGCTGCTTCCCTTATAGTGTCTCTGACCTTGGATTTCTCTTCAAGTTTCCTCCTTCTTTGTTTGAAAATCTCTTAGTAATTCCCTGGTTACGGTTTAATCCAGTGGATTGGTCACCTTTCTTTTTCACATGTAAAAACCTGTCTTTGGGCAGACACTCTCAAGAGAGTTTTGGTTGTTTAATTCACACCCTATTCTGTTACCCTTTTTCTACCTCAAGAACTTTGCCAGTTATGGGCTGTCTGAGCTTCCCTAGAAATGCTGTTCTATACTGCAGTGATGCCAAGGGGATTGTATAAAAAAATATTTTTCAGCCTTGTTAAAAGGTCATTTAACATTTTGGAAAGTCTTTTTCATAAGATGACCAGAACATGGATAGGCTTAATTTGAAGCAATATTTTTCAGAAGCAATATTTCAGTAATGTCTGTAAGAAATACTTTTTGGAAATTATTTGAACTTCATTTTCACTGAAGGTTGAATATAAAAAATACCTTTAATAAAGAAAATATTGTCTGTAGTGGTTGTACTTCATACAGACAATTCTTCATACCTGAAAAAGTAAATTAAAAAAAGTTTCTTATTTCACTTCTTTATAATACCAGAAGATTCAGCAATCTAGCAGTCCTAGAAATCTTCTTCAGTGATCATGAGATTTTCTGGTATGAAGAAAATCCTAATCTTTTGAGGAACTCTGAGAGCTTTTATCAATTCATTTCTGAGTTATAGGACTAATACTGAAATGTATATTCAAACCATTCAACAAGTGAAACATGTGTTGAATGATAATTCCTTCCAAGGTTGCTCTCAGTGCTGGAAAGGGATGCAATCATACTTTATTTGCCAGCATAAAGTTAATATCTTCCTCCCCTCTGAGTGATGAACCTAAAATGAGAGGGAAAGTGCTGCCATTTCTTATCCCACAGTTCTGTTGTAGAAGGGGATAAGCACCCAGAAATCCTGTATATTTCAATACAGTATAATATATTAAGTTTAATTACTGTTTAATATTATATGATTTTTCTTAGGCAGTGTTTCCTCCGGAGGTAGTTTCCCTGATTTCCTCTTTCTTCAGCAAAAGCAAATGTGCAACAGCTGTAGGGCTTTGGCTAGCATTACTAAATGAAAAATCACCTGCATTACTCTCACTCCAAATCATTTTCTAACTCTCCCTTGAATATACCAGTGCAACAGACATCAGTATTTTCAGTTCAAATTAATACCTCTTCTCATTATTCACACCTCTTTTACTCCTCCCTTTTGCATAAGCAGTCACTATTAAGTCTGTTTTGCAAATGAAAGTATCTTTTTAATGAAGTACCACTAATAGAATATGACTCGTATTTTAAAGTTAGTAGAAAATCTTTTGTTTTACACTTACTTTAGAAGTTAGTGCCTGTCACTGACTTGTGTTAGAGATTATAAGGTTCATACCATCTAATTTTTAATCATGCAGTTGTAACATACTGACACTTCTGTTGCTAATTCTCTTTCACTCTATTAGCTACATAGGGAATTAAGAACTAATTTCCAAGTCTCAATCACATCTCAGTCACACGTTTTAAGTACCCAAAGCAGATAGTGTGAATAACCCCTTCAGTTACCTGTTTCTGCTGCCACTCAAAATATCAGCTATCATAGGCTGACATTTGGCTTTAGTAGAGGGGGGGCTATGGAGGAGGCTTCTGTGAGACGTCTGACAGAGCCAATGCCAGCTGGTTCCAAGACAGACCTGCCACTGGCCAAGGCCAAGCCTATCAGCAACGGAGGTAGCACTTCTGGGATAATGTATTCAAGAGCATGGAAAAACAATATGCAATTGCAGCCAGAGGGAGGAATGAAAATATACAAGAGAAGCAGCCCTGCAGGCACCAAGGTCAGTAAAGAAGGAGAGGGAGGAGGTGCTCCAGGCACCAGAGGTTCCCCTGCAGCCCATGGAGGGGGGAGACCATGGTTAGGCAGGTTATCCCCCTGCTGCACATGGAGGTGCATGATGGAGCAGAGATCCACCTGCTGCCTATGATGAACTCCAACTCAGAGAGAGTTGATACCTGGGTGAGGCTGTCCTTATCTCGAACCACAAATGTTTAATTGTATTTTTTCTCCCCTGTCCAGATGAGGAGGGGAGGGACTTTAGTGGTACCCCGTCATTCAGCCAAGGAGAACCCACCACGATGATGATATAATACTGGTACTGTGGGAGACATAATGTAATCAGATAACTAACAGAAATCAGTTATGGATTCTGCTTTCAAAGGGCTAATCCCAAATAGACAATAATCCTTTTATTTGAAGAAAAATATTCTTTCACCTATTTTGCCCTCCATGTAAGTGCCATTGAACAAACTTTTACAAGTTGCTACATGCTAGCATCCAAGTAACTGGGCTCTGGTCATTGCCATGTCCCAAGCAAGCAAACAAACACTGTTCACTCAGGCTTAGATCTTCTGCATTAGTACACTGACAGACCACGGGAACATTTCAGGGAAATGTAATTTAGTCATATATATTTTGGGTGAAAGTGGAACAAACCTTAGATGGTTTTGGATTGGAACAACTAACACTCTCCCTGACAATTACTTGGTATATCTTAGGAGCTGCTATGGGCCAGGATCATCTTCTATATTCAGTTTGGATTTGCCAATTTGTTCCTGAGATGAAGATAGTTTAATAGAACAGACATGGGCTGTTGGCCCCAGTGCTAGAAAAAATCTGGGCATATTTAACTTACTGACAGACGAAGTACTAATTTAGATGGACTAAATCACCCTCTGGAGGTCTTATCTCTCTCATAACCTCATTATAAATGTATATGTGGAACACAGCTAAATAATATGATATTTTATGATTCTATGAATATCATAAAACCAAATAAAGAATCACATAGTAATAAGCAGAAAGATTGTGTGAAAGAAAAGAGAGAGAAAAGCTTGGTGGAAGGTCAAAGATGCAGAAGCCAGAAATGATAGAAAGGTTAGTATAGGCCACCTATAATTGTCCAATTTAGTTCAGGACTAGCCTGTATCGATATAATAAACTTACCAAAGATTGGCAACCTATATTTGCAGAAACAATTGGAGCTTGAAGTTGCATTATACTCAACACAGAGTATAATGTCTATGCCTCACCCAGGCATTCCAGAGTGAGGAATCATGAGATAAGTAGCACTCTGAAATTTAGAATTATAGAATCTTTTGGATTGGAAAAACCCTCTAAGATCATTGAGATGGACCGTTAACCTAGCACTACCATGTTCGCCACTAAATCATGTTGCCACGTTTGACATCCACACATGTTCTGAATACTTCCCAGGATGATGATTCCAGTAGCTAGCCTTGGCCCATCAATCCAGCCTGTCCAGATCCCTCTGTAGAGTTTTCATACCTTCCAGCAGATCAATACTCCTGCCCAACTTGGTGTCATCTGCAAACTTACTAAGAGTGCACTTGGTCCAGGTCATCAATAAAGATATTAAACAGGACAGGCCCCAATACTGAGCCCTGGGGAAAACCACTAGTGACTGGCTGCCAACTGGATGTGTCTCCAGTCACCACCACTCTGCATCCAGCCATCCAGCCAGTTTTTTACCCATCGAACAGTACATCCCTCTACACCATAGTAAGCCAGTTTCTCCAGGAGAATGCTGTTGGAAACAGTATCAACTGCCTTGATAAAGTCTAGTTGGACACTGAAGTCACTAACTCTTTAACATTAGTAACATTAAGGAATATTTATGGAGAACTAGCTTAACAGAAACACTTAAAAGTAGAGATTTGTTTATTTTTTTCTAGTTTTCAGATGATAAGTAATAATATAAAACCCTGTGTAGGATTTAGACTATGTCACAGAAATGTCATCACTTCCTGTATTTTTCATTTTAGTGAATGTAGGTTCCATATATAAGTCATTTTAGGTTCAGTGCTCTTCAACATCTTCATAAATGTCTTGGATGCAGAACTTGAAGGTATACTAAGTACGTTTGCCGATAGCTGCTTGGGGAGGGCTGAGCATCAATCAGCAGGCGGTGAACAACTGTATTGTACATCGTTTGTCTTCCTCAGGTTTTATTCCTCTCCTGTTCCTTTTCATTACTATTATTATTGTTGCTGTTGTTGTTATTTTTATTATCATCATTAGTGTTGTTATTATTTTTGTTTGTTTGTTTCAATTATTGAACTGTTCTTATCTCAACCCAAGACCTACCTTTTATCTGATTCTCCACCCCGACCATGGAGGGGGTGGGAAGTGAGTGAGGGGCTGCACGGTACTTATTTGCCAGCTGGGGTTAAATCACCACACATATATCCTTGTAGTCCTTTTGATAATTATTCTTTTTCCTTAGCTAACGAAAAAGATGAAAACGAAATGTTCTCAACTGTTCTGGACTGGAACATTTATGACCGAAAAGGGAAGTGAAGAACGATATCAAACTTCTGAAGTTTAATTTTAGCTTTTATGAAATTCCATCTAACACCTCTTTCCCCAGACAACAGCAATTTTGCAGGAACAAGTTCAGATATTGCTTTCTTCTTAGTGGAACAACATTCTTATGAGAACTGCTGTGCATATGAAATTTGATGTGAAGTGTTATCTTGGTTGACATTCTTAAACAGAAAAATGAAAGGGGTTTAAGGATGATGGCAAACTGTATCTTCAAACAAAAAAGATGATCTGCCTAGAACATCAGTGAAGCTTATTAGAAGAGCTTTTTGGAAAACAACACTGTCAGAAGAAGTGGATGCCAGCTGTTTTGTAAGTTAGATATTTGATAACTCCAAAGTGTGATGCCTTTAAATCCATCAGTTGTAAGTAGACTTGAACAGAGAATGGTTTTCCATGCTGAGAGAATTTTTTGCAGTTTGGAAAAAAAAGTATTTTTATTGAAAAAATGAATATGTTTCAAAGTATTGTCATGTAGCAGAAATAATAGACTTGGTATTTCGACCCATGTTTGAATCATGGCTCTTAGCGAGGCAAACTGTGTTTTTAAAGGCGAGTTTACTATATCATATACAGCATAGCTGTGTGTTACTGGTTATTCCAGTTTCTCTGTATGGTTGGTTTTAAACAGCAACAATGTCATATGTTTAGTAATGTTTTACCTGAAAAAGCTTAAGTACAGCTGATATGTTTGGGAAAAGCAGGGATGATTTATTCAAAATTTAAGAAACAATCCAACAAAGAAAATAACCCAAAACCAGAAAAACAAATCTTTTCTCCCTGAAAAAGGGCTTTTGAATGAAGTAGTTTGCTTAAGTAATAAGTGTTAGATTTTACACAAATTAACCACTTTTTGGAGTAATCTACTGATATTAGAACCGTTTTTTGTCATGTGGCTTTACCTCGTACAACGTTTAAATGAACTTTGTCTCTAAAGGCTAAATAATAATTATGAATTGAGAGCTACATCTCAGAAATGTTTACTGACTATGCACATGCTCAAACTCCTTTTGAATGCAAAGTCAAAGATCATATCAGTACCGAAACCTGTTTAAACTAACTTTATTCTAAAGAGGATATTCAAATTATTTTATGCAGCTGACAGGCAATTTAAACAATAGTTCCTTTCTGTTTTCAGCTGCTTATCTACAATATGTTAGACATCATGTTATTTCCAGCTCATTTGCCTGGCCAAACTACACAGAGAATCTTAAGGTTAATTAAGGTCACTTGTCCTTAAATGGTTTTTAAGCAGGATCAAAAATTTGTAATAGAAGGGCCAAAAAGCCTAGGAGTTGTAATCATCTGAAAGAGGAAAGTATTTGAAACAAGAAGAATTGTATACTGAAAGGGAAGGATATAACACAAAAAGATAAAAGTATTTCCAGAGGCAGAAAGAGATGGCATATGAATGTGAACTATATGGATTAAAATTATTTCACTGTGTGGAAGTCCTACAAGCAACTCTAGATACCCAGGTGATACTGTGAGCGGGTATTAGTGCTTCCATAAGTCACAATAATAAGGCATGTTAAGTTATTGAGTAGGTACCACTTGTGTAACAAGGCTGACATAAGAGGTTCACAGTGTGGCCTTCGGTATGTTGCTATATAGTTGTTGAAGATATAACTTTTATTAGATAAAGCAAAACTAGGCAGTGTTATGGAAAAAAAATAGAAAAAAAATTTAGTTGGTAGATGAAACGTACTTGAAAAGTCAAAGTGTACATCAGAAATTACCTCATAAATTACATACTTTTTTATTTATCTGAGGCCAGTTCTGTTAAATGGTTTTATCAATGATCTGGACAAGGTGATTGAGCACACCCTTAGTAAGTTATTTTGCAGTTGACACCAAGCTGGGTGGGAGTGTTGATCTGCTGGAGGGTAGGAAGGCTCTGCAGAGGGATTTGGACAGACTGGATCAATAGGCTGAGACCAACTGTATGAGGTTCAATAAGACAAAGTGCCGGGTCCTGAACTTGAGTCACAACAACCCCAAGCAACAGTACAGGCGGGGGAAAGAGTGGCTGGAAAGCTGCCCAGAGGAAAAGAACCTGGGGGTTCTGGTCAAGAAGGCCAATGGCATCCTGGCCTTTATCAGCAATAATATGACAAGCAGGACAAGGGCAATGATAGTTCCTCTGTATTTGGCACTGGTGAGGCCACAGCCTGAATTCTGTGTTCAATTTTTGAGCCCCTCACTACAAAGAAAGACACTGAGTCACTGAAGTGTGCCCAGAGAAGGGTAACAGAGCTGATGAAGTGATTGGAGTACAAGTTTTATGAAGAGCAGCTGAGGGAGCTGGGGTTGTTTAGCCTGGAGAAAAAGAGGCTCAGGAGGAACCTTATTGCTCTATATAACTCCCTGAAAGGAGGTTGAAGAAAATTTGGGTTCCGTCTCTTCCCCCAAATGATACGAAAAAAGGAAATAGCCTCAAGTTATACCAAGAAAGATTTAGATTGGATTTTAGGAAAACTCTCTTCACTGAAAGGGTTGTCAAAAATTGGAACAGGTTGCCCAGGGAGGGTGTGGAGTCACCATCCTTGGAGTATTTCAAAGATGTGTAGATGTGGCACTTAGGGACATGGTTAGTGGTGGACTTGCACTGGGTTAATGGTTGGACTCAATGATCTTGGAGATGTTTTTCAACCTAAATCCTTCTATGATTATATAATTCTTTATTGGAGAACCAAAGTTGTTGCCTAGCAACTTGCAGCAAGAACTAGGAGTGATCCACCAGCTAGCAAAGATTAACCTCTCTGGAAGATGCTGTCTACTTCACAAAACCCATCAGTCCCAGCCCAAAGTGGAGCATCGTGACTCTAACATTGAGGACATGACTGTGGAGGACCTCTAAGACCTAGTTCCCAGGATCAAATTCTCATGGCTGAAGCTGCCTGATGTACTCATGTTCTCTGATTCTGCAAGGAAAGGAGAATTGCAGCAAAGCCTTCATGCTGCAAGATCACAGAATATTCTGAGTTTGAAGGTAGAAGGATCATCAAGTCCAGCTCTTGAGTAAATGGCCTGTAGGATGATTGAACCCACAATCTCAGCATTACTGGCACTATGCTCTAACCAACTGAGCTAATCTCAGGGTTAACTAGAGACAGCCACTTTTCTGAAAGTTTGTAGTGTTATTTACATTATTAATCACCTGTCACAGTGGTAATAAGTAGGCAAAGTCCTTCACATAGATCCAGTTATTGCATAGCAGTGTGTTTAGTTTGTTCTGACCTGAAGTACAAGCACAGAGGTAGAGTATATAATTTGAATTATTACTGAGAGATAATCATATTATTATAGTATGGCCATACCTTCGAACTGTTACAGTTCAGTATGTATTGCCTCCATATTTTATTTTTTTCCTAAATAACACATTACACATAACAAAAAGGTGGTAAATATTTAGTCATTTGGTTTATTTATATTTATTCCCACTCCTCAGGAAAAAAAGTATCTTTGAAGCAATTTTTTTATGTGGATACTGTAAAAAATGTTGAAAAATAATATCTAGATTGTGGGCTATGACTATACTATCTAATGTTTGAACTTTGATGTTTGTACAAGCCTAAAGTACTTTGCATAAAACTTCCTTAATTTACGCTCTTTGTCTGATTTATAAAGTTTTGTCTTAAAGAGTATGAAATTAGGCCAGTGCTACTTATCAAATATATAATCGAATATGAATATTCTAATTGCATTTATAAGTGGATGAACTGATTATTCACAATAAGATGGCAATTATAATCAAACATTGGTTTTTACTACACAAGGGAAAGGTCTTCATAATGTTAAGTATCAATTCAAATAGAAATAATGTAATATCAAATAAATTATACTTCATGGACACTTGATGATTCACCTTTAGAAGATAATAGAAAATTCAATTATACCTGGAGAGCACTCAGAGTATATTAACTTTGAATTTTTTCAACAGTCAAGAGGAAAAATTACTTAGGCAAAGATGGGGTTTCACTCATCTAAATGTATTTAGCAAAAAAAAAAAAAAAAAAAGAGTTCTGTCTCTGAATAGGAAAAAAGAACTACTAAAAATTCCTGTCCCTGATTAAACAGTCCTTGCATTTGTAGGTTTGAAGTAGGCAACTAACCTTTAAAGGGTGTCTAAATTAATTCCTTTTTGAGGATATGCAAGAAACTTCCAAAGTTTTGGTAATACACCAGGACTTCTTCAAAGAGAAGCAGCCAGTAAACAACAAGACCATGACTAGAGAATTCTTTCTGCATTACCCACCTGGTGTTCTTATCTTAGGAAAAATGACATCACCCACTAAAGATGGTGGAAAGGGAGAGCATATGTGTCCGTGCAAGAATGCACATGAAGACCCGATTATCTTTCAGCGCTGTCACAAAGACTAAACATAAAATTTGCCAGGGTGACACTGTATGGCAACCTTTCTTGGAGAGTGATGTCCAAGGTGACCTCCTCAGGACCCTTCAGCCCTCTTGTACAACCCCCAGTGCTGAGAGCACCAGCCATAAGGAAACCAACTCTAAGGAAAAGTACTTGGAATGCTCATGTGCAAACTGGTTTCCATATAACTAAAGTATTTAAAAGCATCATTTTTGGAATCTTCATCTGTAGGTCCAGAAAAAAGGACTAATCTATCAGCAGTCTAGAGCAAGATCCTCAGACCCATACCCAAAGCTGAGCTAAAGAACTGGGCATTGATTTAATGATTGTGTGTTACATGCTACGTTTCTTTTCTGTGAATCTGTTACTGTTACCATTTCTCTACCTTTGAGAGAAAAAACCTGTTCTACCCTGGCAAGCAGAAAATTCAACAACAGATTAAAATATAATAAGAAATGAGGATACTGAAGAAACCTCTAGGTTAAGCAGGTTAAGTAGTTTGTGCTGAAGTCATTGCAACATCCCTTCTGCCTCTTTAAACTGCCTCAAGTGAGCATTTCTCTGGGCATTTTATTAACAGATTCTTCTGTCCCTTTGGGTACAATAAGGTCTTGAACAAAATATTCACCATCCATGCCATGAAGGAGCATCAGTGAATCCTCAGTCATGGAAAAACTAGAAAATGCACTGAATGGGGGAAAAAGCAGTACAATGATAAATCTACAAGATCTTACAAGGCAGTCCCCATTCCACAACCAGCCTAAAAACTCCAATATATTTGATTTCAGGAATGCAACGTAATGAAAAGATCACATTAAAACAAGAACACACTCATTTTCAGGTTTTTTGCTTGGTTTTTTGCTTGGAATACAAAATCATACTAAAAGTATTACCCTGTATTTCCATTCAGGATGCCCCAGATCCACCTTCACAGAGAATGTCTGCTGGAAAGAAGCTCTTGCCTGTGCACACATATTTTGCAGTCAGAAAAGCAGGATATTGTGCAAAGAGGGAATTTTCTGCAAAATACTGAGAAAATAAAGTACTAAAGCATACAGAGCATAGTGTGAAGAGAACTTAACATTTAAGCCCACAAGGAAGGGGAAGCCCAAGAAGTCATGAAGAATCAGACATGATAAAAGCTGTGTTAAAACAAAATTAATACACAAGGGGCAAATTAAGAAAAAAAATGTCGCGTATCTAATTCTTTATTTTTTTAGCTGTTATTGACTGATACACGAATTGATGAACTGTTGTGAGATATGCCCTTTCCTTTTTAATTGAAAAAAAGTTAGTAGACTTACCTAGTAGAAAGCAAAAAAAAGTGACATAACTTTCTCATAGTGTAAGGTAGATAGTAATTTTATAATCAAATACAATTTACTTTTAAGGATAAAATAAATATTTTTAAAACTTAGCCATTAGGTCTGTTTTACTATGGCCCTTTCATCATTTAAGATATCTCCTTCTTTTTCCAGTAAATAATAAGTATTCTTAAACAAAAGTTGAGCAAATTTTTAAGCATTTTTTGTGATTATTCCCTGATCATAGAGTAATTTGTATGAGCATGTCCTAAAATTCAGAATGGAACTCTGCTTTTATGAAAAGTTCACTGCAAGTAAGAAGACTTACTGTTTTATCCATCTATCTGTTCATCTATGTTCATGACAGGTGAATGGCATAGGAGTCTTTAATCTAGCCTAGGTCATCAGGTAAACTGTTCTTCATCACATAACAATCTGTTTATTTTCATGGACATTCAACATATTCTATGAAAAGAAAGTCTTTCTGCAGTTCAGGGAACATTTTGGGCCAAATGACCTCAACAGTTCTCATTAGTGAGAATAGAGATCAATTATCCTACAGCACAGACACAACACTTTTAAAAAGATACCTAACAGAAGGTGAAATTGTGCCCTTTTGAAGCATAATATAAAAGAGAGGCAGAGGTCTGACTTATTTTTCTCTTTTCCTTCATTAATATGTTTTTCTAATTTTTCAACTTCTTTGTTAAGTGTAGCTATTTCTGCATTTGTTTCTATGTGCATTTACCCAATAACTCCCAATGTGTTATGCCTCTGGATCTTTAAGAAGGCTATGGTACACACAGGCTACAATTTAAAATAAGTCTAGATAGACAACAGTTTGATCAGTAGAGTCTTTCTATTCCAAATTGTGTTAAATTACAGTTGTCTTAACAGTTTGAAGAATTCCCTATAGTGCTTATTTCACTGAAGAGCTTTTGGAAATAACTTTAGCCTCCTTTTATAAAATGTGCAGGTCGCTGTCTTTTCCAGCTGAATTGCCACAGCTCATGGCTTTTCTTTCACTCATACCTTTCTAGGATAATATTAACCTATTTTGAAGACTTTTGAAAAGTAGTGACAAACTGTCAAAATCACAGAAACATCTTTAGTAGATTCAAATCTGTACACAAATTTCATTAAAACAAACAGGACAAATGTCTATTTTAACTTCGATGAATTATGAGTAAAAAAAAATACATTAAAAGAAAATACTGCATATGCATACCAATCCAATTGTTTCTCCCAGGAGGAAACTAGCACTTACTATACGGCTTCCACTATGGCATCACACAAATCATAGAATCAGCCAGGTTGGAAAGAACCTCTGAGATCATCAAGTCCAACCCTTGATCCACTACCACTGTGGTTACTAGACCATGGCACTAAGTGTCATATCCAGTCTCATCTTAAAAACCTCCAGGGACAGAGAATCTACCACTTCCCTGGGCAGCCCATTCCAATACCTGATTACCCTCTCTGTAAAAAATTTCTTTGTAATATCTAACCTAAACCTTCCCGGGCACAGCTTAGAGACCATGCCCTCTTGTCTTATTGATAGTTGCTGGGAGAAGAGACCAATCCCCACCTGGCTGCAACCTCCTTTCAGGGAGTTGTAAGAGAGTGATGAGGTCTCCCCTGAGCCTCCTCTTCTCCAGGCTGAACAACACCAGCTCCCTCAGCCTCTCCTCATAGGACTTGTGCTCCAGTCCCTTCATCAGCCTTGTTACTCTTCTCTGGACCTGCTCCAGCACCTCAATATCCTTCCTGAACTGAGGGGCCCAGTTGAAGCATTTAAGTCTTGATCCAGTGCCTCATGTAGTTAAACGTTAGTAATTCAATTAATTCCATTTCTGTTATAAGAATCCATTTCACTTGACCCTAACTGTCTAACCTAGGATACAAAATTAAAATAAGTAAGAATTAAATAGGAAGGTAAGTTCTTACAACAAAAGCCATCAAAAACACGTGCTTCTTCCCTTTGACTATATTGGCAAGTTAAGCATTTTTTAAAACTTTTTTAACTTTTTCTAAAGATCTGTACTTAAATTAGTCCTACTGTATTCCACCCAACTTTTGGAGGACATTTCATGGATTTTCTAATCTTTTCTTGTATTTCTATTCTCACGTAAAAGTGTCAGATAAGTATGAAAAAAACTTCAGTTTTGTGGGACTAGGTAAGTTCCCTTTTTGCAGTTAAAGTTGAAAATGTAACATGAACAGAAGGTATAAACATTTACCATCTTCTGTAAACAAACTTGAAAACTACCTGAGTCATATGCATGTCTCCAAAAGAATTTTCAGATCATATTCATAGCTAATGGATAAACAAGAAATGGGCTAAATCCCCAAATAAAGCTCTTATGTTTCTGCAAATAATGTCAAAACTCTCATTGCCATTAACAGAATCAGGAATTCAATTCCAACTAAGAACATTGTTTATGACATCTTTATGTGAATTATCTGTGCTACATAATAATGTTGTATTAGAAAAGGAGTCAATGCCTTGTAATGTAAATTCCATTAATCCGCTGGAATAGCACAATAATTCATCTAAATAGTCTGACTAAAATTGCACTCCTCTAAAAAAATAAAATTACTTCATGGTGACATTTTACTCCTTTTAAAGTTTAATATAGTATTTTGGACTAGACAGGGATAGATTTACAATACACAAATAACAATTTTTAATACTATGAATACATATATATATAAATAAAAATCCTCCATTTTTGCTTTTAAAAACTCATAGAAATAAGTGTAATGTAATGCCTATGTAATTAATCTTTGGGGTTGGATTCTGAAATATGAAACATTTGACTTTTCTTCCTTTCTCTTCACACATAACTAAAAATATTGCTAAATTATCATTTATGTATATATCAGCAAAAGTAGTTAGTATGGACTAAATCATGCATGCAAACTTGCGCATGCATATGTAAGAAAGTAACTAATAAATCATTACATAAAAGCTCATATTGAGATTAGTAAACAAAATAGCGTGTATATGTAAGCTTTCTTCAGAAGATGCTGATGCTATTCTATGTCAAGAGAGAATAAAGTCAATAGAATAAATGTGCTGTCACTGGTTCTAAAGAGACATTCTAGAGAGTGGAAAAGGAAACAAACAAACAAAAATCTAACCAAAACAAACCAAAAAAACAAACAAAGAAAAAAAAAAAGTTGAGATTTTCCTGATTTAAAACTGAACACAAGCTTATAGTTTTGAGCTCTATCTAACAAAAACACACATGAATGTCACTGATAACAAAATAAAAAGAATGCTCGCAAATTATTAACTTCAATTTCCATTACAGTGAACATTTTCCATATAAAATAGGCTGTTTTCCAGAGAATGGCAGCTAAGGTGCATAACAGTCCTTTAAACTCTGTATATATACATCCCACATGCATCATAGATTCAATGAAAAGGTAGTTGTTTTTTATATATGACAATGTAGTTGCTTTTTATATTCTTCACTTTTCTTATTTCTACTGACACAGAAGAAGAAGAAAAGTAAGTTTTAAAAGAACTATTTTAAAAACCTATTACCAAAAAAAAAAAAAAAGGTGAAAATCAATGGTTCCCTCCATAAAAGTCATGCAGGCAAACAGAAAACTAGAATACTTTGTGAGTGACTGTACATTAGATGGCAAAAATCAATAGTTTCTGTAAAGAAGGTATCCTTAGGGATAGAAAGCTTCAAGGTATGAATAGAATAGTAGCTTCAGTGCTTGGCATCTGCAGAAGTGATAATACGGTTTCTAATCCCTGCCCAAGAGTGGGTAAAAGAATACAGTGTTTCAAAGTTTTAATGATCCAGGGTGAATTTATTATGCTATCTTTCCTGTTGAGCTGCTTGAGCCCTAGTTTACCTGAGGGATATGTTGAAAGACCAATCAAATAATTCAGAAAACCTAGCAGCTCAGCCAGCAATGTTGGAACAATGTTGGAATGATGTTTACCCTTCCTTTTGGGTCCCTTAATGTCTGCTGAAATCTCAAATACTTACCTCAGACAGCAGCTTAATATTTAGTAGTAAAGTTTTTGTAAACAGTTTTTGTAAATCTGTTTTGTGCATTAAGTTCACTTTGAGGCACAAAAAATACCAAACAAACACAGGGCTTCAGGTGGCTGGGAATAAGTGTTGACACTGCCTGATAGTGTCCTGACTCCACATCTTCATTATCCATTTCTCTTTTCCATGTTCCAGATTCCATAAAAGAAAAACTAGAATTGCAAAGTAATGGTGTGCCCCAGCTAATAATATCATATCTGCTTACAGGGAACTAGGGGGTGATAACTTTAAATATATATTCACCATCAAATTACTTGTTTGCAATTGTCTTTCATGTTGATGTCAATCCAGCATCCATACTGCATCCATGCTAGTTTGCTGTCAGACAAAATGAATCTCCAGATGACTTTGAAGACATTTCACACCAAAAATTATTCTCTAAAAATAAGCAGAAAGAAGTTCAACCTGGTGTAGGCTCTTTCTCCTCTACAATGTTATCCATTATTTCCTAAAAATACATTAATAACAGTCATTAAGAAAAGAAATGGACTTACATTAAGAAACTGCCCCAGAATATTAAATATATTCTTTGCCCCTCAAGCAATAGTGCTGTGCAGAAAGAAGGTAAGGAAGAACAGAAGGGAAGAGTAAGAAGGGAAGAAAGAGTAACAAGCAGTCAGATGAAAAAAGAAAAAAAGACAAGAAAGATTGAAAGAAAAACAGATGGAGAGCAAGAAAGATGGAAAGAAAAATGGATGGATAGAAAGACAGGCAGATGAGCAAACGGAGAGGAAGTAGGAAGGCAGGGAGGGAGGGAAGAAATGTGTTGTGTTATTTCAGACATTTTAAACTGAGGAAGTTATGCCTTTGAGTCCCAGGAATGCCATGAGGCTGAAAGGACTCCAGACCAAATGTTTGGGAGTTTGATCTTCTGACTTTAGAGATTAAACCTGAGAAATGTGTCTGGAAACCATTCTGATCTGCCAGGGATGTGTCTGTGAGGAGAGAGTGTGCCCCTTGGGTTCATTTAATTTATCAGTACAGATGTAGCTATAGTGAATATTGCATAGGGATACTTTTTAATATCCAAAACCATTTAAAGAGATTATTTCAACAAATTAACTTAAGCAAGGTTTCCCTTAGAGATGTACAGATTGCTACTCCTTATCCATAAAAGTAGCAAAGACAGAGATGACAGTCTTTGAGGGGAGTAAGTTATCTGTCCTTCAGATGTTCTAACCCCAGTGTGGGGAGACAATCTTCTACCACCAAACGTAAAGTAAACTTCTGTCAAGTCCATTAGATACACAGAGGTGATATCTGTTCAACCTGACTCTTTCATCACAATAAAATGAGAACTATTGAAGAAGATCCTTACATCTCCGAGAGGCTCCCTGCCGAGGAGGAGCTGCAGGTGTCAAGCAGCATGGTTAAGAGTTCCAAAGCTTTTTATGTTTCAACTGGTTTTTTTCTTCCATCACTGTAAGTCATTTCATACTATCCATTTCATTATGATGTTTAGCAAAAAACTCCCAGATTTGACACACTGCAAGTAAATAAATTATATATAATCTAACCATATAATAAGAAAATCCAGAAAGATCTCAGGGTTGCACTGTAAAGGTTGAATGAGTCAGATTTGTCATGTATTTGACATTTTCCTTTTTGATTTAATTCGTATAAACTTAGTGCTACAATCTAACATTTTCATATAATTTAGCATACACGATAACTCTCAGTCCTTATCTAGTGTTCTTGTCATGTCAAAAAATGTACACAAAAGAACCAGATAAGCAAATATTGATGTATACCTTCCAATTATTCTGAGGGCTGTATTGGGTGCTTCTTATGTGCAGTGCTATTTTGCAGGGGTTATCTACAACAAGCAGGCTGATCTAAAATTTAAAAAAAGAAAAAAAAGGAATTATAATTTTCACATTTATCAGGTTGAGGTATGGTTTTCATTTGGAAAGAAAATCTGACTATGTTTAAACACTACATTTACTGCCATGTCTTTCTGAGGTGCTTATTTCTCTATTTTCAAAATACATTTGGCAATATTACTGGCACTGTAATTGATTAAGTGACTGCAAGGCATGGTGAATGTTTATCATTCTTTTAGGGAGAGCTTTCAGAAGTTTTCCTGCTGTACTCCTCCCGCTGTGCTGAATAATAATTTGACTTTGCAAAATGAAGGTGATAATGATGAATCTTTTTTAAATTCCTCATGGCTGTTTATTTAAGCAAACCCCATGGTTATTTAAAATTTTAATATTGTATTGCCAGAAGAAATAGTGACATAATTAAAACACTAAATTATGTCTAACCTTGCAATGTAAAAGTTGCTAAAATTCTCACAACATGTTCAAAAAGCAAATGTTATTTCATAATATAAGGAAGCATTTTTTGTTGCATTTTCTTAACACAATTCATAAATTAGCAGTTTTGCTTTTTGTAATCATGAGTTTTAATCTCAGAAATGCAACTGTTTTCAAACATAAATTATGATACATACCAGTCAGGATACTTTAATACCATACTTTCATATGGTGAAACTTAAAGATTGGAAAAGTACAGGAAAACATAACATAGTGTGCTGGTTTAAAAGTTAACCAGCAGGGGAAATGAACTCAACTCAAAAGAGAGATTATAAATCAGAATAACAATTTAATAAAATAATACAATAAGTACAATTATACAGACAAACAATTGGTCTTAACCCACAAAACCCAAATGTATAACCCAGCACCCTGGGGCATGAACAAAATGGTGTTCCTTGGGCCCACCCCTGAGTCCAAAGTAAAGGGAGAGGGGAAAAACCTGCTGGTGGGAGAGCTGTTGCAGTCTGGTCCAAAGTGGTGATTGCAGTCCAGTTGAGGGTGGTGGTCTCAGGCTGGTTGAGAGCGGTGAGCTGCAGTCTTCCTCTGGATCCCACGAGTGGTAAAAAGGTTCCAAAACTCCAAGTTTATATATTCTCCAGTTCAGGCAGGAATGCTCAGTCCTTCCCTCAGAGCGGGAAATTCCATAAAAGGGTATGAGGATGCAAATTGGGATTAAGGGATTAAGAGGGAGGGAGTAAGGGAGAGAGGGAGAAAAGGGGGAGGGAGGGTGGGATTAAGGCACGAACAAAGGAAAGAAGGAGGGAGGGTGGGATTATGAGATTAAGGGAGGGAGGGGGAGGAAAGGGAGGGGAGGAGAGAGTGAGGGAGGGAGCGAGGGAAGGGACGGAAAGAGGGAAAGTGGGATTAAGGGTGGGATTAAGGGAGGTGGGGAGGGTGGGATTAAGATGGAGCACAACATTAATTGTTTATTCCAAAGATTTAAACACTCAGTGCAAGGGTCCATGTTTGCAGAGTCCAAGTGGAAATGACTCAGTATGCTAAAAATGAAAAGAGCATGCTGGATTGTTGTAATTCACCTAATTAAAATATTCTTTCTAAATGCATTGCATCTCCTCACACATATCAAAAGCTTCTGTTTTCTCAAACTCTCCATTTACATTTAGGAAAGCCAGAGTTCTTAAACTCTTGTGAGAGAGAAAATATGATGTGGTCTGGGCATCTCTGCCTTGGTGTGGATAACAAATTGCAACATTGTGTAAAATATCAGGTCCCATGCAAAGATGCCTTATATTTAATATATACTGCACCACCACTGCTCTATTACCCTTTGCTGCATTAAGGGCTGTATGTCTAATTCAGTTTGTACATCAGCCTGTACTGATGTGTGCCTGCATTAGGGCATCTAGGGCCTCTAATGATCCACCAGCAGCCCAGCTGTGTAGGAAAACTGGGTTGCAGGTGTTAAAGAATCGGCAGGAATTTATGTCCTAGTTGGTATATTTTCAAAAGTTTTCTGGGGATGAGTGATTTTTGGTTTACTTGCTTTCTGAAGGTTTTGTGGAGAAGTTCTGGGAAGTATAGGATTGTCTGGAAGGGTGGCACTTCCAGGCGTAAATGGGGCAAGGGCCTGCTGTGCTATGTATTTCAATTGGCATTTGGATGGGCTGCCCTTTTCCTCTGTGGCTTTAGATAAAACTGATGAAGACTTTTTTCATCAGCTTGTGTGAGGTATTTGCTGTCTTGCCTGGCAGCCTCCAGGTGATGGACAATGCAGGTTGAGAGGCTGCAGTTTACGGAAATAAGGTCTCAGAGATACTGATGTGGGAAGGGCAGCAGCAGCAGCAGCTGTGTGCTTTGGGCCAGTAATAAGAGTGACAGCAATTGCAGAGCTCTACTGAAAGCAATGAGGAGCCAGAAGTAATTCTTGTCTGGGCTGCTTGTACTGTGAATAACCAGTACTGGGGCGGGTGCAGCCTTGTGGAGGTTTGCTGGGAAGAGAGGTGGACAGGGAAGATGAGGGACAGGCACTTAGTGTTTGTTGTACTCTCTTGTATCCCATCCAGGAGGCCAAATCATATGAGCAAGAATGATCAAAAGCTTTAGAAGAAAAGGCAAATGCTATTTTCCCTTCATAGCCCAGCTGGGCCTACAGGCGGGATGGTATCAAGTCAAGGATGTTAAGAACATGAAAATAGAGAGGGTAGGGGCCAGGATGTGGTGGTATCCCCCCCCGCCCTCCTTGTCCCATCTCTAGATGTCAGGTTGAATCTTTGCCTTGGGTTATGGGGCTGTGTTCTGGCTGACTATGAGATGGACAGTGTCAGGACTCTGCTGGTGGGGGCAGCCACTCCAAAAGCTGGAGTCCATCACCTAGCTCATATTCTTCTTGGCTGAAGCAACTTCTCCCTTCAAGTTTCTTTAAGGTAATTTGGTACTTCCAGTGGGCTGGTGCCACTTACTGGGGTACTTTACTGTGCATCTTGTGAAGACAAGACTTAAGACTGAGTACTATAAACAACTACCACATAATTTGAGGGATGAAGAAATGAGACCATGGACTGAGCGTATTTCAGAAAAATTTCCTTGTTCAGTATTTTCCCATGATATTTCCAATCTAGTTTGCTCTAGTAGATGTAATCATTCTATTGCTTTTAGTCTTATGCTACAAAACATCCCAATTAATTATGTCTTAATGAAGAGTTGGGGAATAGATCTCATTTCCACAACATGGCTGTATAATTCCTTTTTGGTAAAGTTTTGATGACAGTTATAGCATTTTCCCTGCCGGCCTTAGTCCCTCAGTTGAAAGTTGTTGAGCGTAAAAGACAATACTTGGTTGCAGTGGGGTGATTCTCACAGTGGAAGACAGGTGGTCGGGCTCTTTGTGATGGACAAGGCTGGATGCTCCCACAGGAGGGTGAGTGCACTGTGTGTGTGGCTCCATGGTGGTCTCCAGCTGAAGAATGCAGGACTGGTCTCAGTAGGGACCAATCCACCTTCCCTTGGCTGTGGCTTCTTGTCTCTTCTCTTGCACAGGCATTTGTAATTGAGTCTCCATCTGAGGACTTTGATGGGTAAAAGGTCCAGCTGAAAATGAAGCATGCTTCAAATGGACAACTGGGCAATGTGCTGATGTAGGTGTGGTTGTGCAGTAGTGACATGAAGGAAGAGATGAGGATGACAAACAAGATCAAGACACCACCTTATAGCAGTACGGGAACCTTATGTAGGTTATTTCTTCATGGTGTGGGGGCTCCTTATGCCTGTGCATGGCAATTTCTGCGTTTCTTTTAATATGTGTAGGAGCAAAGCCATTTGGAGTCTGCTCGTAGAAAACACACAATACACTTGAAATATGTGCCTCAAGAGGCAGTTGACTCAGGGCTTCACAAGGGACTTGCACCTCTTTGTGGGAGAGTGAACACCAGACCATCTTCTGAGGAAGGTAGGAAGTAGGGACTATGTTATCACAACATAATTGTTACAGCAAAATGGAGCAGAGGGGTTCTGAGTCCTGCTTAGCTTAAAGGAATTTAATCTGTGGAACCTCCTTTCTGAAATAGCCACTGAGCTATGGAAAGGTCTACCATGAAGCAACTGAACTCTATTCGAAATTGGGCCACTGTTCAGCAAGGAGTGCAAGACTCTTCAGGACGAAGACTAAGAGGAGAGGTACACACCCTCCTTTTTAACAGAGGAATGTGTCTCAGAATGGAAAGTCTTGGTTCTTGTCCATGTGCTGGAAAGTGCTTCACAACACTTGCCTGAGAAGCCATTGAATAAAATGTCTCTGCAGCACTGGAAACAAGACAGAGGACTCCTTTCCCAAGAGGATATTTAAACTTTTCATTGGAAAAGATTTAAACTTGTCATTGGATATATTTTGTCAGCAATGATTTTATTACTCAGTGGCTATTAATCATGTGCCTTACTGTGGGCATTCCTATTTCAAGTCATTATCCTTGTATTTTCTGGTAAAAATGTAGTAGATCTGTAAGAGTGACTGTTCCCTGATGTTTAGAAAGCCATGGTATAATAACACTTGAAAAGCCTTGCACTAATGTAATCAATCTACTACCTGACAGCCATATTTGAAATATTGTGGGCATGTATAATGCCTCACAATAGAAAACAAAATACTGGTAGCACTACTGTGTTCTGGATCTAATCCAGTATTTGGTGAGTTTTTTGTGTGAAACTACTTAATGCTGCAAACCTTTCTTCTACTTGAAGGTCTCTTCCTTCAGACTTAGTGGCGCTTATGTGTTGCCACATAACATTTTGATGTCAGGTTTGCATCTTAGCAAAATGACAACTACATCTTTTTTTTTTTTTTTAATTATCTCTTTGATATGAAAGATAATGTTTGCCACCAATTTTACATCCAGTTTCCCATAAACTTTTTTGCTGTGTTAAGCAAAGCCCTGGGAAATGTGAGCCCATTTATTTTGAAGTTCTTTAGTGTGATACTGACTACAAAGCCAACAGCCATCTTAAGTGCATTGCTCACTTTGATCTATCATCTTCGAGAATGAAGAATTTATCTCTAAAAGACACAGTCCCATCTAGAAGGACTGTATGGGATTCAACCCTGAGTGGATATAAATGCAGACTAAATTGGGAGCAAAATGTTGACAAGTTTGCAGGAGAAACATGGAAAGAACGAACCTTTTGCAGAGGTAGGAATGTGAGTTTCCTAAGAAACTTTTAAGATCCTTGTAAATTATTATCTAGACACAGCTGAGAATAGCAGTTCCTGATGAAGTCTCCTAGTTCTTAAATATCTGAAGTGAGTGCAGTAGAGGCTTTGCAAATGACCATTCTGCAAATGGTTTCCCAAACATTTTGCTTGATGGGAAAATAAAAGCTCTTCTACATTGGTCAAACTTGTACAGTGATATCATGCATTACATTTGTACTTAGTAGCAAAGATGGTATTCTCCCCTACGTAAGCACTGTGCATAATAAAGCTTCTTTAAAGCAGGGAACGTAATTGCTTGGTGTTGACTGCACACCTACAGAACTATATGCCTAGTGCTTACATTAATAGGGAACATCTTAGGAAGAGAGAAACTAAAGCTAAACCCCAGGATTTCTAGTGCAGCCTGCAGACAGAGTAATTGAGGTCCCAGCTAATCAACAGAATTATGTCATATCCCCTGTGAATGTTTCCTGTTCATAGCAAGGAGCTTCTATTCTAACATACTAAAATCTTTTGTCCTACCACTGGAAAATTCAGTAGGGGTTTCTTGAGGGTAAATAAATTATCATGGCCTTCTTCCAGATTAGGGCTAGGCTGATGTACTGTATAATGTTGAGTAAATCAGGAGTAGCCAGGAATAGAAAGAATGCTTCATTATTTTACAACCCAGAGAAATCATTGTTGGAGGAGACAAGGAGGAGTGGGAGCGCTACGAAGCGTGGAGAAAAATCTATAACCCTTAAATGGACTTAAAAATACCGGACTTGACATGCAATATTGATTATGACACTCATCGATTACGTCTGTTGTACCCCAGTTACTCCCCAGTTTGTTGTTGTGATGTTACACTGTTCTATGTACCCCAGTTGTTGTTTTAAAATTTTGTCCACCATGTTGTCCCTTTCTTCTTCCCTCAGGTTTTCCCGCCTTTCCCCTGTTTTCCCGCTCCTCTGCCTGCCATTGGTTAAGTTTTGGTGCAGTGCAGAGGTAGCTCCTATTGGTCCTTACCCCCGGAGACATCCAAACCCCTCCTATCCTGACCTAGCTGCCCAATCACCTTACCTCCCTCGCTGCCAATCCCATGCTCCTCCCTAGCCCAAGTTCCACCCCTTATCCTACCCTATATAAGTTGTAACCCTTCTAATAAACGTTGGCATTGCTTCCCTCACCTTCAATCGTGTAAGAACCCTTATTGCAGTGCTCAACCCTTTCCTTTATCCCTGCGGGTTGCGGCAAGTGGCGCCCAACGTGGGGCACGGTTGAAGGTCCCTTGCATCAAGGGAACTCCCGTGCTTTCACCTGGGCTCAGACAGCGTCAAGAGGGACAACTGTTCCGCCAACCCTCCCTCGAGAAGCAGACGGCTACAGACCTCTTCGACGGTCGTGTGGGTCGCACACCAGACAGGTGAGCCTCGAGGGACATCCCTGACACCCACCCTTCACTTCATACCCCATATTTTATTTTTAAGAGAGGAATAACATCGGAGAGTGTCCCCGCATTACATCATGGGTCTGACACTCTCTACCTCTCAAAAGTTTGTGTATAGACGCCTCAAGGACTTTGTCATTGAACATGGCCACCCGCTCGATAAAAAATCAGCAAAGGCGTTAGCGAGGTGGCTGGACCGCCAGGGCTTTGCCATCCATGACAACATCTCCTTAGAAAAATGGCAAGCCCTAGGTTACAATCTATGGCGGGACTCTGACAGAGGCGGAAAATTAGCCAAAGAAGCGTTAATCGCTTGGAGGCTCATTCTGATGGTGCTACAGCACCAAATGATGAATGCGAACACCAGCCTCGCAAAGGACACTGTCAAGGACATGGACATTAAAACCGATTCTAACGACACACAAAATGGCGGGGAGGACACACACACGGACACCACCTTAGAAGATGGCGGGAGGGAGCGCGGAAGAAGAAAGCGTCGATCTCAAAATGGCGGCGAGGAGGGACCCCAGCGTCACCAAGAGAGAAGGGGGGAGGGTGAAGAGCGCGGGAAACCAGCGCGGGAAAAGAAGAGGCGGGCCCCCATAGCTCCACCCCGTGGCCCACCTCCCTCTCCTCCCACTCGTGGCGCGAGAAGTCCCTCCCCCGACGCGTCTTCCGACACGCCCACTTCCGCCACCCCAGTCTCCTCCCCGGACGCGTCCCCTGCACGTCACCGGCAGGAAGTAGTGGGCGGGGCCAGGGCAAAGGCCAAACCGGCCTTCCGGAAAGATGGCCGCGCCCGTAGGCCCCATGACACCAAGGCCTACCCCGCTCACCGCGACTCAGATTATGACGATGGGTGGGCGCCGCGTTCCCCGGAAAGGCAGTCCTCCGTTCCGGATATTTGGGAGGCCTTCCGGGAGGAAGCGGCGCGAGCCCAAGACGTTGAATTCCTAAGGGCATTTCCGGTCTATTACGAGGAGGGGAAACCCCCCGAGTGGAGACCGGTGTCCTATCCCATGTTAAAGGACATCAAAAAGGCAATCGTGGAATATGGGTTGGGGGCCCCATTCACTATAGGCCTCTTGGAATCCTTCTTCCTCGCATACACATTAATCCCCTATGATATTCGGGCCGTCATAGGAGGTCTTTTTACTACCGTTCAAGCCTCGGTTTTCGAGGCTGAATGGAAAAAAAGAATCGTTGCCTTTGTCAACGAAAAAATGGAGAGAAGGGGGATTCCAACCAGGCAGGCCATTGACATGCTCTATGGCGAGGGAAATTATTCCAACAGGGGGGATCAGACTCGATTAGACCCCAAATTATTGAACACCACCAAAGAATTGGCTTTAGAAGCGGTTAAGAGAGTGGCGGATGCCTATGTGCAAGCGCCCTCTTTTACCCTGATTAATCAAGGAACTAAAGAGCCTTTTGTTGATTTTATTACAAGGCTCAAAGAGGCAATTGCTCGGCAGGTCCAACAGAAAGAATCCCAAGAAATTCTATTTAATCGGCTGGTGATTGAAAAAGCAAATGAGGACTGCCAGAGAGTTTTAAAAATGCTTAAAGATCCCACCCTGTTGGAAATGATAGAGGCGTGTAAGAACGTCTATTCCAACGCCAATAAAGCAAGGGTAATGGCTGCTGCATTTTCGGGGCCCCAACACTGCTTTGAATGCGGGGAAAAAGGGCACTTTAGAAAACATTGCCCAAAATTTCGGTCGGAGCCAAACCTGCCAAATACCTTATGTCGCAGGTGTGGGAAGGGGCGCCATTGGACCGCCAATTGCAGGTCCAAAACCAACCTTAATGGTGAACCCCTTTCCCCAAAACCGTCTCCCAAGCTCCGTAAAAAAGTGACTTTTTCATCCATGCCCAATCTAAGTCACTGTCCCTGCGAGCAGTCGGGAAACGGGGAGCTGAGCGCCCGGGGGGGCGCGATGACACAAGTTGCCCCCCATTCCATCTTGCGCCAGCCACGCCCAGTTACCCCGTAACCCGACTGCCCCCAGCAGACCCTGTTCCCACCCGGGAACAGTGCAAGACCCTACCATGGATTGTCCTACATGCCATACATCCTTCAACACATTTAAGTTCCTATGAACAACTTGCAAGGGTCATACCATCTGGCCCTGTTGACCCCGATCTAACTTATTTAATAACATCGCACTTTTCAGCAGTCAGCAAGGGAATTGTAGTTGTTCCCACTCTCCTGACGGGCTTGGCAAATAACAACATTGCCGTTTGTCTAACTGTGCATCTTCCCCCCGTACAGCTGGAGGACCGCTTCCCCGTGGCGAAGATGGTCTCCACTGAAGACTTACTGTGTGTCTTGTCGGCGGATGAGGAGAAGAGGCAGGAAGCAGAAAGGGAGGTCCTATGGACCACCACTGTTAAGTCATCTCGCCCACTCCTAACATGTTTTATTTATTATCCGCAGCCCAAAAGACCACAGCGAGTCAAGGTGGAGGGCCTCCTCGACACGGGGGCGGACGTGACTATCATTGCCTCCAGAGACTGGCCACATGCGTGGCCAGCACAGACAGCCTACGTCCGTGTGAGCGGTGTGGGGGGAACGCAGCACCCCGTCAGGAGTCGGGAAGTCTTAACCATCTACGGGCCGGAGGGTAGACCAGCGTCCCTCCAACCGTATGTATTAAATATCCCAGTCACTTTGTGGGGACGGGACGCCATGGAGCAGTGGGAGCTCAAATTGGGCACCCTGACTCCAGAACCAAATTTTTAGAGGGGGTCACTGAAGTAAAGCAGCTCCCCAGACTGAGCTGGAAGACCGACACGCCAGTCTGGGTTGATCAGTGGCCCCTACAGTCAAAAAAGCTGCAAATTCTAAATGATCTGGTCAATCAGGAATTGGAAAAAGGACACTTGGAGTCTTCCACCAGTCCCTGGAACACTCCAGTGTTCGTAATTCAAAAATCCTCAGGTTCCTGGAGATTTCTCCAGGACCTGCGCAAAGTAAATGAAGTCCTGGAACCAATGGGAGCCCTCCAGCAGGGAATGCCTTCACCATCTATGCTCCCTGCTGAATGGCCCCTAGTGGTGATTGATATAAAGGACTGCTTTTTTCATATATTCCTCAATCCGGCTGATTCGGTCCGATTCGCTTTTTCAGTCCCTGCAATCAACTCTTGCGAACCTCACCGCAGGTTCCAGTGGCGAGTGCTTCCCCAGGGGATGAAAAATTCCCCAACTCTCTGCCAAATGTTCGTGGCAGAGGTGTTGAGGCCAATTCGGTCCCAATATCCGCAATCAATCATTTTCCATTACATGGATGATGTATTGATCTGCGCCAAAAATCAATTAGCGGTCGATGAAACGCTAAATTCCATAATCTCGGCACTAAAAAATAATGGATTAGAGATCTCCCCTGAAAAGGTGCAAAGGGAAGCGCCATGGAGGTATCTCGGACTCCAAATTAATGCTAAAAATATTAGACCTCAATCAGTGACGATTGACAAGAATGTCCGAACTTTAAACGACCTCCAGAAGCTACTGGGTGCGATCAATTGGATCCGACCCGTGCTGGGGATCACAACAGGAGATCTGCACCCCCTTTTCGAGCTGCTACGAGGTGACGCTGATCTGTCCTCCCCCCGTAATTTAACATCTGAAGCTCTTAACTCCCTCGCTACTGTTGAAAAGAAAATTTCCGAAAGACAATCATGCAGGAGGATGGAGGGACTGCCATCCTCCTTAGTAGTTATAAAAGAACAAAGGCAACCGTTGGCCCTTCTGGGCCAGTTCACCGGCGACTACCGAGACTTTTGCTTGTGGGAGTGGATGTTCCTCCCTCATCAATTCGGTAAGACCATCACCACTTTAATTGAAATGATTGGGAAAATAATATCAAAAGGTCGCACTAGGTGCTTAGAACTTAGTGGAGAAGAACCAAATTTCATCTACCTCCCACTAACTTCTGAACATCTAGATCAACTGCTGCAGACCTCCACTGATTTTCAAATAGCCATCGGGGGCTACCCGGGAGAGATTCGGCTACATCTCCCGGCGTGCCCATTTATACAGAGGTTAGTCCATCTTCCAATTCGACTCAAAATTATGCAATCCGAAAATCCAATTCCAAATGCAAAGACTATTTTTACCGATGGCTCGGGGAGAACCGGGAACGCCGTAATAGTGTGGAGAGAAAACAGTGATTGGCATCAAGACATCCACAAAGTTCAAGGTTCTCCTCAGATAGTGGAACTCTCAGCAGTTGTACGCGCCTTTCAAATTTTCAGTGGTGAGCCAATAAACATAGTTTCTGATTCGGCGTATGTAGTGGGTGTGGTGAAAAGAATTGAAAATTCCTATTTAAAAGACGTTACCAATCAGAGTTTATTTCAATTGCTAACCAAATTATTGTTTTTAATAGAAAATCGCGAATTCGGCTATTACATTGTCCACACCCGCTCGCACACCACTCTACCCGGTCCTGTGGCGGAGGGGAATCAACTTGCTGACCATCTAGCAGGTATGGTTGTAACCCCTAATTTATATCAACAGGCGAAACTCTCACACGAATTTTTCCACCAGAATGCGCGATCGCTGCAAAAACAATTCGGACTCAAATTGTCTCAAGCTAAAGAAATTTTGAAGGCTTGCGCTGACTGCCAAACACTTACACCGGTCGTCCCAGAGGGGACAAACCCAAGGGGTCTGTCGCCCTTGGAGATCTGGCAGTCAGACGTAACCCATGTGGCTGAATTTGGCAAACTAAAATATGTGCATGTGTCTATTGACACATTCTCCAAAATGATTGTAGCCACCGCACATCCTGGAGAGAGGAGTAGTCACGTCAAGAAACACTTCCTGTCTGCATTCGCAAGGATGGGAGTCCCAAAGCAGATTAAGACCGATAATGGGCCCTCCTATGTGTCTGCAGACACGAAGAGGTTTTTTGAACAGTGGGGGATACAACATACCACCGGGATTCCCCACAACCCCACAGGTCAGGGTATTGTGGAACGTGCGCACCAAAACGTTAAGAACATGCTCAAAAAACAGAAAGGGGGGAGTATTGGCCTCTCCCCCCAAGAAAAATTAGAGAAAGTAATGTATGTTCTTAACTTTCTCAACATGATGGAGGACACGGAAACTCGCGCAAGCAAAAGTCCTGTGGATCGCCATTTCAGAGCCACAACATCGGCTCCGACAGATCAGAAAGCCAAAGTGTTATTTCGGGACCCACTAACAGAAAAATGGACGGGCCCTTTCCCCTTAATCACCTGGGGGAAGGGCTACGCTTGCGTTGCAGGTCCTGACGGGCCAAAGTGGGTCCCCGCCCGACGAATAAAGATCTTCAGAGAACCAGCGACAGCCACCATTTAAGAAGAGACAGTTTACGACATGATGCTTCGAACACCACCTCTCCTGTGGATCCTCCTTGTGGCTGCGATCATCCATCCCGCGATTACCATCCCGCTTCAAGGATGGATGAATCAACCCCAACAAAATCTCTGGGTAACGCTGGCCAAGGCTACAGGCACCGACACCTTATGCCTAGCCTTGACCAGCGCGGGCAGCCCTTTCAAGACATGTCTGATTGGGATCCCTGTCACTCCATCCGAATGGCCCGCGTTTGTGTCACAAACGCGGGCCCAGGGATCCCTCCAACTAAACTCCCCTAACATGGCACAAGCTATATCCTCACTTACCTTCGCAGACGTCCCCTTTCAAGAAATCGATCTTTTAGGTTCACTCCCTTCCACTGCATGCATTATTTTCCATCGGTACACCCAACCTGTTCTGTTTACCCCTCTTAACGTCACTGCATATAAGCCCATCTATAAAGGGACACATTCCCCGTGGTGCAATGGCTCGGTGGCCACCACCATACCCACCGAGCACATCCCACGAAATATGAGGCTCCCCAAGGGATTTTTCCTACTGTGCGGGGATCGGGCATGGCCCGGAATTAGGGCCTACCCGGAGGGAGGTCCTTGCACAGTAGGAAAACTCGCCCTGTTTAATCCGGCTAAATTCTATTTTGAGAATCAATTGGTACACCCAAAACAAAGAGCCAAAAGGTCCCTTTCATTTTCCATGGGCGCCCCTCTTCGCTTTCCTAAACCCGCTGCTTCCAAGCCAGTCGTTGTTTCAAAGACCCTCCCTGAACCAGAACCAATTCGGATGCAAAATTCTCTCCCTGCACCACATGTGAATCTTGGAAGGCCACAGTATTGGCCAACTCCTCTGCCCTTCCCCGAGGATTGTGACTCCAATCTTCACATCTGGTCCAGAGTGAGGAACTTCTGGGCGTCTTTCCCTATCCCTGGGATAGGGACAGCGCATGCCCTCTCTCTCCTCACGCACCTTGGCTGCTGGTTGACCAAGGAGGCGAACGCTACCACCCAAGCGATAGAGGGCCTGCTCAAAGACACCCAGAAGCTGAAAGAGGTATCTTTACAAAATCGAGCCGCCATTGATTTCCTTCTCCTGGCACACGGTCACGGGTGCCAGGAATTTGAAGGCATGTGCTGCATGAATTTCTCGGACCACTCCGAATCTATACATCAAAGCATCAACCAGCTCAAAGGATTGGTCCAGGAAATTCATCAGGACAGAGGGGGCGGTCTCGATAGCCTCTTTGATTGGATTCAGTTGCCAAATTTTCCCCCCTGGACAAAGAAACTCGTTATGCTAGCTGTTCTGTTTCTTTTTGGTTCGGTGTCTGTTTGTGTTCTCTTACCCTGTTTAGTCGTGTGTCTGCGGAGAATGTTAATGAAAACCATCGAAGCCAACCTAACAACTGCCCAAAGAAATAAAGAAGGGGGAGATGTTGGAGGAGACAAGGAGGAGTGGGAGCGCTACGAAGCGTGGAGAAAAATCTATAACCCTTAAATGGACTTAAAAATACCGGACTTGACATGCAATATTGATTATGACACTCATCGATTACGTCTGTTGTACCCCAGTTACTCCCCAGTTTGTTGTTGTGATGTTACACTGTTCTATGTACCCCAGTTGTTGTTTTAAAATTTTGTCCACCATGTTGTCCCTTTCTTCTTCCCTCAGGTTTTCCCGCCTTTCCCCTGTTTTCCCGCTCCTCTGCCTGCCATTGGTTAAGTTTTGGTGCAGTGCAGAGGTAGCTCCTATTGGTTCTTACCCCCGGAGACATCCAAACCCCTCCTATCCTGACCTAGCTGCCCAATCACCTTACCTCCCTCGCTGCCAATCCCATGCTCCTCCCTAGCCCAAGTTCCACCCCTTATCCTACCCTATATAAGTTGTAACCCTTCTAATAAACGTTGGCATTGCTTCCCTCACCTTCAATCGTGTAAGAACCCTTATTGCAGTGCTCAACCCTTTCCTTTATCCCTGCGGGTTGCGGCAAATCATTACATGTGAAACTAAGATTCCTGTAACCATGCAGGTCTGTTCAAGCCACTCCTGAAATTCCTTCATGAAGGTGGAGGGGGTACCCAGCAAGAAAATTTTCCCTTGCTACTTTCTCCAAAACCTTTCTGTTTGGGAGGAAGACCATCTATGGTTTCAGGGAATGGAGTGGGCCTTACACTGAATTTTTCTTCCTTCCTTCATCTTCTCAGCATAAGATGAAACCACATTCTCTCTCCTTTGAATGACTGTTCAGGTGTAACTAATTTCCAGGGTACCTTAGTGATTCTGTATTTGGGATTTTACGATGATTCTCTTCTATTTTCTAGGGAAGGTAATGTCCAGGATATGAAGTTAGCTCTTCCTTAGTTATCACGAAGGTTAGGAAGGCACTGTCAAGGATGTGAAAGACAAATATCATACATGTAGACAAACTGGCAAGTAACATCTCCACTATGCAGTAGGATCTGAAAAATCACAGCATTCTTTATACTTTGTTTAATAGTTAAAAATGAATGAGTCTATTAAGTTGTCTAGCTGTATTTATTCATTTCAGTAAACAGACTTTTTCAGTAATTAATTCATTTTATAAGTGAACTGAAAAGGTCCAGATTTCTGCTGCCATGGGGCAGATATGAGTGTGGGTGTAAGAATTTCGGAGGCATCACGGAAGTTGAGGCAATGTATGAGAACATGAATAATGAATGCAGCAGTTGCTTAAAACTAATATTGTGCAGTCAACCACTCTTTTTTTTTCTAGCTTTCTAGCAAATACAGGAATAAAATTGTTTGCTGTCTCCTTTATGAGAATAATTGGTCCTTCCTGTAGTCCCATTGCAGTACTCATGCAGAAAACCGGTTTTTTTCTTCTGTTACTGTTCTTATGGAGCTTTTTATTGAGAAAATAAACTGTCAAGAATAGTAAAATTAGACATAACATCAGAAAACATTTTTGCAAGACCAGAATTTTACTGTGATGGAAAAAACAGTAAAGGTTGTTCTAACCTCATCTGCGCTTAAGCAAGCGGGACTGGAAAAATTCTTTCTTAAATCAGGGAAATACCTCATTATGCAGCTTGGGAATTGAACAGCTCGATGAACAGTATAAAGAAAAGTAGATTAAAAAATACTCAGGAAAATGGAGGCTAGTTAGCTCTTTCTTTTCTAGCACACCCCTCTCAGCTATGATCTCGCAACTGTTACTTAAGCTTGGTCATAGGAAAATGCCATTTCTTTTCCCAGTAAGAAACTAAAGTTTGTTTATAGCTTCTCCCCTGAGGGCTTGTGTGCTCAAGATTCCCCTATGTGCCGTTGGCTAATGAAACAAGCAGGTCGTAGGAGCATCCGATTCTTAACCTCTAAATCCCTATCCCACAGAGGTAGATAACTTATGGTTCAACTGGCAGGGTGCAGCCTTCAACAATGTTGGAACACTACTTTAATTCATGTCCCTTGAGCTATTACAGACATGCCACTACAGCCCTAAGAAACATACATGTATTATAAATAAGGTTAAATGTTATTTTAAGTAATAAACACTGAGATACAGAAGCTTCATTGCAGCTTTCTGTCTTCGCCTGTCTCTTCATATCAACTATTTTTAGTTTACAGTCATCATTATGACTGTGAACTCAAGGAACACTTGGACAATAGGTACATAAATAATTATGGATAGGTCTCCAGAGCCTTAAACATTAGCAGAGAATTCAAGTTAAATACTGTCTGGGACTATTCAATGGCTTGGAAATGTTGCTCGTGCTTATATATATTGATATAATTTAATTTCCCATGGTGAAAACCTAACCTGGACATTGGCAGTGGTGGACTGGTCTGCACAGAAACTATGAGAGTTGTAAATCAGTGTATAACCGAACACAATTCTGCAGAATGAGCTGGAGCCATCTTCTACGTTTGACTGCTTACACTTCACAACAGTGACTTCTGAGAACTTTATATAGGTTAAAATTGATTAAAGCTGTGTTATCACTCATTTAAGAGTTACCCTGCCTTGTAATAATGCTGCAGTGTTGCTGAAACCTGTTCGAGATATTAACTGCTAGAGTTGTCACAGAGAACATACTGCATATCTGCAGACATACCTGAGAGTAAAAAGAGATTTTTACTGTTTTTCCAATAGATATTTAAAATATGAGTTAAAAAAATAGCTTGTAAGGATAAAAGCTAAATGTGTATCAAGGGATACTGCGTTGCTATTGTTTGTGATAAAAAAATGGTAACAGTGAAGAAAACTTGTGTAAACTGAACCTTTTTCAGTAACTTGCTTTTTCTGCATGTGTTTTTCAAAGACAACTCTTTTATATCAAGTTGCCTCTTGAAAAAGTCTCTTAGGAAGTATTAGTCAAAGGGTGCAGAAAAGTAAGGCTTTTATGCAGAGATACAAAAATATGTTTTTAAAAAATTGAAATCTGTATTTTTGAAAGCACTAACTATGCAGACATTGATGCTGGTAAGAATGTTGCAAAATTACCATGTAGATTTTCTCTATTTGTTTTTATTTCCTTTTCAAAGTCTTTGGGAATACTTTGTTTTGATGTGTCTTTGAAGGGCTGGGTCATGCAGGACGGTGAGTAACATAGAATACTTTCACCTCCCTGGGTCACCCCTGCAAATGCAAGGGTAGGAAGAAATAGTAAAGGTTAAGAGTTCACTGAAATACAAGTGTATTGCTGCAAATCTATAAAGAGAAGAGTGAGGACAAGTTAGGCAGAGCGCTGATTTGAATGACAAGCTTTGGTGATCAGGGAAGTTGTCTGCATAGCCTTCCGTTCCATGTTGTGACACTCTGTAAAATTAAGTGGGGGCTCTGGAATACATCAAGAGCCAGAGCCAGGACTTTCTTGCTTAGTAATTAAAGATCTCATTTTAAGAGGGCAGCAAGATCTCAGGTCTTATCTAGGCTTAAAAAGGGGGAATTTAAATTCACACTAGAGACGGTGACTCCACCACCTCCCCGGGCAGGAGGAATACGCGGCACTGCGGACAGGCAGCAGAATTCCGCCTTCCAGGGTGTCCAACTTCTGCAACTTGCCGGGTATTTCAGCCACGCAGAGACGCAGTGACCTCCCAAATGGTTACCGCGAACGGGCGTTACCAGGACACTTCCCAAGGGGTCTTTATCCCCTCCGCAGGTCCCCGGACGCCTTTCCCGCACCAACCCCCGCACCAGCGCAGCCCCGCCGGCTGCTGCCCGCACGGCTCTCGGTGCCACCCGCGCTGCCCCCAGCCTGGGCCAGCCCTGCCTGGGCCCGCCGCAGCCCCCCGGGACACCCCGGGAGGGCCAGGACCGCCGGGCAGCGCCCCCGCTCCGCACCGCGGGTGCGGGCAAGGGGCAGCTCCGCGCATCGCCCCCGCCACGGAGTCCCCCGGGCCCGCCATGTCCGCGGTGCGCGGCTCTCACCAGGACGAGGAGGAGGGCGGCGAGGGCCGCGGGCAGGGACGGGGCAGGGACAGGGGCAGGGACAGGGACAGGGGCAGGGACGGGGACGGCGGCAGCGCCGGCGTTATCGCCCGCGGCGGCGCGCGGGACCCGGTCGCGCGGCGGCAGCAAGGCGGAAGCGGCCGCCTCGCCGGGATCCGCTGGCGCCCCCCCGCGGCCGGGCCCCGCCAGCGCCGCCGCCCCGAGCGCCGCCGCCAAGGCCGGTCCTCCCGCAGAGCCCGCCGGGCGGGCCGGCCGCCAGGGGGCGCCACATGCGGGGCGGCGGCGGTGCCGCCATGGCGGCCGCCTTCAAGTAAGTGCCGGGTCTGGCGGCCGCGGTCCCGCCCGCCCCGCTCCGGGGGTCCCGCCCGCGGGCGAGGATCGCGGCAGAGCCGCCTGGGTCCCGCGGCGCCGCCGGGCCCCCCCCTGTGCTACTGCGCGCGCGAGGGGAGCGGGCTCGGCGCGGCCCCCGGGATGGGGTCGGTACTGAGGGGGCTGCGGGGCCCCGACGTGTGCGGGGGGCTGCTGAGCGAGCAGGGCACCCCCTTTCTTGCCGGGAAAGTGCCCGACAAAGCGCGGAACTCGGTGTGGCCCGGAGCTACCTGGTGTCACAGAATTGCAGAGTATCCCGAGTTGGATCCACAAGGACCACCGAGTCCAAGTCTTGGACCTGCGCAGGATACCCAGGTCACACCACATGTGACTTCTCACATCTGAGAGCGTTGTTCAAATCTTCTTGGACTCTCTCAGGCTTGATGCTGTGACCACTTCCCCGGGGAAGCCTCTTCCAGAACCCATCCACCCACTGCGTGAAGAACCTTTTCCTGACATCCACCCTAAACCTCCCCTGACACAGCTGATAGAATTACAAGGAAGTTAAAACTGTAGGGAATTCAGTGGCTTCCCATTTATAACTACTAGTTTTAGAATAGTAAAATGGTTTGGGTCAGAGGGGATCTTCAAAGATCATCTGATTCCAACCTCCCTGCCGTTGGCAGAACACCTTCCACTAGAGCAGATTACTCAGAGCCTCATCCAACCTGGCCTTGTTGAACACTTCCAGGGATGGGACATCCACAGCTTCTCTGGGCAGCCTATTCTAGTGTTCTTGCTTCTGTATTTATGTCTTAAATGCACAAAACACTGTTTAGTAAGTGCTTTTACATGAATTGGAAGAGAACAGGCCTTGTGTTGGGCTTCAGAAAACCAGTAGTACAGGACCAACATATGTGGAGCCAACAGGAACTAATTCATGCTTGCCATTTGTGTGTGATATCTCTATATGTTAGTTTGCATTTGGAAAACTTGCTTTTCCCTTTTATCTTTTTTTTTTGTTTTTTTTTTCCCTCCAGAAGTACTATTTTAACAAAACTGTGAATGCTTTGTTTAAGTGTTAACACTTTTATAAAAAAAAGGTGAGGGTTTTTTTCCATTAATCATCCCTGCTTAAAATACTAATACACGAAGACTGTTAGTAGTATGTAATTAATAAGGAGCATTAATTATTTCTCACCTGAAGCCTTGCACGAAGCATATTTTGTAATTTTATATTTTCTCAAAGATTCTAAGAAAAACTGTAGCATTTAAAATTGCTTTATACCATTTTGTACATCTGAATGTGGTCCTTGAACTAACATATTTCAGACACAGTTATAACATTATGCTTTCTGCATTTCTTGAAAACCATTCTATACCCTTCTGTCAGTAAACACTTCTTTTGATTTATAACTAATATTACTGAGGTGAAAACTTAGTAGTTTTTGTTAGGTATATGTACAGGCAGGTTCCTTGTAAGGAGGAGGCATTTTGGAACTGAATGTAGGAAAACATCTTAGACAGTTCAGAGTTTCCTCCTCTTTTTGTAACCATATTGCTAAGCAGCTTTGCCAGGCATCTTGCTTCTCAAATTATATGTTGTTGTGGGTTAGTGCTTGCTTATCTTTTTTTTTTGCTATCAGTTGCCTACTCAAGAGCTTGCATGTGAACTTCTCTTTCTTTTAGAACTGTGGAACCATTGGAATATTACAAAAGATTTTTGGTGAGTAAAATGTGAGATGCTTGTATAAATAGCTTATAATGAATTTTTTTTTTCTTGCGGTTCTTCAGATCTAACATGATGGAATATTATTTTAATTTCTGACTTAAGAGTCCAGTATTGTACAGCTTCTGCCTGATGGTATTTGAATGTTGCGGTTTTTTGGGGGTTGTTTTTTGTTCACTCTCTTTAGAGCTCCACTAGGTGGGGATGGAGGAGGGGAATTGCCTACGAAACCTGAACAATGCAGACAGGTGGAAACTCTCATTTTAAGTTACCAATGGGTCCTCATTCTTGGATGATATTCTGAATCTAGCCTGTAGTACTTACCTTTGAGACAATAAATCTATTGTTACATTTTCTAAATAAATTATAATAAAGGATATAATAAATTATAATAAGGGATTTTTTTTTTGCAGGCCTACAACCACAAACTACATATCAGTTGATGAAAAACCAGCTAGAGTGTGACCAAGTTTTCCCTAGCATTTTTGAGGCTGCATATTTCTGCTAAAAAGAATATTATTTTATATCAACTCCTATAGCATAAATATTACTGTATTATTTAATAAAATATGTTTTCTAATTTGAACTTTGTAATTTTTGTTTAGAAAGAGAACTGTCGACCTGATGGAAGGGAGTTAGGTGAATTCTGGGCAACCACTGTCAACATAGGCAAGTGCTTATTTGGGATAATAATAATAATAATGGGGGAGGTATTATTAATATCAGGTTATAATAGTGACCTTAATGACTTGCTTGATTTTCTTGGTGCTTGCTTTGAAACAAGGAAGAGAAAGGATTTTTATTTACTGTTTCAGCAAGCGTGAAAGAGAATGCATGGTACAGCAATATACTTTAACATCGTTTTCAGTCCTGATCCTAGGTTGATGTGCACAGTGTAATTACTCGGGTCTGCTCCTGTCCAGGTGTATGCAGCACAAATTAGGTGGTTGTGGAATCTTGTCTCTGTCTCAGGTCAGCAGCATATGTTATAGATGTGGAAGGCAGTGTCAAGGCATATGCTGACCAGCACAAAATTGATGCCTGAGCATCTTGGGAGGGACACTGAGTCGCGGCTTCTGCTGTGTTCTAAGCTTGGTAGGCAACTGACTCAAGCAGAGGCAAAATGAGCCAGTAAAGTGCCCTTGCTGCAAAGAAGCCAGTGCTATCCTGGGCTGCATTAGGCACAGCATTGCCAGCAGGTCAAGGGAGGTGATCTTGCTCTCTGCTCAGCACTGGTGAGGCCACACCTCGAGTGTTGTGTCCAATGCGGGGCAATGTATATAAGGGGGGGTGCGGAGAAGACAAAACCGGGTTCTGTTCATTAGTGCCCAGGGACAGAACTTAAGTCAATGGGCACAAGCTATAGCACAGGATGTTCCCTCTGAATATGATGAAACACTTTTTTACTGATGGAGGGATGGAGCGCTGGCACAGGTTGGCCAGAGAAGTTGTGGAGTTTCCTTCCTTGGAGATAATCAAAAGCCATCTGGGTACAGTTCTGGGCAACCAGCTCTAGGTGGCCCTCCTTCAGTAGGGGTGTTGGACCAGATGAGGTCCGGCTGTCTCAGCCTCAGCCATTCTATGTGATTGTCCCACTCTGGATTTGAGATGTTGCTTAGACTCTGTTTAGTATAAAATGATGGGACGTTAACAGTTTGTGAAGGCAGATGTTAATAATGCTCTTTGAATGAAAAATAGATTCTATTGAACAGTACTTTTTCTCTTCAGGTTCAATTACAACTAAGATGGTTCTGCCCTGGTGAAGTTAGGAAGTACCACGGTGATTTGTGGAGTGAAAGCAGTATGGTTGGCTTTTATTTTAATTTATCTGTTAGCTTAATCTGTGCATTGGTGTTTAGAATGAATCGCCCACAGAGTTACAATAATGTGCCAGTCAGACGCAATTACAGTTTTTCACCTGAGTTACTTTCAGACATGAAACTTAATATAGGAATTTAATTACCTAATCCTACCTGTATAGTCTGAGGACATGTATTTTTATGGTGCCCATCATGTAGGGGGAAAGATGTATACAAATACAAACTCTTTGTTATTTCTAGATAAAAGATATATAATTGAGAAGTTACTGAATATGGATCAATAAGTGCACTGGGGATTAGATGGCTAGACTGGTACATGCTTTGTAGCCTCAACTTTACTGTTGGCCCTCCATGAACTATGAGCCAAGTCACTGCATGCCCCTGTACTGAATTTTTCCATAGAAAATCTAAGACAAGGACTGATTAAAAATGGCTTTTGTAAATATCATTGTAATGATAACTGGTAAGAAAATGGCTATTTATGTATAGAATAACTGGAAAATCTCGTCTTTTTTGTTTCTTCAGGAACTTGCTGCACCTACAGCAGATTCTGCTAATAAGGGATGTATTGGTGAGTGTTTCAGCATGGATCTTGCTCAGGTCTTGTACTGCTTCAACTAAGACGCTGTAATGACAGATTGTGTTGTGAAGATTTCTTAAGAGAATGGATTTGGTAAAATTATATTTTCAAATTGACATCTAGGCAGTGATACTTCGAAAATTTTAGAATTCCCTCTGCTCTGCTTGTGAGTTTTTCATGTAAAAGTACTCTTTTATGCCTGATTCCAGGCCAGGTTGGAAACAGATCTGCAGCAGGGGCAAGTGTGTATATTAAGAGGGGGAAAGTAGTTAATCTATAAGAGATTGTGGCATGAAAGGTTGGGCAAAGGCACGTTAACTCCAGTTTTGAAGTCCCAGTAGGCAAAAAATGCAACTCTTAAAAAAATAAACCCTGTTTATTTCTCAGAAAACTGTAAAAGTCGCGGGAGTACCTCCCTGCTCCTGTTCGGAGTTTCTTTGGAAATAAAATAGTTCTGTGGAACTGAGAGGTTAGACCAAATCCCTTTTTTGCAAGGCATCTCCAAAGTATGTTGTTTTCAGTGAGCTTGGGTTTTTTTCCCAAATGTTTATGCATGTTTTTGCTTCAAGTTTAAAGCATCAGTTTTTAATGGATGATGAAAAACAGATAGCATACTGGTCAAGTCAGGCAGTGGGATGAAAATATTGCTGCTTCCTGATCTACTGAAGAGTGCCTAACACTTCAAGAAGAGTTTGTGTGGGGTTGTGATAGTCATAGCAGGATTATAAATAGAATATGGTAGTTAGGATTATATGTTTTTCCATGAAATATATATTTTCTATATACAGAGTACTACAAGTTCTTTAATATCGACTCATGCATAACTTTAGTTTTGAAGGGAGTAGGGAGGCTTGATTGAAAAATGTTTGGTCTTGCCTTGCATTTGAAGTACATAAAATGGTATTAAGAGTGACTGTTGTCATATCTGTTTTTGATATCCAGTTGCCTGCTTTTTTGATACCTAGTACCAAATGTAGAGCTGCCATCCCTCTGTTCAGAGAGGTTTCGCTCTGGACCACCTGGTAAAGAGGCTCAAGCAGTGAGCCAGTTCATTGCAGATGTGATTGAAAAGTAAGAACCATCTTAGTGCATTTAAAACACAGACAACAACAGTTTTCTGTTTCCTGGCTTATTCTCTGATCTTATTTAGTTCACAGATGATAGTGAAAGAAGATCTGTGTATTGCAAATGGCAAGGTAAGTTGTATATAGAAGTGAAGAGGGGGATACTAACAAGATCTCAGTAATGAGATGTAAAAGAAGGTATCTGGGGTTATAGGTTGTTCTGTTGTTCTGCTTTTCAGTCTTCATAGCTTGGTTTGCATCTGAAGTGTAAAAATTGCAAGATAGAAATCAGTATCTGTATTAAATGTGGCCAGAATTTTCTTGCATATTGCACCATTTGCTTAGCTGCTGTGATATCTCACATGCGCAAACCTTTTTTGATAGCTTGCTTGGGTGTTATACTGTGATATCATATGTCTGGACTATGATGGAAACCTTTTGGATGCCAGTGTCTTTGCTTTGTTAGCAGCATTAAAAAATGGTAAGTCTTCCTTAGAGCAAGAAACATGTTCTGATTATTGTTGCTTGGAGAAATGCGTTAGTTTTGAACCATGATTAATAGGTAACTGGTTCACAGTCTGTTAGGACTGTTTGTTTCCTGTCATTTGAATGCTTAATTACTAAAACACAAAGTGGAAATGATGGTATGGGTGCCATAGGTGTGTAACACCTGGAGAGACTATATTCCTGGTTTTTATATGTCCAGTAGGCTTTTTGGGGAAAAAATACTTTTTGTTAAATATGACTCCAAACTATTTTAATTGCATGGTATTTTGGAAGTAGAAAATGCTTCTGTGCAAGGAGAAATGCTTCTGTTACTTTGAGGAGAAAAATCAAATACTTCCTTGAACAGGTAGTCCTAAGCTAAATACTTTGCTTGAAATCAAGAGTACCATTAACATAGCCGAAACTCTGATTGATTTTTGGTGGGTTAAAAGAACAGCTTAAATATTTCCAAGTAGTCTTGCACATCTTTAGGCCTGCTAAACCTAGCAATGTTTAATATTAGACCACTGTAATTTTTTTATCTCTTCAGTACAACTGCCATCGGTTATTATAAATGAAGAAACTGGTTTATCAGAAGTGAATTTAAAACAGAAGACTCCTTTGATTATCAGAAAGCATCCAGTTGCCACATCATTTGCTGTATTTGATGAGTAAGTTCATAACTGTTTTGTACTTACGGAAACAACTGTGTCTGTAAAAGTTTGAGTGAAAGACAGAGGATGCTACCAGTGATGCTTCTGCACTTCTAGTGATGAGTGTGCAGCCTCAGGCAGTGCTGTTTAACTTGTCTTAAATCCATGCCTCTCTTGTTGAACTGACCTGTAGTTCTGTGATATGAATGAGTATGCAGAACAAAACATATATAGCGTCTTCCTCTTACTTGAAGCAGAACTGTTCCCCAACCTAAAAGATATGCTTAAAAGTACGAGGTAGGTATTGTTTTAGGTTTTTGTAGTATCCATGAAATGAAACAATGTTACCAATGCAATTAATGTTTTAGAAGCCTATGTAAATAACTGATATAAAAGATGGTAGTTTTTGAACAGCTTATACTAATGATGTCTCCCTGAAACAACATCTCAGCCTTGGCCATATTGATCACCATAACTGGTCTACTCTGGCCTCCAATCGGGAGGCCTGGAGACACACCATCTATAACGCAGCTGTCTCCTTTGAGAACACACACAGGATCACTCTCGAGGAGAAAAGGCAACGCAGAAAGAACCGTGTCTTGCAGAATACACCACCTAAGGAGTCTTTCTATTGTGCCTTTTGCAGTCGGATATGTCTGTCACATATTGGCCTCATAAGCCACCAGCGTGCCTGCAACAAATGTGGATAGAGCCTTCCCAAATCCTTGTTCGCGAAGCCTAGACATGACTGACTGACTGACTGACTAATGATGTAGTCAACAGAGCAGGTAAGAAGTAAGTCCAGTTAGAACATAACCTCTGGATAACTGAAAATATAATTACCCAAGATGAATTATGACCAGCATTCTTAAGTCATTGTTCGTATAGGAAAATAATTGAATTATGAGATTTCAAAATAATCACATCTGATAATTTACTCCTCACCTGAAATTGTTTAGTGGGTCTTCATTAGTCCAAGTATGTTAAGGATATTTTCTGCTGCTGTTTAGAAGAAATGCAGTCATTTCTGGTGGCATCCATTTGAAAGCAGAAAATGACAAGAAGGACAGTGCTCACTGCACTATGTAAGATTTAGCTCTATTTAGAGATATCCGTGATTTATGGCACATTAATCTGTATTCACAGAAGTGATTAGCAGGGCCTTTCACTCAAATAAGCGATAGGGTGGGGAAAGCAATTAACTCAGATGTTGACCAAGTGATTACCAAAATGAACCAGAACACCATTTTATCAGTACTTTAGAGTGCCTGTGTTAATTGCTTTAATACCAGTTCTGATGGGTGTGAAGTTTGATGTAGACTGAAAGTGAGAGAGGTTGGGTAACATACCAGACAGACACACAAATCACACTTACCTACACACAGATGAAAAAATTGCCTTTGTAAGAAAGCTTTCCATGCATGTCTTGGGCTTTGTTTCCTTCACCGAAATCAACTGTTGCATCAAACAAGCTACTTAAGTCTCCCTTGAGCTCCTAAAACTAAATATCGAGGGGGTGTGTGCCTATGTTGTGTGGTTTGTTTAATTCTCATTTATTAGTTCTACAGCTGTTGACACAGCCCTCTAAATAAAATGCTTTACATACTCTGGCATTCAGAGGCATTTTTATTCTGTATAAAAGCCCTCCTTAAATAAATAAAACTTGTAGGTTACTGGATAGTGCAGCCATGGGTGAGGAGCACTGGTGCAGAATGTGGTGCAGCTCCACAGCTGGCTCCAGCTGGGGTGTTGACTTGTACATAAAAAATAAATGATGCATTGAACTCTTCACATCTCCCTGCATCACACAAAGGGCTGATGTGTCACAGTGCATGCGGTTAGACTTCAAAAAGCAGCATTTTTGAACAGCGTAGCTAAGGACTTATGTTTTTGTTACTACTGCTATTAAATGGCAATCTGAAATATTGGTGAGGTTTTAAAGTTCAGCTTTAAGTTCAAGTTTTATTTGTTGAACAAAGTTGGCTTATAGTTAGATCCTCTTTTCTTTCCATTGATTTTGCTCTATTTTTAACTTAAATGGCTCAAAAATAAGAGTAATCTCTCAAAGATATGCATCATGTGATGTATGACAAGTTTATTTTGGATGCCTTAAGGACAGTCAAACACCCTGTAAATCTGTTTTTTTAACCATTCCCAGGCTGAGTGATATTAGAGTTCTCTGACAAGAAACTGAGAACTACTTTGGTGAACTTACCATTGGAAATGAGTTTTGCATTAAGGTGGAGATTAGTGCAGCCCACACCCCGTATCAGCCTTCGTGTAACTACAAAATAAGTGACTGCAACCTTCAAATGGCAGTTTAGTGGCATTTTCCTGCAAGACACGGATGTCACAAATCTAGGAAACTTTAGGCATAAAGCTGCATTTTCAATAGACATATGCACTTGATTATGTGGAATTTCCCATATTTTTTGACTTTTTAATTTTTTTAAAATTGGTGCACTTTCCTAAGAAAACAGGTAAGCCTGGGCACTAAATCCAGCTGCAAGTATTTTGTAAGACTACAGTAAAAATTAGTGTTACGTGTATTTTGCAATAATGTTAATGAAGCAATATGTACAAACATGTCTGCATGCGTTTTGCTTTCACAAGCACAGTACTCGTTGATCCAACTGCTGAAGAAGAAGATTTAGCAACTGGAACAGTAACCATTGTCACTGATGAGGACGGCAGATTATGTTCTGTCCATAAACCAGCTACTTCCAAACTTATTACAAAGAAATCTATGGAGATGATAATGTTTAGGTCAAGAAAAGACTATGTATCTGCTTTGTTTTGTAAGATTTGGGTGCTTTATAGTAATGGAGTGCCTGTTCAAGTACTCATTAAATTACTTGCTCTTGAAAATAGTTTTTAAGATGGTGGCATGACTGAAGTTCAAAAAGAAGTCACAGCTTGACCTACATACAGTAGAGGACAGATATTGAGCATGTCTCCTGTTACAGCTCCAGTTTGTTTCCGTTATCTTTGCCTGAGGCTAGAGCTGGGAAAGCTGCATGTTCCCTATGAAAGGTGTTGCTCATGAGAATTACTGTATTAATACTCTTATTTGGAAATCACATTTAGAGATACATAACTGAAGTATAAGTAGAAAATCAAATTGTTCCCTTTAATTTTTAGGTGGAAGTCTTCTTACAGGAGCCAAGCTTCAGGACTGTATCACCAGAGCAATTACAAGACACAAAGAAGTAAAGAAGTTGATAGACAAAGTAATAAAAAGTATAATGCCCAAGTGAACAAAAGGAGAGAGCTTTTCAAAAATGGATTTGTAAAAATTGTATTTGTTACAGTGTTCACAAACCTTTTATACTAAATAAACAAATACCAATACTAGCTTTACAAAGTTCATTTTTTCTAAAATGTTTTTCACCCTATGTACAGAGCTGTTGAGTGGTAAAAAATACAAGATAAAACATTCTGTTAAAAAATTGACTTAAGGAAACCAGATCCTAGCTGCTTTATAGATGAAATTTCTAGGTTCTGTAGGGCTGGCTTCCAAAATCAGTTCATTTTTTTTAGTGTAATGTCAAAAGTTAATTTTCCCACCAGTAATAAAAAACACTGATTTAACTTTAAGCTTTCTCCTTATTAATCTGAAAAAAATCCCCTTTGAACCAATTTTTTGGGGAGGAGGCAAGTCTCATGATTTTGGAGGGGCCGGTGTGCCTCTTTTCCTTTTACTTTTTGAGTGGCTGCCTGAATGCTGTTGATGATGCAGGTGAGCTGCTTGTGCTGCTGCCGTTGCCATAGCCATTTGATGCTGCAAGAATCGCAACTGCTGCCATGAAGGAGAAGGAGGAGAAAAAGCTTGTTAGTGTTGACTATAAAGCTTTCATGTCAGGAAGAATGAGAGGAAGGTGGGGGGGAGAGGGGAAGGTAGAAAAATGAGGAAGCACCAGGTTGACCAAAGGAATACACCATGTACTGGGGCAGTGGGTACAGTCAAGCAGCACCAGTGGCACAGAAACCTGCTGAGGGCACAGCTATCATTTTATATGTGTATGTGCCCAGCCTTGTTTCTTTGCCTTCTCTCCATTGCAGTAACTTCAGTAACTCAGCAACTTCTGTGAATATTTGGGTCACATAGTACATTTTTAACATATTACCTTCTCAGTGTATGCATCGTATGTATTTTCTGTATATATTACAAAGAGGGGACCATGTGCTGAAAAAATATTAAAATATTTTCATAAAGCATCTGGATGACAGAATGGTAAAAGGAATGCTTCGTAGAGCTGTTGCTTCCACATGCTGATTGTAGCAGTGCTGCATTTGAACTTGCAGGTGCTTACATTCATGCCATTTTAAAATCTATTGGCACCTGGCAAAGCTGATTTAGATATGTGCCACAAGCACCCCTTGAATGTTTTTGTATCAGGAAGGTGGATGGCTTAAATGAATAAAAATAAATTCAGTGCTCCAAGCTGAGATAACCACAGATTATAAATCTTGCATGATGGTTTGCCAAATTCATGTTTGTTTGTTTTTTGTAATTTGTGAGACCATAGTGACATTAGTTAAAGAAGTCAAAAGGGCAAGATTTTTGATTTTGGAGCCAAGAATTGTATTTTTAGTTTTTTGGTTTGTTTGTTTGTTTTTTAAACACAGAGTGAAGTTGCTGGATTACTTGTATCTGTTGCTGCTGCTGCTGCAAGGCTTGTTGTTGCTGTTGCAAGCCAGAAGAGAGCTGGAGTCTCTGCTGAGGAAGGCTTTGCCCAGGTCTGTTCATGGCAGAGCCAAGCTGAGACAACACTGAGAAAGGAGAATGGGAAAGCAGGCAGGTCAAAGAGGTCAGGTTGAGTTTGTCAGGGTTGGGGAAGGAAGACATAGGAATACAGTGTAACACAGGAATACAGGAAAGGGGGATCCATAGAATTAGTTTCAGAGTCAAACTGGAAACAGTGCAGAATAAGGTACACATGCTATACATACTCTGTTAGAACATAGTTAGATTATGAAGTGCTTGTGGAGGCACAAAGAGGTTTCTCACAGTGGATGTTAAGCACAGAGTTAAAGAATTATTCCTCAATGAAGTCTGGCATGGAAGTTCCCTGCATTTTCTTTTTGTATTAAGTGTAGCTTATTTTCATGTGATACAATCAATTGACTGCATCTAACTGCCGAATAAAATAGAGAAGTGCATGCGTTAAAAGTCCAGTATTTCTTGTGTAATTCACATGCTGATAATCATTAAATTGTGCTGATCTAACACATGACTTCTTTAAGACCAAACTTCATTTCAGTGTGAATTTATCAATATACACATTTAACTACAAAAGGAGGCTCAGCAAGCACATACCTGTGGCTTGAGGTTGCATAAAATTCCCTACTCCAGTCAGGTTAATTACAGCAGCTTGTTGGGCAGATAATGCCTGATCTTGATTGGATGGACCTTGGTCAGACCCCTAGCAAAAATGAAAAGCTTGATCCTTATTACCAAACTTTGGTATCAATGAATAAGCAAACAAAGCCAGTGTGAAGGCAAACTTTTGAAGTGCCATTTAAAAACATTTAATGCTATGTCATCCAGTGCATGTAGATGTAGCAGTCACTACAAGTAGAACAGATGCTGATTGCCCCAAAACAGCTTTATTTTGGCAGAAATGGTACTGCACCTGTTACCCTGCAGAAGTCCCATGTAGTTGTCAACTTCCTTCCCTGCAGTTTAGCAGAGACTGCACTTTATGGTTGTAATCTTAGGACTATTTCCTATCCTACTCCCAGCCCCAGAGTCTTCAGGTGACCCTGAAACCATCCATGTGCAAAGGTCCTAATCAATCAAAGTGTGCAAAGCCTGACACTATACTTTCCCATGCTCATATTGTGCCACACACCTTAATTTCATAAAAAATACAAACCCTGCTTTTAAAATTATATTTTCAGAACAGAGTAGTTCTCAAGTAATCACTCAAATGGAGTAAGTGGAGTCTGACAGTATCTCCTGAAACCAAAGGGTGCTGAATAATGACCTCTTCTAGAACTTAAATTATGCATTGATTTAGAACATAGGGAAATAGAGCATTATATTCACAATCCAAGCAAGCTGCATGGCTTATCAGTCAGATAAAGAGCTGGTGCATTCCAGGATTTGTGATGCTTCTTTAGCATAACCATATGGTATAATGCCACTAAGATCTAAGTAAACCAGACCAAAAGATTGCACATTAAGAAGACATCATCACCTCAGTGATGACTAAGACTTATAGAATCATAGAACCACCATGTGGGGAAAACCCTAAGAATGACATGAGAATACATATATTCTGTTGGTAGCCAAGAAAATTCTTGGTCTTTTTGGGCTTAGTTTGTTTCCACTAAGCACTATACACCATAAAACATCTGAGACAGGCATCTTGTTTATGAACAGTCTACAGGAACACAAGTGAAATTATTATGACAAACTTCAGTATCCAGTAGAGACAATTTGGTAAGCAGAAGTCTTGCATGTCTGGGAAGACGAACACAAAAGCAGAGCAGCTAGTTTTCCCAAATTGCTGCATCAGTGTTGATAGATTTTTTAGTGCAGGTAGAACTAACCACTCAAAATTTGTCATTTTGATAACAGGTCTCGAGAACAAGACTTTAGACGTTTTCAATGCTTAAAGCCTTTAACACCAATTACAAGCAGCAGTAGAGCAAATGCCTTAAGATTAAAGCCAACTGATACTTCCTTTGGTGCAAAGAAAATTCTGTTGAACTACAGCAGTGAGGATTGTAAGCCAACTCACAGCAATGTAAGTAGGAAGTTTTAGTTAACTCTGCAAAAATCCTGACAGCGTTTTTTTCTCTGTTCATCTGATGTATCTACTAGTTATGATAAACGTTAACACTAAGCTGATTTTACACCACTCATACAGTAGGCTGGCTCTCTTCATGATAAGAGTTAGACAATGCTCAGCCAGTTGTTTTGTTACAGCTCTTCTATACAGAATACAAATAAAGGAGTATAACCCAGTTAGCAACAGAGCCACTGCAGTCTTTGCTGTTTGAGAAGATTTAGGAGGAAGACTTTCCTCCCCCTCTGCTACAGATCTGTTGGGTAAAGGCTCATTTACTTGTGAAGATGGGGAGAATAGGAGAAACAGTTTCATCCATGCACCCCAGACTGAGGGAGGTTCTCCCTGTTGCTGAGGACTACAGGTTGTGGGCTGCTGAGATTGCTGCTGTGGAGAAAACTCTGATAGCTGCTGCTGGAGTGGGTTAAAAATAAGTGAACCACCTGGAAGCTGCTGAAGATTAAAAACAAAAGGCATAATTCAAACTGCTGAGTTTCCCACTGTTCTAGGATGAACATAATATTGATAATGACATACTCCCTGGAGGTTTGTTTTTTGTTTTGTTTTTTAATTCCTTTAAAATCAATAAGTTTACAATTGCTGCTGTTTGTGAAAAAGTCTTATGTTCTGAAAACAAACCTGTGTGCAATTATAGAGATATGTCCACAAAAAGATATATTTTAATTATTCTAATTAAAACAGTATTGTACTGATACTGAAAATGTAAATGTTAGCCTTCAAAAGCCCTGCATATTGTTTCCACTTTCAGAACATTCCACTGGATTTTAATAGATAGTGAGATGGCCTTGATTCCTCTCCCTTACCCCAGCTTTAATTGCACTGATTTCAGCCAAATATTCTTGGTGTATACAGGTGGCAGAGCTAGCTTGAAAGGATGTACTTCAATGTGGAATCACACAAATACAAGCATTTAGATCTATAGAAGAGCTCTACTCTGGCATAATTGCTTCCTGTGCTTCCCTTTTCCATGTTTCTGGAGTATGTTACAGGAGTGGGAGAAGGAAGTGGCAAAGCTACAGCTGTTCTTTCACTGGTAATAATTTTTTGAAGCATGGTGCAACACACATGGAACACCGTAGCTGCAATTCTGCACCTGTAACTGGCAGCTGGCTTCAAGATTTGGGAACGCCAGCGAGTTCCACAAACAGTCCCCGTTCTGCTTTTAAATGCAACTCTGACATAATAAGCAATATTCTGTTCATGTTTATATTTGTATGTATGCTTAGTGGAAAGAAAGCATTTACAGACATTCTAAACTCCCTATCCCACATGAGCTTCTATTTCCATTACCAGAAGCTCTTTAAACCTATTACTGTACTTACCTGGGCATGCTGAGCTCAGCTTTTAGGCATTCTATGTGTAACCCCCGAGTGATTCTACTGTACTGTTTTGTACAGTATAATCATAATTTCAGTATAGAGAATGATTTGCAATAAGAGCTTAGGCAAATCCTGAAAATAGAACATCGTATTTTAGCATTAATCTTTTGAATCCAAATGTCAGCATTTTTAGATCATTACTGAAAATTAACTGCTTTGTTCTGAGCTAGGAATATAATTTCCACCTGGTATCTATGGATGTAGCTTTTTCACTTATTCTAAGCATTTTAAATAAGCAATTAAAATTTACAGTAAATGGTCTGACCAACTGGCTCCAAAGATCTGTGTGGGGCAGTGCAGTAAACAGGTCTCTATAGAAAGATAGGAAATTATCATTCTTATTGTGTCCAAGTATATCAATTACCTGTAGAAGATTTAAGGGCCGAAGATTTGATGTATTTTTCAAACCAAAGGGGCTGCCTGTTAAAGAGAACATCTTTTCATTAGTAGGGAGGCTTTACTCAGTTATATTTGTGAATTGCAATATACCTTTCCACTGGGACTATTTCTAAACATTTAGAAGTTGGAAAACTGGCAAGTGTAAATTTTATACTTAATACAATGCTGCATTTTCCATAATGTAAAATTCATAGTTATTCAGACTCAAAGTACAAGAGAGCTATATTGCCACTAAACACTGCACCTTGTAACCTGTAACTTGCTAATGCATTTACACAAAGGTGAATGGAGAACCCTAGCAGTTACTCTTCAGTGATTCTTATTCTGCCTTTAAAAACTTCTACTGTTTGTGCAGTAAATGTAAAAAACTCCATGGTCTCAATGAAGTAAGACACTCTCAGTTTATCAATCTTTAACAGAAAACAACCCCACACAAAATCTGAGCAGCTCTCCAGTAAGCCAGCAGCTATCAAGCAGAACCCCTGGAGGTCTCACACAGACCCATCTCAGTTCACTACTCCCATCTGTTGTGTGGGCGACAGCACAGCATGGAAAAATCTGTGACACCAAAGTGGTAAAGGTTGGTAGTGCTTGAAAGGGCAGAGTTAGACTAAAAGTGATCCTAGTGAATTGAACAAATGGTCCAAAATTCAATAACACTGAATTTAAAAGAGACAAATGAACAAGTACAAACTTGTAACTAGCTTTGTGTCTATACAGCAAGAAAGGACATGAGAAGTTACAATAAGTCACAAACATATCCAAATCATCCATATCACAAACTACAGAGCACACAAAAGAAAAGAACCTCTTCAGAGAGTTTACATTTATAAAATTCACTGTCACAAGATGCTGTAGGTTCCAGAAATATAAATGGGTTCAGAAACCAATTAGATAAATCCACAGACTAGAAATCTAGCATGGGATATTAAGCACAAAGATTCATGTGGATATTCTTCAGCTTAGAAAGTCTCAAAGCTGTAGATTGCCAGAAGAGGTACAGTTGTAGAGAAGGGATGTTTTACTTCACACTTTTGCCTCATCTTAAACTCTTTCCTCAGTATCCTCTAATGGCAACTGTCAGAGACAGAATATAAACTGGAAGGATTTTTGGCCTAAACCAGTAAAGCCATTCTTATGTTAATGTAATGCTGTTGCAAAAAAATACAGATAAAAAACAGGCAGACCTCATTTGGGGAAATGTTAACAGGAATGTTGTAAAAGAGATGAGATGCATTTATTCTGCTGTGCTCCACAGTGGTAAATCAGCCAAGCTCAGGCTTGTGTCCAGTTTTGGTTATCACATTTTAAGAAGGATGTAAGCAAATTGGACAGTCTAGAAGAGAGTGACAGGATTATGAAAGGTTTGAAAAATACGACCTATCAGAAAGAGAAGACAAATGTGGGACACGACAGCATGTTTGATATTTAGAAGGTAAAGAGAAAGGGTGAACGATCATTTTACATGCCTGAAAGGTATAGGAGAAAAAAAATAATTTGCAATTAAGGAGATGCACTGTAATTAAAAGGAAACAATTTACACAGATAATAAACTACTCCAAACAGCTACTGAGGAAGATTGGAATCTTCTTTAGTGAAGGTAAAGACAATTTAGATAAACATTGGTTCCATATGGTTTAGACAGATTTGACCGTCTTAGCATAAGGGATGGATATCTTGAAGTCTCCTATCATTCTCATTCTGTAATCATACATTAGGGTTTTTTTCTTTATTATATGTTCAGAAAAAATAAACTGAGAATTTAGATTGGGCTTTTAATATTTATACAGTCACATTTGAAGGCAATAAGGAATTATTTAATTGTTGTACTAGAAGAAAGTAGTACCAGGGACAGAATAAAATGCCTCACACATTTAAAAAGTGAGGCCTCTTTCTAGGTTCAGTCATGTCCTTTTTCTGGCAGTCATCATTATCAAAGTTGCATTTGAATTTGGAATTTCTCTCAAATTTCCTACTGAGCATACCGAACAATCCGGGTTTCGAGTGTTCCCCCAGTCTAGCTTACCAAAAATCAACTTCAAACAATCTCCAACACAGTCTATACTTTGAATGCAAAAACACATACGTTATTCCTGAGCTCCAGCCATCAAATCCACAGTCTATTCCCACAACGGCCACTTTCGTCCATCTTTCTCACAAAATGTTCCCACACTGTCCCTATCTGAAGGGTGGCTTTTCAACTGAGTCACACTGACCTGCTTGAGAGGCAGACTGCATTGCAGCGGGCAGCGCACTTGGTACCAGACCTCCTGATGGTAAAATGCCACTCAGATTTATACCCGCAGGGGCAATGGCACCAGTGTTGCACCCCAGCATAGGGTTTGAACCACTCATCAGTGACTGTGCTCCACTGTAGAAGAGGAAAGACAACACATGAAACCCAAGTGGCACGAGTGAATCTGAGTAACTACATTTTTTCCCTCTGTCTCATGGCAAGTGAATCAATTGTTTGTTGTGAATGGGATTATGGATAAAGCATCAATGCAGTTTAAAAAAAATTGTTTTGCCTAGAGCATAACATATTCTCAGCATATACAGGTTTTTTAATTCTATGGTATCAGCTAAAGAAAGTAAACCACAAGCGGTTCTTTTATTCTAGAAATACTAAAAGATCAACAGTCTTCAAAATGGTTGTACTACCATAAAAGGAACAGGTCTGCATTTTCTTTTTGCCCTATAGAAAATATCCCCAATTTACCAACAGTGATCAACTGCTAAACACCTTAGATGAATAATTCAAGTGTCTGATACTTGCACTGGCGCACACTATGTGTCTTACACTGACTATCTTAATTGCAGAATTTCATTTAGTCTAAAAAGCAGTTCATGTTATACCACACAAATTATTCTTGACAGCATTTATTATTTTCTTTAAACCACAAAGTGAGTTTTAAGGCCTGAAGAATGTTTAACCTCAGTGTTTGTTTAAATTGATCAAAACAAATCTGTTTCCATTTTTCATTTAAATTGGCCTGCATATGGTATTCTACCTCCTCTCTGATTAATAAAAGCTTTCAAAACCTCTGAGCAAAACCTCAGAAATCAACCGAGATTAAGCCTTAAGAAATATGACTCCAAAAAGATTAATGTAATAAATGTCTTTCTTAATAGATCTTTTCAATATTCCAATAGTAAGTGCCTTCTATTTGAGAAATAAAAATAGTTTCTAGTGGCTCTTCACTTTATAATTAAAAAAAGTGAGTGAACTTCTTGTATTGCAGATCCTGAAATATACCTACCCTAATGGATGGTGGACAGTCCTGGACTACTCTCCCCCTCCCACCAACCAACCCATGGCAAATTAAGAAACCATCATAATAAAAGACTTACCACACAGAGCCCACTACATTGATGAAGTTAAGTCCTGCAGGGTTTGCCATGACCTGGGTGGAGGCTGTTCCTGTAGTAATGGATGTTACCATGGTGGAAAGAGGAATGGTCATTACAGGCAGTGCCTGGCTCAGAGACATTTGCTGCTGAGCAAACGGGGTTAACAAAGTGGGCTGAGGGGTGAAGCCTGAATCTTGGGGAGTAGGGGTGGCAGAAGGGGTAATAGGAGTTGAGCTCTGAGCATCAGGAGGGTGTGGGGTCGATGAAGGGGTGTTGGTTGGAGTAGGAGTAGATGGTTTAGGAGTTCCAGACCCTGCTCATTGAGAAAAATAAAAAGTGCTAGTTTGTTATAAAAGGCCAATCCTTTTTGTATAATATGGTTAATGGAATCTTACTTAGCAGTGACAATTTGTTCTGTTTTTTAGACTGCAAGTATTCTACATGGCACGAGTGTTGCATCACACACTCATTGTTAAGGATGCAGTATAATCACAAAGAAAACCCGTTCTCCATGCTTCATTCCTTATGGCATACACTGATTTGTATCCTCCTTTAAGGCTTCCATAATTTATCATACATTAAGTCATAACTCCATTCAGGAATACTTACAAGTTCTTAGTGCCACTTTAACCTAATTAATATTTTTGTCCTAGACTGTTAAATAAATACTATATATGCACTGTCTGCACAATAGCATAGTGTTAAAAACATATGGAAAATGACAGAGCCAACAAAGAACACGTACTATTTCCATCATCACGGGGCTGATCTAAATTTCATCAGATAGTTAAACTGCCATTTGCCAAATATGGACCAACTAAAAAGCAATTATTTAAGAACCAGAGGATAATACTGCATCTTTAAAAGCTACTGTGTAATTCCTTCTGCTTGAATGTAGCATGTACAGCTGTATTTCTTGTGGATGCAGTAGCCAAAGTTTATCATTAGAAAAACATAACCCCCCAAAAGCCTGAGCTGGTTTTTTTTGTTTTCTTTTTTTTTTTTTTAAGCTTTCATGTCCTGCAGAAAGAAAGGAAATAAATGTGAATGGTGACCAGAGCCTTAACGTAACAACTGTGTGCAGCAGATTTACGCAATTCATAGCACTAACATAAAACCAGAGTCAATATATTAGAAGAAAACTTTTTATAAGTTTTCTTTTTTTTCTTTGTGCAAAACAAAAAGTTACACCTTTTGAGCTACCCAGTTTTTAAATTATTTAATGCAAAAAGCATATTATAATACTGTGCAGGATACTGAAACGTGCAGTGTACAATTATTAGTAAGAAAACTGAGAAACTGCAGATATGGTTTCCTCTTTGTATAAATCTGTTCATGAAATGGCTCAAGACACATAAGTATTTTAAAATTTTTTTATGATCTATAGCTATGATTACAATGAACCTGACAATGTTAATGAAAATACTTAAACTGGGACATCACTTTTGATTGAAATTTGCATTTTAACACCTCAGGATATGGTGCTATTATCATCAGCATCACCACCACACTTGTAATCAGCAATGATTTGTAAAACAGTGTAGGAGTGTTTTTAAAAAATCATCTTATCGTTTATTGTATTATCACCTTGGGACTGATCAGATTATATACATACATAGATACACAACTGCACCAGCTCCTATAACATTTAATAAACTAGATGCTTAAATTATGTAAAGGCAAACTGATCTAACATACTGTTTTTACATTGGAGGAAAAAAATCTACACTTTGGAATTTTATCTCATCACATCATCTACCAGCCTTTCATATATGAGGAGATCACACTAATTGCATAAAATGTATTAAAACGTATACACAGAGGGTGCATACATATATATATACAGAAAACAAACACAGTTACAATAAACAGAAATTACATACAGTGAACAAGAGACCTGCCTAAAGCTGCACAACTTATACAATTTAGGGTACACTGTACACTTAAGTTTCATCATTCCACAGGTTAAGAAGTTTATCTCAGGAAGCATTTATACAAAAGCCTAAGATTTAATGGAGAATTTAGGTCGTGACTCACTTTGTGAAGAGCTCGCAGGAGACATGGCAGCTGGAGAGAGCATGTTAACTTGATTAAGATCCATAGATTGTTTCCGAGAAAGACCAGGAGGCTTAGAAGGAGGAGGAGGAGTTGGGGATTTTAGATGGCCACTTGACTGTTGTGAACTAAAAATATTACCTGAAAAAGCATAATTGAAATATATTGTTGTTCTGTGAGTACAGATTAACTCAAATATTTGTTAGGGTACAATTTTGTAACCAATATAATCAGAAATCAAAAAAAATATGCTCTTCTCACAGATAAGACACTGGTATTTTTTTATTAAATCTTTACTAAAGGGATATCCTGTAATTTTACAACAGGCAGAACATGTAAAAAGGAGAGGCTTGAGTCAATAAATAATTACCTGAAGAACTACTTCCTGAACTTGAAGGTAATTTGATAGGAGGAGGTCGGTGTTTTACACCTTTCCCCAGCACTGAAGACTGAACAGAACCTGATATGCTTTCTGGCTGCTGGGAGGAAAGAGAAATTAACACTACCACAGCAATGATGTGAGCTTCCACACAGTTGGCAGAAAAGACAATTTCAGTTAATGTGTATTAAGATACCTCAAAACTATGACAAAATTCCCGTCATACATTTCAGATTTTTATGTATTTATTTAAAAAGCATAACCTATGACCAACTCCCTTTATCTAAAGTGTTTACGATCAAGAAGCAGCATGAAAGTGCTGGCAAAAATTTAAACTGAGCAAATTAAAGTAATTAAGGAGTTTCACTTTTATCCATAATTCTGAAATCCTTCTTAGTAATTTTCACAAATGCAAGAGTGACAAATGCACTTGAAGTAAATGAATACTTTGGTTTTACTTGAAAAATTGCATAATGTCATTCATTCTCTCTGTATATACCTGCCATTTCCAACCAAGATAGATTTAAAGAAAGGCATCAGAATTCCTGATTCTAGTAGTAGGATTTTAAACACATTCAGCAAAATCCTGAATGCACAGAAATCAAGACACATTTCCCCATTGGCTTCAGTGGGATCAAAACTTCATTAATGTTTTTAGAGGGAAAATGCTCCCTTTTTATTTGTTCTTAAAATCTACTTATCAGGCTATCTGAACATAAATTAACTTCAGCTACTTGAGTCGGTAGTTTGCAGTCACTCACAACAGACCAAAATCCATAATTCCAATAGCTGACACTGTCAAAAGACTCAAGAATGAAACATATTTACAGTTATATATAGTCTATGTATTTTTACCTATAAATTTTTACCTATAAAATTTTTACCTATGTGTATTTTTCCATAAATGAAAGTAATGTCTAAACAAACGCAAGGCCCACAAACTGCTGAAACTAGAAAACGAGGCTGTTGACATGGTGAAGGGAATATTTCAATGCTGGAGCCTAAATTAGATGTGCATGGGTTAAGAAATCAGATCATTCTGCATTGTGCAGAATCACCCTTTCTGGTAAGCTTAGCTTCCACTGATTCTCAGTAATGAGAGTCCCTCTATGTGTTTCTAATTGCTTGCTTATAAAAAAGAATCTTATGAGGAAAATTTTAAGGACTACCTTTCTCTTCTTCTACTAAAATCTGCTTTCTTGGTTTTGAAAATAAAGACTAATGCCCCATTTCAAAGGTAACAAGATCATTGAATACAGTAAACCTGAGTAACTTTGGTCCAGATTTTGGTGGGGGCTTGTACAGGCAGACAAGATGACTTCTGCAAGTACCCTCCCACCCCAAGTTATTATATGATTTTAATGCACATATACATGTGCATGTACATGCCTGTATGTGTATACACATAAACATTCATATCCCTTTCTGCAACTGCTGGCCTTGGAATGCTGCTGGTCTGGCTGACACCAAGAACTACCTCTTTCACAGCAATGTTGTAGGAGTTTAAAACTAGGTGTTTAGGGGAGGATGTCACTAAGGAAATAGCCCAACAGATACAACTCTCATTTACTACTTGAAGCCTAAATACAGCTCACTGCTAAAGTACTGAATCTGACCAACAAAGCCAGAAGCAGAATGTAAAACAAGGCAATGCCAACAGGCAGGAAAATTTGGGAATGCAAGAATTTATACTGGAAAGGTAGAAATGTGTGTGCATGCAAATATACACATTTTAAAGTTCTTGGGGGGCTTTTGTTTGCTAGTTTTTGTTTTGGGGGTTTTTGGTTTTTTTTCTTGTTTTGTTTTACGTTTTCCTCTTCAAAGTAAAGAGAAAATAATTTTAATTTCTACAGGTAAAAGAAGTTTAGCTACTCCATCTCCTTCTGTGTTTACTGACCTGCAAAATAAAACACAGAGCTGCATTTTACTATACTGTTCTGTGAAAGGTTCATCTGAACAGGGAAAAATGCTAAAACAAAACCTTGGAGCTAACTACACTATACACAGCCAAAAAACCCCCGAAACATCTAGAAGACAGCATTTGAACACTGAAAACATAAATGCTTTCCTTTAACTTTTCCAATGAATGATTGTGACCACAACACATTTAAAAATTCGTTCGCGATGACATTTTTAGGTTATTTTACTTTTAAATGTCGATAGCAAAGAGAACCCTGAGATTAGCTCAGTTGGTTAGAGCACATGCTAATAACGCCAACATCATGGGTTTGATCCTTGTATGGGCCACTCACCTAACAGCTGATGATTCTTGTGGGTCCCTTTCAAATATTCTTTGAAACAAACAAAGCAATCTATGAAATTCTAACAATTCAATAATCAAAGGCAAATAAAAAAATGTATGGCTTAATAAACTCACTTCCATTTCCTTCCCTGGAGAAAGATGACTAAGATTGACTGATCCACTTGAATTATGAAATATTTTCACAGGACATTTAGCTTCACTTTGTACTAACTCCTGATACTGATTCACTACCCTGAAACAAACAATGAAGACATAAAAAGATTAATAACTTTTAACTTCTAAAGTAGATACATATATAAAAACACATAATTGCATATATTACGGTCATATATTTTATCTATTATGTAAGCATATCTCTCTATAAAATAGATATGCACATATATAAAAAATATTTATATCTCTATGTATCTTTCTACATTATGTTCCTGGGCTCTTAGGTTTATTCCATTTTAACTTTTAATCCCGGTCTTTTTTTTTTCTAATGCAAAATACAGTGTAAGAAACACTCTTTTGGAGGAATATGGAAAACAGTAGATAGAGCAGTTCCCTTCCTGAAAGCAACTGCAGGTCTTTGGGCTGTCAGTCAATGGGGATCCCATTCCCTTCACACAGGCCCAGAATCTTTTATAAAGGTGTCTCTTCTGCTTATGCTCCCTGTGGAACAGTCAACCTCTCCTTTAACTTGAGGGCTATGTCAGATGAGGAATCTAAATGCAAGGGATGAAAAATCACTCCTCTTTGAGCATCACGACAGACATTTAATAAAGCACCAATAGCATCAGGCAAACAAATTTAAAATACCGTTCTATCGAATGAAATACTACATCTCTACTAATCTAAGACAACCAAGGTGAGGGAAAACTCTTTCACAAACATGAGCAGAATATACAAAGTGACCTTGCTGACTTGAAAAATCAAGCTGAAGTGCTGTTGTCACTTACAGGCAATCTCAATGAAAAACTGCTGGAATATTTCTATTACCTTACACCTAAACGTGATGAACTACACTTTATTTTGGTATAGCACTGATTCTGTAATATGCTGTTACTTGACTAATGCAGACCTAAGCAAGGGCCCTGAGATACACAACAGAGGAAAGGGTGCAGTGTACTTTTTTTCAGCAATTAGATTTCAGACTGACTTAAAATTACAGTGGAATTAAGAGCAGTAAAATGCCGTGTACTCAAAAAGGTGGTCCTGACCTCTTATATTGTTGCATCTTGTCCTAGTCCCTGAAACCCAGTTGCTATTCTGACAGAAGGACTTGTGCAACCAAGTGACAAGCAGGATCAGGAAACCAATCCCAGTTACAACTAGGCCCCTGTATTATTGTTTTAGTTTTCAGCCAGCCAATCCCCCAATTCTGCTTACAGAACAAACAGCAAAAGTATCAGCACAAAGGATGCAGGAGAGAATATAAGCACAGGGTTTCTTGATCAAAATTACCTATTTAAAAAAAGAACATGATTACTGATTTCTGATCAACTCATATACTCATTTCCCTGCCAGGCACATAAGATAGGGATAAGAGCTATGGCATGTACATCAGCTCGAGGTATCCTATGGAAGTATAAAAACACAACTGGCTTTGACAGAGGTTGGTTTTTAAAGGTTCTGTGTTCATAGGCACAGGTATCTAATGTGATGCATGCAGACAAACATTTGAAAAAACAGTTATTTTGCTGCCTGTTTCTCTGAATTGCTACTCCTACTCATTCTATAACTAAAATACACTGAAAAACTCTTTACTTGATTCTCTAGGAAAGCTGAATCAAGTAAGGCACAACACACAAAAGTAAGTTGTATAAATCTTAAGTCCTAGATTACACTTCAAATGACAAGTTCAAATGTACCAGTTCCATGACTGGTAATTTACTATCCAAAATATCAGGATGAAATTCCTGCAAAGTGCTCTCAGAGTTCAGGTAGCACAACAAACTGTGCTCACATATTTGATTTCCTCTATTCTTTCTTGCTCCTTAAATAAAGAAACTGCACACTATATTCTACTTCTTGTTATGATGATTAATTCCTCTTATTTCTCCTCATCTGTTCTGCATCTGTTTCCATAATCACACATTAGCAGTCATAATGGCTAAAAGGAACAAAATTCATTATTTGGCATCAAACCAAATGGCTGTACATACTATATTAAATTACCTTTCAGCATCAGTCTTCGAACCAATAAGGAACCTAAAATGTAAAATACATTTTCAGTCATGAATTGGACTAAAAGATCATATTTTTAGAATTACAAGACTTCAGACAAATGTCAGTGCTACCTTTTTTTCTGACCTGCTCAAAATAAAAGTGATAATGTATCAGTGCTACCTTTTTTTCTGACCTGTTCAAAATACAAGTGATAATGTATCCATTCAACGGACTGGGTATTATTCAGTACTTGAAATACATACTTGACTTCCTAACTACATATACAATATACACACATGGTCTAATACGGTCTCCTTTAGGAGTAAATAACCTACAGAGAAAAAGGCAGAGTATGGAAGTTTGGGATTTTATATTTTTAAAGAAATGGACGTAACTGCTACAGAATTGTAACTGTAAAAAGTACAGTTATGTATAAATCAACAACATACCAATACGCTCACACTGAAATATAACTCTTCTGAGAGTATGTCAAAAGCAGCCCTACCCATAATATTTTAGCAAATATTTAGTTTCCATTGTTTGATTTCACTTATGCAAATTCCAATTCCCTCTGATTTTCCAGCCCTCCTAAATAAATATTTCTCTTTTGCATAACACTTACAGCTTGCAAACTTATTACTGCAGTGATTTTTTTTAACACTTTTTTCCTCTTTCTCCAGCTCCCAAAATAAAAAAAAATATGTAAAAAACATTGTTTTATTTTACTGAACAACTTTTATTTTGTATGACAGTTTGCTAATGAGGAATTATCCAAGTTTTGATGAACTTCAATTGGCAATGTCTTAGCAATGAATTCCAACCTCCCCTGAGGCATCTAATACCTCTAAATCCATTTAATTCCCAGTCTTATTACACAATTCTAAGCTAGCACTGCTGGTTTAGGAAGATAAATTCTAAGTATGTATGCTGGTTTTCGCTGGGGTAGAGTTAACTTTCTCCATAGTAGCTGATATAGGGCTGTGTTTTGTGCTGAAAATAGTTTTAATAATACATGGGTGTTTTAGGTATTCCTGAGCAGTACCTACAAAGTTCCTTTTTGTCTCTCACCAGCAAGTGGGCTTGAGGTGCACAAGAAGTTGCAAAGTGATACTGCAAGGACAGCTGATCTCAAGTGACCAAAGACAGGGATATTCCACACCATATGGTGTCATCAGCATATAAAGCCAGTGGAAAAAGAAAGAAAAGGGCGAGGGGAGTACTTAGGGTGATGGCATTTGTCTTTCCAAGTAACCATTAGACGTGATGGGGCCCTGCTCTCCCTGAGACAGATGAACACGGCTGCCCATGGGAAGTGGTGAATGAATTCCTTCTTTTGCTTTGCTTGCATGTGTGGGTTTTCCTTTACGTATTCAACTGTCTTTATCTCAACCGACAAGTTTCCTCACTTTTACCCTTCCAGTTCTTTCCCCCATCCCACTGGGGAGGCAGGGGGAGGAGGGGCAGAGTGAGTGCCTGCATGGTTCTTAGTTGCCAGCTGGGGTTAAACCACAACAGTATGGAAACAAACTGTAAATAGCTGAAGTCTATGGATAAAATATTCTTAATACTCAAGATGTTTTACGATTTGGATAAAAAAATAAGAGAAGAATTACATACTAGACAATAGAAATAATTTTCATTAGCAAAACTAAAAAGTTTGCTCAGGCTCACTGCTCCTTGCCTTACTGAAGTTTATAGGTTCTACTCTGCTGCACAGGTTCCTCCACACAAGTAATCTAGTACATACAAAAAGAGCCAAGAATAGAAAATATTTGTAGAACCACAGTCAAAACCAGCATATTCAAAACAATTCAAAATTAAAAAGCTTCTTAGAAGCTTATGTTTTCTTTCATCTATTTAGCTTAAATTTCTCTGTCTAAGGGTAAATAGAATAAAGTCATGTCTTAAGCTTTCACAGCATCAGGGACATGTTAAGAACAATCAAAATTCTGAATAACACTAAAAAAGAGTGCAACAACATCTCATGGTGTCTCCACAATTTGCGTGGATTGTGTTTGTGGGAGATTGCTTTTAGCCCCAATATATTTTCAATGTAAAAGAACAGGCAAATTTAACATAAAAGTACATTAAAGATAAGATGGTTGCTTGAACGCATTTTGTTTGGTATTGTTTTTTGTTAAAAACTCTTAAATCAGATTTTAGCTCTGGAGTATTTTTATGACTGAAAATGAGAAGCAATGTTTGTATCCCTTCATCTATCAGACCACAGCACAGTTTAAAAGAGCATGTAACTTACTGTGATGGAGTTAATAGGTTGTCATTTTCCTCATCACCTTTGAGTGTCTGAATTTTACCATAGTACAAGGGATTGCCAAGAGACTGGAAAATGGTCAGCTTTGTTTTTTGAAGCTGATTACCAACTTCACATTCAAATACATAGTCATCTTTTATTTCCTAAAATGACAGAAGAAAACAACCTAGTAAGTCTTGAACAAGTGTTAGCAGAACCAGTGAGTAAAACAGACCAGCTCTATATACAACATAGTAAAAAACATTCTATAAGTAACTCTGTAAGCAAGTAAAACTCTATAGGAAGGAGTGCATAATATGAAATGGAAATGATTTGAGAGTAAGTTATCTAAAGGGATGAAGGGAAAAAGAGTTTATCATCTCTTAAAAAACACAATGATATTGCAAAAGCTAAACAATCATGTTAGACATGGAAAGGCAGATGGGGTAAACATATATAGGAACAGTTTAATATAAATTATGACAGCAAAAAATGTTCAGAGTAAAATGTTGGGAGTGAAGATTAAGTTCTGTGAGAAAGTATTACTTTTTTCCAATATGAAACTACAAAGACATCATGATACATGCTGTTAATAAAGATAGTATCTTGCCTCTAAAATTATAAAAAAATTAATCAATTATCTATGGCTGATTACATTAAATTATCACTTCCTATCAAATAAAATAATTTGTGCCAAAAATCTTAAGGTTCAACTTACATATTGCAGAAAGAGCTTTTTGTAAGAGGCATTTAATACTAACCTCTTTCAAAATTTAACATTTTGATTTTAACTGAAGCTCTTTTCCATCAGCATTGGAGTGTCTAAGTAAAGAAAGCAATTTGTTGAGCAGAGTACTGCTCCCTGTAAATTATTATGCTTTCTTTACTGCAAGCTGCTCTTCCCTGTATTTCTGGAAAACCTGAGGAAATTACAAGACTGATCACATGCTTGCTGTACTGTAGAAAATTACAAGTATCTCTGGTAATCTTCCCATGTCCATATAACACATGGAAGATTAATTAAATTGGGGCAGAGAAGATTATTCCTACATTACTTTGTTTTTGTTGAAATAAGAGGCATTTTAACTAGAGACAGTGAACTTTGGCCAAAGGCCTAAACTACTCACATGTGCTGGCCAGACAGTTGGTTGTGAGTCATCAGGCTTGATAGACTTTTCCACTTTGGCATATTTTTCCACCTTAAAGAAAATAGAGAGATCAGAAAATAAAGAATCTCCTATTTTATGCATTCAGAAAAACTAAATCAGAGAATCTTCAGAACTTGACACTTACAGTGTTACACTGTATTTGCTAGGTTAAACAACAAAAGAGTGAATGAAACATAGCTTAAGACTACAGATCGAAATAATTGTCTGCAATGTGGAATGATTAAGAAGTCAAAGTGAAAAAAGTACAAACTTATACCATCATTTCATGTGTAATGCACGTTCTTGCCAGCCCTATGATGTCCAAAGCTTGCAGACTTGTCTAGTCTACAGAGTCTTGCAGAAGACTCATTAGACTAGAGAAGACTTGTGGAAAAGGCCCTGGGGGTCCTGGTCAATGACAAGTTGAATCTGAGTCAGCAGTGCCCTGGCAGCCAGGAGGGCCAATCGTGTCCGGGGGGGCATCAGGCAAAGTATCCCCAGCCGGCTGAGGGAGGGGATTGTCCTGTTCTGCTCTGCACTGGTGTGGCCTCACCTTGAATATTGTGTGCAGTTTTGGGTGCCACAATATAAGAAGGATTTAAAGCTATTAAAGAGTGTCCAAAGAAGGGACAAGAAAAAGGTGAAAGGCCTTGAGGGGAAGCCGTATGAGGAGCAGCTGAGGTCATTTAGTCTGTTCAGTCTGGAGGAGACTGAGGGAAGACCTTATTGCAGTCTACAACTTCCTTGTGAAAAAGAGGAGGGGCAGGCCCTGATCTCTTCTCTGTGGTGACCAGTGACAGGACCTGAGAGGAGGTTTAGGCTGGATTTTAGGAAAAATTGCTTCACCCAGAGGATGGTCAGGTACTGGAACAGGTTCCCCAGGGAAGTGTTCACAGTACCAAGCCTGATGGAGTTTAAGTGTTTGGACAAGACACTTGGTGTGATTTTTGAGGTTGTTTTGTCCTGCAGGACCAGGAGTTAGACTTTTGATGATGCTTGTAGGTCCCTTCCAACTGAGGGTATTCTATGATTCTCTGAGTCCCTTCTGTACACTGGTAGTATATGTTTTGTCAGTGCCAGAAACTAAGAACACGAATGTCCCTGAGAGAAGAATGCACACAGAGTGATCAAAAGAACTCTCAACTAGAATTCTCTGTATAAAAATCAAAACTTCTCAAAATATTAATGTGCCATAGTATCATAACATATCTGAAGAGAGGAATTTCTACCAAGATGAGAAGTGACTCATTTTCAAATAATCCACAAACCTCATGTGTTTTTCTGGTTTTCGTATTATCAAACAACTTCAAATAGACATGTGCTCATTGAACCCACAGAAGAAAAACAGTAACAGCTGTACTGTTTACCTCATACAAACTATTCTGTTACAATTACAGTGTGGTTTCACTCGTGTTTATACCTTATGGTATAGAAAAGTAACTGTAAAAAGTAAAGTTATCCCATTTTTTCTTTGATACCACATACTTTTTAGTCACTTCTTCATATAATACAATGTTCAATAAAATTGCTAATAATTGCTAATGGTAACAACTGGTCTTACGTCTACTTCAGAAGGTGCAGTCAAGTAGCAAGGGTTCTGTTTCCACATATCTACGCACTGGAAAATGAAAAAGCAGGATTAATATGTTAAATATTCTAATTAAATAGTTAGAAGCATATGAAATTACTTCTCAGAACACTTACATTTCCAGCTTTAGAAATTTTGAGGTCATACTGCTGGGCTGCTTTCCTCTCCTTCCTTTTCTGTAAGTAGTCAAGTATTCTGAGCTGAGGTGGAGCTGAGTAGTGAGCGACTTCCTGCTGTCTGTTCAGAGAGGACCTTGAGTACCTTTTGAAGCACCTATGGAAAAATGACACAAGCTTGTAAAACCATCAACATTAAATTCTCCACTGCCTGTGTACAAACACAAAAATATGCAGAGAACTCCTACTTAAATTGAGACTAATAGGTTTTCAAATATTAATTTAAAATTGCTTTTCTGGGTTACACTGTACAACTCTAACTTTTTATTTCATATTTATAAAATATACTAGTATTCTGTTCATGTGTTTCAGCACTAAGAATGGGGTTTTTTTTAATGCATAATTGAATTGAACATTATCAAAAGGAGAAATTAAAAAGTTACCAAGCTTAAAATATTTGTATACTATCATATATTTCAGTTCTATCAAAAGATCTTTGTACTCCTTATGTAACTACAAACACAGTGACTGCCCTCCATTTGTTTCATGACAAACTTGTTGCTACAGTAATGCTGTTCCGGACATTCATTTAACCTTTGCCTATTTTTCTAGTGGAATATTTGCTGATCACAAAGCTTTAATTTCAAGGACAGCTCAATCAATTTCACTATTTATACCTTTAGACATTGCCACTAGTTTTACACTAGCATAGTATTTCAGTACAGTTCTAGTTTTAAATATTGCAGTAATTTTGAAAGACCATTAGTACATTTCCCTTCTACAGAGTGAATGCAACTCTTGTAGCAGAATAAATATGAACCATTTCAAGCTTTTGTGGAAAAAAGCGAATAACCACACACAAAAGTGAAATAATTTCAACTTTTCCAAGATTCTGATATGCTTACACTTCTGTTTAGCCTGAATGTCAAACATGCAAATAATTCCCTTGATTTCCTCATTCAGGATTAAGCTTATACATAGCTTTTAACAAATCAGAGACCAATATGCAACATATCAATTTATATATTTTACAATACTAAGCTGCCATCTGACTCAGCCTACACATAAATTATGCAAAAAAAAGGCAAAATCCAGTATAACAGATTATGTTGAGAAAATATATATATACACACTTTCCTTTGATATACAAAAATAAGCATACTACAGTATCTACTACTAACTGAAATACAGCACAACATTGAGCACTTTGAAATAAGATATAATTTGACTGTTCCTCACACAATCCTAATATTTCAGTAAGTATTTCATATGAGTAGCTAAATTTTCACATAAAGCATTACTACTTATATTTTTCTTTGAAAATGTTTCACACTGAAAACTACCGTTTCATTGGGCGAGTGTTCATCTTCTGCTTGTTGTACAGGAGTCTGTTTGTAGTACACGTCACTGCTATTGAAGGATCAAGACACAAAGGCTCTGCTGTAGCCAAAATAAGTTGGCTCTCAAGTAGGAGTTTGTCTTCCTGTAATATAAACAGCTATTAATAAATGTAAAAATATGAAAACTTTTACACTAATTAAGCTCTTATATACCTGTGCACATGGACATCATTTTAGAGAAAACTGAAAAAATTGTGTGTGGATAGTCAACAGAAGAAACTGTTCAACAATTAAGTATCCCTAACCATTATTATTAGTTACAGACCTTGGGTAGGGTTTCCAGTAGGAAAAAACCAAGAAATCTGCTGAAAAGCAGAGATCACGTTCTGGGTTTTTTTGTGTGTGTTTTCTTTGTTTGCTTGCTTCAAGCACAGTACAAGTGGCACTGAAATCATTTTCTGTCAGTGATTTATACTGATGTATTAGCAATCAGTGCCATAAAGATGATCTACTGGGAATTAGATTACAATTTGAATTAGATTTGAGCATGACTGTGGCTCTGAAACACAAAAAAGAACACTGAGTATACCAACCCTGTTCAGCAATTCACTACCTATAACTGTACTACTGTAGTTACTTTAGATTCTCTTTACTTTAAAAGTATCAATAGTAAAATAAAGGTGGAGGAGCAATTGTGTCATTAGATTGCCAGTGCTGTTCTGGGGCTGCACACTGATGATGAATGAAGTAGGGTAAACTAGCTAGAGTCACTCCAAGGCTGTCATTTTTCACTTCAAAAATTAAGGTCTGACTCCACAAAATCTTTAGCAAATCCTGTTGTATTCTATGGCATCTTGTGGAAAGGTGCTATTAAGTTAATTTGGCAGCTCTCTGAATCATGTACCATGCACAACTATACACACTGACAGTTTGAATTAATAAAAAAAGAGTAAGTTCTATATTTATTAAACAAATAGAAAATTTTATATAATTTTATTTTTTTCGTTTATTTATGACATCACTGTAAAGTTTTAAAATAACCTCTAACCCACCTGTGTCCATTTGTGGTTGTCACTTGTTATAGAATGCACATCACAAATTAAAGTCTGAGGAAGAAGACAAAATGGTAATTAGCTTTCAACTGAGTAATAAGATTTCTTAATATATGGTCTGTAATAGTATGCACTCTAGGAACTATGGTAACACTGAGAAATTACTTAAGCCACTTCTTACCTGCATTGTAGGACGCAAAAGAATGTGCTTGCTTTGGTATGTTGGAGATTTCATGTTACCAGACTGCCTATAGTCACGTATTTCTGCTATGACACATCCACAATGAAAAATATTAACCTAGTTGAAAGAAAAAAAACCCAACTTTTAAATAAACAAATATTTACCAATCCACCCCTGCCTCTAAATAGAAGTTTTTTATATAATATATAAAATTCAGTGAAACTATGAATAAAACTAATCATTAATTTTTTCAGACCGGTGCTCTTTACTACATGGCTAGACATACCCAAAATACAAGCTTAAAATGTAGTGTTTCATATGCCAGCAAAGTAGTTTCAAAAAATTCCCATGCCAAACATTGTCATTATGACCAAGAACAAAGGGCATTTTGCTAGAGCACAGAGCTGAAGTTGTTTCACAGCTATAACCACAGCAATCTCTCTTCTATCTCTTTCTCCTCAGTATTTTTTCCTAAAGAACAATAAAATATTTATTTGAGGCTTTAAATATTACAGTTTCAAATGCAGAAGTGTCTTGTGATTAGAATCACCTATGCAAAGCATTCAAAAAAATCAAGGTCTATCTGGGTAAAAAACATAAGTTCTTGTCGAAAACAAAACTTCCAAACCTGCGATTTTTCCAAAAGATCAACCAAAATAGGTGGTAGTTCCTCTGCATCCAAATATTCAAGCAGCTCTGCTTCCTCATAAGGCAGACGAATGGTCTCAGAATCTGAATTTAAACAAAACATATTACTTTTCTTTCGCCTTTGAAGTTCCAACTTTAACAATGAGAAATCTAAAACAAACTTGCTACAGGAAAAAGCAGGGTTGGCAGAAACCTATCCCAACAGACCATTTCTTTTTTTGCACAGTATTAATTTTCACATCCCTTTCTGTTTCTAGAGCTTTATTTTGCTCTTACGGTGCTAACAGACAGAATTTTTGCTCCCAGGTGACATACTGTATGCTCTTATTGCACATCACAGTACCAACAGCAAGGAAATACAACCAAACTGGAACACAAATGCCTTTAGACAGACCTAGATATAGGAAACAGCGAAACAATCAATCTGACAAAAGGAACTTGATATAAGAGAAACTTGGATATGCAACTCCAGAAACTAAGTGGAAATAAGAGAATGAAAGGCTATCAAAAAGACTCATATCTACAGATTTACACTGCACCTCACAGCTTTATGTAAATTTTTAATTCAAGTACAGTTGTTTGTTCTCCCTCCACCCGTCACCCCCAGAATGATCTTAGAAGTGGAACAGTTAAATGTAAGCAACAACACATGCTATTTATATAGCATTCCGAGTGTTTTTAGAAATTAAAGAGCAAAATTATTACCTGAACCATTTTTTCCCCTGAGCATAAGTGAATAACCCTCATTTCCTGGATAGAGGTTCACCACCAGACATGACAACGTCTCCTGCATAACCAGCTTCTCAAGTAAATTCACATTTCGTCTCAGCTTCTGCTTTAAAAGTAAACATTGCTCATGAACATAATACAATGAAATAATTAGTAGAAATAAAAACAATTGCTAGAATATGACTAGTATTTAGATTAACAACAAAGTATACATCTAAACAAGTCCAGTTAAATTTAATTGTACTGTATTCAGCAGAGTAAATATATTATGTATTATCACACATACTAATATACACTGATTTTTTTAAAAAACCCCACTCATTTAAATTACAAACCCTAGAACTGGAAGTTCACAGACAACAGAGTTAATGATGCTATGCTACGATGTTATAAATCTACAGTGGCCCTATTTATTTGTATAATTTCTATGAACATCATTTATCCTCTACACATTGTTTGATAAAAACAACAAAATATTTAGTACTTTCAAATATTCCTAACAGAAGCAGATATTTCTCTCCAGGATTAAAATACTTAATTACAGCATTTGGAAGCTTTAATTGCATTTTCTTGTCTGTATTTGCTGAAATCTGATCCAGCAGCTGCAGACACTATTCCCTTATTTAACTATAAGAATGATTTTTCCCATGTATAACAGATTTTTAAAATTACCTGCTATGTGTTAGAGACCTCATGTATATCCTACCAACTGAAACATTTAAAGCCCCCTTAGAACTTAAGAGAATGAATTCTAAAACTCAGATAATTTAATACTTTCTGGCTGGAGGCCAGATTTCATCTCTGAATACCAGCCCTGAGTGGAGCCATTAATTGGGAGTTAACCTGAGCTCTCTACTAACCCTGCCAAACAACTCATTTCACACACACCCAACTAAGTAGTAGTGGGCTATCTTTTTTTGAACAAATTCATCTTTCCATAGATATTGAAAAGAGGGAAAGCAGGATCATAACTTATTGGGGAACAAACTTAGAGAAAAGCACTGAAAACAAAACCTCCAAATCCCACAGCAATATAATTAAAGGAAGAGAAAAGGGAAAAAAGTATTTTCAATTTCCTGCTATGTAGTTTTAGAGTCATTGCCTAAAGTTAACTCTTCCCCATGCATCATGAATGATGGCGAATACATCTCACTGGCTTTTACAGTACAGAAATAGTGGAAACTAAGAAACAGACAAAGTAGCACCTAAATTCTTTCAAAATTAATGAGAAAAGAACTGGAGGAGTGGGGGACAATGAGGGAAAGTATGTCATAGCCACAACAGAGGTAAGAGACTGGTCATGAAAGCCATTTCTCATACAGGACGCTGGAGATGCAGCATGTTAAGCAAAACATTCTTCAGCCAGAACTCCAGCAATGAAGCTGGGCAGACTGGAGTAATAGAGGAAGAATAATTAATTAGGGAGAAAGTTAAGACTGAAAAACAATATTCAGTGTTAATTTAAAAATTGCTTCTGAGTGGACAATCTAATTACAACTTGTACCATCAAAACGGTGCAATACTGGAATACAAACTTTGACAGTTCTGTACACTAAAACCTTTAAGCTACATCCAAGTCATTGATCAAATTCTAGTTAGAACTCAGTTCAGTTTTACTTTGCCAATTAAGAAACAAATACACAATCCTATGCTTGTGGATGAAGTTTCACAGTAGCATTATCTTTCAACCTTTGTACCTCTATCTTTGAGCTTCTCATTTTCAGTTGTCACAATCCCTAACATAAGACCAAGGTAAGTATTAACTATCCACATCTTAGTTCAGTGAATAAGGGCTCTACGTACAAACTTGCCTATCATAAGCTTCCAACTCCTCAATAAAGAACTTAATTTTTTATTCAAATCTAGATCAGCAACAATCCCTTTCACCTACTCTGATGTTATAATTCGTTTCACTACTTCAATTTTATTATAGTTGGGTAAGTTTGCCCAGTGCCTTCTAGTTTAGCAAGACCTATTGCATTAAAATCCCAGAGGTTTTCCTAGATTCCAGTCTAGCAAGGCTGATCTTCTCCCTGCTGCTCAAACATTTTACTACTCACTCACTACTGATGTTTTTCAAGTCTATAATTTGCTTAAAACCTCACATCTGTGATTTGAATCAAGATCATATGCTAAATACAATCAACCATATCAGAATCACTGAAAGGAATTACAGGTGCTCAATAACTAATATCTCACGTCCATTTAGCTTCTCATTTGTTTTTATTTCCTTGGAAGCAGCAATGCAGCAGATTCCACAGCTTGTTCTTCTTGTTCCATTTGACATTCATGGTTTAGCCAAGTAACTTGTGCCTTTTTACACCTTATTTAGCATTGCTAAGTCTGCTTGAGCTTCTTTGCTAACGTTATGAAAAAATTTCACAAACTTCTGAGCTTACAAGCTGTTAGAAAAATAAATCTGACTTTACAGCAAAGCATAGAGTCAAAAATTATCCAAAAATTATTTTTTCCTACGGCAGTCATTCGAAGCAATTGATTCTGAAACAGTGATACTGACAACAATGCACGTGGCATTGACATCGGCCCTGAACTTGACCTCAACTGACTTCTGTGACACAGGATTAAGACAGAATGAACAGGTCACTCAAGCCAGTCTAGGCCTTACTGTTCATATTATATCATTCAGTTACTTTAATAGTACTGCTCTCTAATAAACCTGTTAGATAGATCTGTCCATTCCAGACCATTCTTTTGAAATTCTCTCTTTCCATATAAAGAAAAGCATCTCAAGAGTACACTAAATACAATCCTCAGCAAGCATTCTACTTTTTAACCTCTAAAAACACATTTAGGGTTACCAGGTAGTCATTGGCCTTCCCATTACCTTGTTTTTATTTCAAACTGGACTAAGATGATGCTATTAAATTACACAGTTTAGTCCACAAAACTCATAATAATTGTTTCTCCTTCAGCCTTAGCCTTAGGTAGCTACTACAGTTGGAAGAGTTTATTCTTCTTTTAACAAAGAAATTAATTGAAATAAAAAATGCATTTTCTGAACTTGCCTGTTTAGACAGCAATTAAAAGCTTCTCAGCAATTTCCACTTACCTTTATTTCGGGCTCTTTTTCACATTCTTCTGTATATAAATCATAGAGTTTTTGAAACACAGATTTTCTGCAATTAAAAAAGCTTAACATGTAACCAAAATTAAATCAAAAGAAATGCTATTTAAAAACTGAATACTGAAACTCTTAATACCTTCCACTGGATAAATATTTTCTTTTGGGAGGTCTCTGACGGGCACTTTCAATGATATACTACAAGAGAAAAGTAAACCAAAAAATAACATACATTATAAAGATATTTAATTCTATCTACCACACAACTTTAGACCATTACCAGACAGTGTTCCACATATACAGAAAGTAATTAGCAGCTATGCTACATGACTGTTCCAAAAGTGTACTGAACACAATTTGGTCTATGTTATAGTCATCAACAAGAACACAGCTCAGTTTAGTTGTCAAAAGTAGCATTTCATGGCTATGGCATTAGTTGCACACAAAGTCTTGATTCTGCATTCATGTTTTTTAATTACAGCAGTAATTAACACTACTGTACTTTGCTAAGAGATGACCAAATTTATGCATACTGGCTCAACAACATCTACAATCAAGTACTCCTCAACAAAACTAATTTCAGGAAGTTTACTTTTCCCCTTGTCTTTTGCATTTACATTTGTTTTCTCTATAGAGCTGTGCATTATAAATACAATTCACGTTCATTAAATATTCCTATTAAAAAAGAATAAGAGAGATATCATCCTACATTAAATATGATTTATATTCTAATAAAGTTTTTCCTAATCACTGTTCTTTGTCTGAAGTATTTTGATTAACAATTCAAGTTCAGAATTTCAGTGAAGAGAGGATCGCCCACAGAAACATTTCCCATTACAGGAATGGTTCAAGGTAACGTGTCATGTGTCAGCATGAAAGAACATGAATGTGAAGACACTTGCCTCTTTGTTCTAACTGGGCTACCCTTAAAAACAAACAGGATTTTACCATATATTTCTGCCAACTGTCTTGTAGAGCTCTGCCTATTTCACAGCACATAGATGCTAGTTTACAAATGGAAAACTGAAGTCCTGCATAGTCTATCACCATCATACTTGATGTCTGTAGTACAATGGGTAAGAGACAAATATATGACAACAATTGTAGCGAGAATTTTGTAAACTCAGTGTTACATGTATGGGTGATTATTTATACACATACCTATATTTACATAACATGCTTCTCCACTGCTTTTCAGACGAAATAAAAATATCACTTGTATTTTTATAACTGTGAGATGAATATATTATGTACAAGCAAGTAATTTAGCTGCTTCTTACCTCAGCACGATCCAATGCCTGTTCTAAAGCTTGTTGCTGCAAGAATCACAAAGGGGTTTTTCAAATTACGTGACTTGTTTAAACATCCTCATGCATAAAAACACCACATATGGACTTATAATTAGAAGATGTGCTCAAACATTCTTTAGCACATACTAAACAGCTGAAATCTCATGTAACTTTATCACAAGGTTTGGCTAAATTATGTAGCCTTAGAACAATGAAAGGCAATTGAAATTAAAAATAGGAATAGAAATTACACCTAATAAAAGCAGTAACAAATATTAACCGAAACACTTAGCGATGACAAGTAGATAACCTGTTCTCCTTTGTTAAGGTGGTCACCGACGCAACAGAAAGCCTAAGCCAAAGTGTCCCTCAACAGTTGTCTAGGAAGAAAACATTTTAACTTCTAGATACTGGTGCCCAAGTATTAATACATAAAATGGAAATTAAGATCTTTTGTTAAGAATGTTACTTCTGCACACAATACAATTTGAGAAGAGTTTCTTATGACATACTGTTAGGTGGCTAAGGAAAAAAAAAACAGCTTCCACTCCAGATATCCTCTAAAGTAGGCTAAGTCTGGACAACTCTACCAAAACACAGCAAAATCTGGAAAAGCTACTCTATATCCCATTGCGTAGTATACTCAATACCATTTACTTTAATGAATTTAGCTCCTCTGAAATGTCTTTCACTTCAGTATACCTGCAGCCAATATTCCTGTATTTCAAGAAGATCAAAAAGAATAATGAGTTCTTGGACAAAAATTTAACAAGTATTTCAATCCGGAATAAACAAAAAAAGAAAGTCTTCCTTGGCGCCTAACTTTCCTCCTCTGGCACTCACTTAAGCTCTGATGCCTCCTTTGCATCCTTTGTACAGGAATAACATGCAGCTGCTAAATGCACCTGATATGGTTTGAAGCTGGCTCCCTGCCAAGTCTCCAAACCTTACCACAAGAAGTGTCCCCCCCCCAAACCTCAGGGAGAAGAGGGAGAAAAAAAAACTAAGAAAACGCGAAACGAGAGAGAAACAGCTAAAGTGACATATATAAATATATATATAAATATATTTACACTTATGTTACAGTATATACAATTGAAATATATACAATTTCACAAGGGAAAGGGAAGGGGGAAGGGAAAAGGAACAAAATCAAAATAAAATAAAATATATATATATATATCTCCCGATTAGTGGCCCAATATCTAAACAACTAAAAGAGTTAGCAAAGAAATATCTCACTACTCTTCTTGGGACAAGCGAGAGTCGCTCCGGAAAGATCACCGGCAACCTCTGTCTCCCAAGGTCGGCAAGACCTTACCAGGCCTCGCTCCCCAACACAGCAGACTCAACAGCAGGGAACCTGCACCTCCAAGCTGCCGGAAGGAAAGAGAGCGAAGGCCTCTCCTCCTTTCTTCTTATAGTCCGGTTTACGTAAAAATCGTAGGGAATACTGGGTACATCTGGACCCTTCCTTGGTTACAAACTGGTCACCAAGGAAGGCCTAGCCCAAACCACCATAGCACCAGACAATGAAACTGATTCGGGGCAGGGAGGAGAGAGAGAACAGTACTAAGAACTAAAGTCTTGTAGGAGAATGCTTGGGACTTGATCCAGCCCCACGAAAGTCCAGAGAAGCAATGCAATAATTTCAGGGACAGGTGGATAATGCCCTTAGAAACATATTGTAACAAGCTCTATTATTCAGTAAAGCTTAAAAACATTTGTAATAGATATCTCTTCCCACATACATATTTGTGTTATTTCCTCAGTTTAAACCATCCCTATGAGCTGTTCGTGAAAGCAAATACCTTTACTTGAACGTCAAGAAACAGAAGGTGCGTGAGCCATGTCCAATCCAAGGTAGCACCAGTTATTTCACAGATAGGGAATATTTCATATTTTGTTATAATAGAATTCAAGGAAGAAAAACATTACACAACAACAAAGTAACGACAAAGAAATATACAACTAAACCACTCAGGCATTTTACCATTCATCTACAACACACCTAACACAAAATTTCTTACCTGTTCACGAAAAAAGCCATCTACTTAATATGCTATTTATTACTTCTTAGAATCCACCACTACAGAACATGTAAATTTTCAAGTGTCTAGGTGTCTTAATGAAAATGTCTAATACTCATGCTTTCTATTTAAGTCTAGTGGATAACTGCATGATTTCAGATATTCAGTTTCCTGACTGCTTAACATTAGGTAACAATCCAAAGCAATATTAGGACTAGTGAACAGAATACTATGTGGAAGCAGGATTTATATGCACCCAACTGTCCATCAATTGTGACTGAAAACCCACCACTAGCTTCATATGACAATTCCTATGATGCACTGGTCAGTGACTAAGTGTTTAGAAGCATTCACAAGCTATGAAGGAATGAACATACCCCTGAAAAGGAATGTCAGAGCCCAAAAGTGACATGCAAAATAATTTTTTTAAAGAAGATGTGAAACATTGATGGTATTCTCCTCATCAGCCAGACAGCTAGCAGGCTAGAGCAAAAGGATCTGAAAATATATTATCCAAATCGTAACTTACCATTGTAGTTGAGGCTACGTGACCAAACTACAAAAGAAGTACTCAGGGAGTTTGGTGCAGCAGGCAAAGAATCATATTTTATGGTCACACTTGGGGTACTGAAAAAAAAAAACCGAGAAAAAATATCACCCAGAAACTAAATGAGTATTTTATTTCAATATAAGATTTTTCGTAGCTAATTGTACTGAAATGTCATTTGCATAGTATCCTTTCCTCCAAACGTAGAAACAAAAGAGTTCCATACACTGCTAGTGTAGAGGTTCTCCTTCTAATGACTACTACTCCTCTTTATAATCATTTTGCACTAGTTACATTAAATAGCAATGAGCATGTAAGTAAGCTTACAGAGCCAAGTACTCTTCTCTATTGCAGCAGTCTGCCTAGACATCCCACATATCATATCCTCAGATGCACAGAAGGCTAAAATATTTAATGACAATCAGAGCGCTTAGCACACTCCATCAGTTCTTTTGTTTTGCTTTCGAGCAGGTGTTATTCCCAGCCAACACCTCCACTAGCGGTGTCTTCCAGCACTGTTCTGCGATGTTAGTTTAACACTGACTCACGGCAAGCGTCTGCCGGGGCGGAGAGCGACCGAGGGCAGCAGCCGACCAGGAAGGGCCGGGCCGGCCTAAGCCGAGGGCGCAGGAGGGGTCCCAGTCCCGACACCTCCCGCCGCCCCCTCCCCGGCGCGGTCGGGGGAGTGCCATACCCGGGGGACCCCCGCGCTCCGCCAAGCGCAGCTACCTGTCGGCCTGTCCCGCGGAGCCCCCGGCACATCGGCCCCGCCGCCCGCCCGACCATCCACCCCCCCGCTTCCGAGCCACTCCGGAAGGGGCGGGAGCGGCGCCATGGAGAGCGGGCGGGCAGGGCGGGGAGAGAGAGAGCGGCGGCGCTGTTTGCGGGGCGGAAGTCCGGAGGGTTCAGTGGTAAAAAGAGAGCTGGGAGAGTTCTTCGAGGCGAAGGATTAATTCCGTTATGAAGGTCAGAATAGGTTTCCGTGTGTCTCAAGGGTGCTGTAAGGATATTGGAAAGTTTTTGGTGTGTGACTCCCGGCTAGCAGCACGTCGTGGAAACTGGTTTCTTTTGAGAGCAGGGAGGATTCAGACTATCCTGAGCTGGAAGGAACCCACTGGGATCATCAAGTCAAGTTCCTGGCCCTGCACAGGACAACCCCAAAAATCACACCATGTGTCTGAGAACATTGTCCAGACACTTACTGAACTCTCTCAGGCTTGGTGCCACGACCACCTCCCTAGGGAGCCTGTTCAGTGCCTGACCACCCTCTGGGTAAAGAACCTTACTGTAAAATCCAACCTAAACCTCCTATGACACAGCTTTATGCCATCCCTTTGGATCCTGTCACTAGTCACCTGAGAGAAGTCCCTCCTCTTCCCCTCACAAGGAAGTTGTAGGGTAGGATGAGGTCTCCCCTCTGTCTCCACTTCCAGGCTGAAGAGAGCAAGTGACCTCAGCTTCTCCTCATATCGCTTCCCCTCAAGGCCCTTTACCATCTTCTTGTCCCTCCTTTGGACACTCCCTAAAAGCTTAATGCCTTTCTTACGTTGTAGCACCCAAGACTGCATGCAGGACTCGAAGTGAGGCTGCACCAGTGCAGAGAGGAGCCAGACAATCCCCTTGCTCGACTGGCTGATGCCTCCCAGGACACGGTTGGCCCTCCTGGCTGCCAGGGCACTGCTGACTCATATTCAATGTGCCATCGACCAGGACCCCCAGGTCCCTTTTTGCAGGAAACGTTGCCTTATGGGTGGTGTGATAGCAATTCAGGGTCAGAGAGGGATAACCTGGGAAAGGTACGGTGGGCACATGGCTGGGGCAGCTATGCTTAGTATAAGTTCAGTGATTGTAAAGTTTACTCAGTCTTAATGCTCTGTATTTTCATAATTCTTGTTTGAGGTACACAGGAATTATGCTATAGAATGATACTGGGAACATTTAAGCCTCTTTTCTCTGTAATAAATTATTGTGTTTTAGCATCTGCTTCTGGGCAACTTGCTAGAGCTGCTGGATGGTTCATCAGATCATTATGTAAACATTATGCCATCAATTTGAAGTGATAAAAGCTAATTTTAAAATTTAATTAAAAGCCTGCTGTTTGTAAAGTGAAAAAAAAAAGACTGCCTGGTTTTGGGGGTTGGTTTGTTTGTTTTTCCAGAATGTTCAATTTTCTGTAAAATCAGACAAAATAGATAAAGCAGAACTGCTCAGCAGATTTGATATGTTCATGTACATATTGAAAATTTGTTTGATTTATATAGTAAATAGCTAAGGGATTGGAAGCAACTTGAGAAGAAATTTACTGTGACCTCTCCCTCCAGAGAGGTTAAATAATGCCTGTATTGTTTTTGGCAGATAGTTGTCTAACAATGATCAGATCTGTCTGCAAGCAAAGTTAAATAATGTTGTTGTTGGATTTGTAACAACACATATGTTGTTACAGATTAACAAACATCACTATTGCTTGATAAAATGTCTGTATGATAAAGGATTGAAACATCATCATGTTAGAAAAACGGTTAATTTATTATTTGTATTCCTAAAAGAATAAGAACTGGGGAAAAAATATTTTATCTTCCCACAACATGAACAGGAGAGTCGAAGGATGTGGCTAAAATAAACTAGTCCCAGGATCACATGAGATGCCTTCTAAGGGCATCCATACTCTTAAGTATTTCCAAGCTCTCCTAGGCACATCTCCACTATACATGGCACATACTGTCCCTGGGTACAGCACTTACCTGACTTGTAGCATGTTACTTCCAGGCCTTTCTAGAACTTCCAGCTGAGTCATAATTTATTTGCTCACAGCAATAAGTGAATGTTCTACCCTGTGATCCAGCAGCCAGTCCTAGGGGAAAAAAACACACCTAAGACTACCTTTCAATGGCTTTGTTAACCTTGCAGTGCTGACTTGTCCTAAAAAGGAGTGACTTCAAGAAAGTTTAAACGCTGTGAGCTCCAGGTAGCTCTGGACAGAGTGAAGTGCTTCCTGGAGGACTACCCAGGTACTCTGTCCTGGTGCTGACACTGTTTTGATTTTAGCACTGTATTCTTTGTAGCCCTTCTGTGTCTCACAGCATAGCCAAAATGTTGTGAGTCATAATTGGTGATGGTGCCCAGAGTCTCTCAGAGGTTCTCAGTACATAGAATAAAAACCTCTGATGAGATCAGTGTTTTTCAGCTGTGGGCATAAACAAGTTGGACACCTAATTTCAGCAATTGAGAAGCTACTTTATTGGTTTGTTAGGAGCCCATGTTCCTGAACACCAGAGAAAAGGTAATCAGGATCCCATCCTGGTCCAGGAGCAGGTGGCAGTTCTTCCTCAACTCGTCCAGGCGCTTAATAGATGTATGGTACAGCAGTTCTGCAGCTGCATTTGATCCAGCTTTGAAGTTAGCTCACCTTTGAGCATGCAGTTGGGCTACCTTTTAACCTAAATTTTTCTAAACTTCTGCACTGTATGCCATCTGTCAGAGACTGAAGTGTTTGATGATTTATGCATTCTAGGAGACTTTTGCAGGCTTTGACTTTTTGATGGGCAAGTGGGCCCATCCCCCCTCCTCCAGCGCAGAAGATGTCAAGCCCCGAAAAGGCGGGAAGAGCCGAGCTTGCAGGCTTTTGACTGTTACACTGTACCTCTGATGGCCCATGGGAGCCCATCCCCCCCCCGCCTGTCGGGAAAAGGGCGGGAACCAGGCCAGACACAAAAACTCAGCACAGACCCAGGAGATGTTGGAGGCTCGAGGCACGGCCCGTGACACTAACCATGGATATAATAACCCATAATTTCTTGGAGTATGGGGGCTTCCCTCCTTCACCCCCAGCAGATCACTTCACCGCTTCAACTGACAGACATGGAAGCATCGCTGGACCCCGTGGGCGGTGACTATAGACATCTGTCCTCTCTCAGCTTTTCTTTCTCTTACTCTCCCTTGCTCTTATCCTGCCTTTCTCTCCCCTATGCATTTTCTTCCCCCCCCTCAAAAGGTTATCTCTGTGTCACACTGTGGTATGACAGCACCCAAAAATGTTAACTTACCTACTGATTCAAAATTGTTAAAATAAATCTTATCAATATATGTTTTCATACACCGATTATTTAGTGTCATTTCGCTTTAATCCACCCCAAAGGAATTATTGATAAAAACCTGAGTTACCCCCCTCTCCCCTTTTCCTGGGGCGGGTCGTAACACCATCTTCTTCACATTGCCCAGTAACTGTAAAAGTTGTCAGAACATGATTGTCATTGTGAAAGCCACTTTTGGGTCAATTTTGTTGTGAACTGAAGAACACTGGGAATGTGAGAGTGCTAAACTGTTAGCTGGGCTTTGTTTTGAAAGTATTAATTATAATTTTTTTTATTTCAGCTTAAGTCTGTAACTTTCTGTATTTTAACGTGATTAAAGAGTTGAACATGGCAAAATACAGGCATAAATTAAATCTCATTTCATCTCAGCTTCATCTGATGCTCAGAGCAACATTGTGGAGCTCTGGCTCACCACCAGAGTGGCAATCTGCAGGAAGTTCTTGTGTGTCTAAACTCTGTCATGTTTCCCTTGGATTAGACAGGCTACCTCTCTCTGCCCAGCAACATCCTCAGCCCCTTTGAAGGACCTACACATTAACATGTTCTTTTGCCATGGTCTAGCTTGGTGAGCATGATGCCAACTCTTAGTTGACTGTACAATCTGTTACTTCTCAGTGCCCATCTGATCAGGTCTTCTGTTGGCTCACGTTGTGTTGCTTTGGGAACAGCTCTTTGCCAGTGTGCCAAATGCCAGAAAGTCCCACAGGCATTCACTGCAGAGAAACGGTGACTTGAGTAGCTGCAGAAATTTCATAAGACCTCCTTAATAAGGCTTATTTAATAATCCCAATGTCACATTTTCTGGTCCATTCCTCTAGAAAGATTATTGTTATGTGGAAAAAATTATCACTTTACTCTCAGCTATTCACTGTTTGGCTGTAGAAAATGAAAGATTGGCACTTGAGCTGTGTTCTTAGCCTGTACCACCAGGGTTCATGTTTTGAGTGCCTTTTTACTTCACTTTGGGCTGGAATGAGGAGATCTAACCTCTCAAGAGTGTAATGCATAGCCCTGATGTGCCTGAAGACTCCCCAAAATGCCTGGTATCCAAGGCAGAAACATTTTCTCAGACCTCAGCAATAACCTGTGTTATGTTCGGTCTCCTGGAGGGTGTATGACCTTCTTCCAGAGCTGCCTCCACGTTGGGATATGTCTGGGCTGGAGAATCTGGCCAAAGGCATCTCAGTGTTGGATCTGGAAATGGGCTTTCTTCTCAAAAGAGGAACTAGGCATCTTAGATCATGGGTGATTTTGTGAATGCTCTAAACATATTGTCTCTTTATGCCCTCTTTGTCCCCTTATCAGAGACTAATTAATATATATTCCTTAGTGTGTGCAGCTGGAATAAATGATGAACGTATGGTCAACTTTCACACAATGACAGACATTATTATAGTTATGGTCTTGTGAATGCTTAGTGTTATCTGTTCTAAGTCTATTATGGTCATTCTACCATCTTCTGCTTGACTTGGCATATATTAGTCATATGTATTTTACTGAAAATTAGTCTTTTCACTGCAGATAGTTTGTCACTGGAGCTAACTAGCTAAAAATCACCTACATGACAGTAGTAAATCTAAGATCATTAAAACTAGAGGTATAAAACATCAGTGTCAATCAAAACAATTACTTTCTTTATAATTCTATTAAAAATATGCAGATTTTTGGGAGATTCTATCCATGTCCTTATCCTTCTGCAAAGATTGTAGGATTTGTGATGATGGTTTTGAGATAGGAAAGATTGGTGATGGGCATTCAAATACTGTAATACATTTCTGAATTTTGCTATACTTGCTCAGAATAGGTGACTTTTATTCTGAGTTCAGTGATTAAGTTGGGAGCACTGGATGTGCTTTCCTGGTCATTTAGCTACTGATTGTACTAGGTGAACTTCCTCACCACCATCTTCCTTTCCAAGGAATTCTGAGCATCAGGCTGAGATAATTTGAAACATTAACTTCTATATAGCCTTTTCCCTCTTAAATGACCAGAGTGGATTTCATTATGAAAACTGCCTTCCTCAGTTACTCATTCTTTTGGAAATCTTAGACTTTCCTATACCAACTCATATTTTCTTCATTTCTATCCAGTTGTCTTTGTGTTCTCTGTGCTCTCTACAATCCATGTGGAAAAGCCTGAAGACTTTGAAATAGCAAAGCTGGAGGTTTGAAACTGATCTGGGAACCCAATGACTTTTCCAGTGAAAAAAATGGAAAATCAGTCCTCAGGGCTGGTAGTCCCTCTTGTTGCTTGTCCATCTTGTCCATTCTTGAGTGTAACCCACTTAAAGAACGACCGTCAAAGGTATTGGCAAAAAGCAGGTTTTAATTTGAATTTGTGAAAGTGCAACTTTAACAGAGTTTGATGGCAAGGTTCACTCTATTGCTTATTATGTAGATGAAACATACAGAGGAAAATTGAATTGGAATCAACGTAGAATAATTTACACAGAAACTGGGGATTCAAAGATGAAGGTGCAAGGGATATAAACACAAAAGATAAGGGTGCAAAAGGGTTTAGCAGCACTTAATTATTAACTGATTTAACAATTAAAAAGTGATTAAATAGGATTTACTACAATTAAAAGCAGTGACAATTATAGATTCATAATAGCAACATTCATGTCATGATAAATTCACACAGATGCACACAAGCAAAGAGAGGTATACAGCTATATCTAAATGTGTAAAGGTACCTATTAAAAATTCCCTTCAGGTTCAGTGAAATACTCTCCTCAAATCCCTTAACATTCCTCAACAGGCATGGGTTGCACCTAGAGGAAGGCATGTGAGGGGTGGAGTATCAGCCTAGCCCTTGTCATCAGTGACAGTGTTTTCTATATTGCAGACTTGAGGGTTCACAAGTTCTGGGGTGTGTCCCACTCAGAGGGAGGTGCTGGTACAGCCCACTGCAGTCCAGGAGAGCTCAGAGGGCCTCATTTAGGACCACTGTTTATAGGGTCGCAAATTGATTGTCTTTAGTCATCCTCAAAGTTTCCATCCTCAGGTTGGTAATTGCTGAAGTTTCGAAAACATTTGGAAATTGTTTCCAAAAGTCCAGCAAGAATGGTAGTGTTCCACTTGGGCTACCATTCAGGTAGGGAATATTCCAAGACTGTCAATGGATGACTAGCTTTGTTCCCTACCTTGGTCAGGCAGTTAATGGTTCCTGTTATTGTCAGTGTCGTTTCCACCTTTTCCGTTCAAGGGCTCCTGGTATGGTCAGGGGCACTTCACTGTCCAACTGGTACTGTAAAGGGTGCTTCACTGCCCAGCTGGTTTGGTCAAGGCTTGTCAGGAACTCCTGAGATTGTAGAGCAGGCCTGAGGGCAGGCGACGAGGGAGTGTACCAACACATCTAATCACCTTACAATTTGTTCCATCTATTTTTTAATTTGCCCATCGTCTTATTTTCTTATTTGTGCAGCATATGTCATTTAAAAAGCCATCTTTTTAAGATCCCTTATTACCATTCCTCGTACACATGCAGAGCATTTGAAGACAGATGCTATCCAAGAAATAATGCAGTGAGTAATCTTGTAGTTAACTGGCTAAATGTCATTGACAGCTCTTGCTGCCAAACAGTGCTTTCTCCATCAGAACGGGAAATGGCAACAAGGAATACTGAAAGTCATTTCCCCCCATTCCTTCTGTGCTTTCATTAAGCTTTCCATTTTTTCATATATGAGTTTTTGTATTCTGTTTCTCAGGAAACTGTTAACTGAGAACAAGACCCAGTACAGGATTTCAGGCTGGGTCATTTCAAATGCATGAATACTGTGGACCCAGTTTTGCCTCTACCTTTGCTTTGCTGTGTTTGCATTATGAGGGGAAGGCGTTGGAGAGAACAGGCATTCTGCATTTCCTTTTCTGCAAGCCCTTCTAGTGTTGTACTGTCTTGTCTGCAAGATCTCACCATTTTCTATACTACTGGCCTCTCAGCACTAGAAATTTGATATTATAGAATGTTGCCGCCTTGTTGTTTACCCATTTGCCCAGATGGTTTCTGAATGTGTTAAGTGGCACAGGTCCCTCACGGCCACCTGTGGAGTCTTTCTGGTTCCCTATAGAAACAGGCTATTTATTCTTTCTTTTTGATTCTTATTTGCTCTCAAAACTCCATGTTCTGTCAGTCTCTAAATCCAGCCTTGATTCCCTGTAGTCCTCGTAGGACTTCACGCAACTTCTGCAGTCTTGTCAGTTGCCCTTAGGCCCTTGTCATCCCAGCAAACTGAATTCTGTTGTTCGACTGAGCAAGTGTTGTTGTCTGCCCATAACTCAGTGTCCCAAGCTCCTTTTTCTGATAGCAGCATCCCCCTTTTAGACCTCAGTAGGAAACATGATTTTCTTTTGTTTGAGTCAAGAACCTTATATGGTATAACAGATGAGAGGAACAGATTAGAGTCTGTGTACCCCATGCTCCTAAAGGCTAGTGTGCTTTATTACAGAAAGGGCTCTGCAGTGGAAATCCACCACTAGATGAATCAGCACTTGACTTTAGCTGACTCCAGAAAGACAATTCAAGTTTGTTGATAACTGCATTTGAGTTCTTATATATAGATGTCTTCTTAAGGTCCCTCCATTCTTCATCCCTTTCACCATGGCTTTTCTGCCTTGGGTCTTCAAAATTGGTTTGTTTTGTCATCATGGGTAGACTTTGTGAATGAAGATTTGGGGAGGGCTCTACCCACATTTGTTACAAGCTGGTGGCTAAAAAGGCCAATACGAGACAGGCACATCCGGTTGCAAAAGGCACAGCAGAAAGACTCCTTAGGTGGTATATTCTGCAAGGCACGATTCTTTCTGCATTGTCTTTTCTCCTCAAGGGTGATCCTGCGTGCGTTCTCAAAAGCATTCTCAGCGTTATAGATGGTGTGTCTCCAGACCTCCCGACTGGAGGTCAGAGTAGACCAGTTATGTTGATCAATGTGGCCAAGGCTGAGATGTTGTTTCAGGGAGTCCTTTTATCTTCTCTTTGGGGCTCCTCTCTTGCGGCAGCCGGTGGCAAGTTCACCATAAAGCAAGATCTTAGGGAGGCGGTGGTCCTTCATCCTGGAGATGTGCCCTGCCCAGTGCAGCTGTGAGAACACAGAGGCCATGGTTTGTTCTGTAATACTGACAGAACAATACTAGACAATACATTTTAGTTCTCTCAGCATTGTTTATTCACTAAATTAAGCTTTGAAATCAGTTGATCCTACTCTCACAGCCCCACAAGAGGAAGAGGGAATAACTATGCTGCTGCAAGGCTCTTTTGGGAGATGAGCTATGGCAGAAATGTTTGCAATGACTCTTCTTTCCCTTCTGATACTGAGGGAAAATAAATCCATTCCTTTGGAAAGGCGCTTTCCTGCACATGCAACCCCAGGTACCTTCTTGGGACAAAAGCTCTCAGTTTCTTACCTCCCCTTTCTTGCCTACCTGTTGTCCTGAGTGGACAAAGCCCTCGGCAACCTGGTCTACCTGCATAGCTGATCTTGCTGTGAACAGGCAGATGGGCTCTTCAGGACCTGAATTAACTGAAAAAGAACAGTGAGCTCAGTTATCTATAAAAAGGTCAGTCAAAGATTGACTATAAATCTCTGATACCTATAATTAGAGCAATTTTTTCCCAGAATTTCTTAGACAAGTACCAACTTTTACAATATATGTTTCAGTTTGCTCATTGTGTTGAACAATAAAAATACAAGCCAGAAAAGGCAGTGCAAGAATTTTCAGATCTAAGTGTTGTGATGGGACTGCGAGCTTTTTAGCTTTAAAAATTTCTCTGTGTGTGAGAAGTCAGTCTCATTGGTAATCTATAGAAATCGGATTATTCTTTAACAAACTTTCGTTAGTAATATCTGTCTGTAAGTGGATCTGCATGATTAGTACATTTGATGCATTTATGGGAACAGAATACCAGAGTTCTGTAGCCATAGGTGATACACTTGTCCCAATACAAAATTGCAAGGCTGTTTTTTATTTTCTTGTGTTGTTTCAAAATTAAATGGCATGCAGGCCTGTGAATCTGAGTCAGATTCATATGCTCAGGCTGAGACAGTGATTCAAGTATGATCCCTCTCATTTGAGTACAAAAAAAAAAAAAAAGACAGGACAGCATGCTATGAGTAGAAAGTGCTCAAGTCAGATAGACTGTGGGCATGTGATGAAAATAAGGGCAAAGAGACATGAACTCCTGCATTCTAACTCAGTTGTGCCACTGACTTTCTGTGTGGGCTGTTATAAATCCCTGTGATTAACATTTCCTACCCTGGGTATGTACAGCTTCTGCCTATTTTTAAGGTCAGATACACCTTGTCAAGTACAACCATCCACCCTTTTGTAGGTAGATATTTCTAATTTGACTGCTTAAATGGAATTTTACTGTTGGTGAATAGAGATGAACAGCATTCTTATTCAATTTATTTTGTTCACTGAACATTTGTTTTTCCTTCCTGAATGCAGGCAGAGAAAGTTACAGAGAAACCTGCTGATTTATTCGCAGGCAGTAGAGGTCAAGAAAACATGAAATATCGTGGAATAAATGTTTTGAAGTGACTTGGGGTAGGTTTCAGTGTGTAATTAAGACACATAAAATAACTATAAGTGAGGTGGGAGCTTAAGTCTTTGTTACACTCCACAAAGCCTAGAAATCAATTCAGCTCACTCTAAAGTAGGTATTTTGGGTAGGCTGCAGTTGCTTGAAGACTTCTTGGCTGCATTGAAGAGTTCCTCTGACTATGGGAGCATTAGCACTATAGACAACTAAAATTATGTCTCCTCAAACTGAACCTTTATCCCTCAGTTTTGAGATGCTTAGCAGAGATGCCTTAAAAACAGTCTTGGTTTTCAGAATTTTCTGAGTTATATTTAGTGATTTAGTCATCTTTGTTGGGTTTCTGGATGGATTATTAAAGAAGTTGATTTATGATTACAGATTATCTATGATTTCTATCAGACAAATATAACACTTGAAGCTACTCAGTTACAGTCATGTATTATTTTCAATTTTCTCTTCTGATGGAAGTTGCAGTGAAGGTGCCTATAGCTGCACTACCTCATCTACATTGCAGGACACTGTGAAACCTTAGGAAGATGATCAGGGGATTCACATCACAGATGTATGGGACACCTGGAGACAATCTCTATTCCACAACTTCTTCAACATCTCCATCTTGTTCCACCCTGAACTTATTTGCATCTCTAACACTTTACTTTCCAGTCCTGCATAAAAGACTGTCTCACTCCTACCAGAAGCTAATAGACATGAAGGAGGAGCAAGATGGGCAACCTGACCCAGAATGTTTAATTACCATCCCTTCTTCATTGCTTCCCAGTTGTTTGAACTTGACAGCTCCTACTGGACAAAGCACAAACTGTTCAATAGGAGATGAAGTGGGTAAAGACTTGCTTGGATTTCTGTACACAGAGAATATCAGAGAATGAATTTAGGAGCTAACAATCCTTTTCAGGATAGCAAATAAAGCAAGAATTTAATAGCAGATGCTAAATCTGAAATGTCATGGGCCACAGAGAGTAAGCCAGATGCTGAGGTTATAGGACTGATTTTTGGATGGAGTTTTTCTGTTTTCTTGAGAAAGGGAGGGAGAAGGAGGTAAGAACTGAGGAGATGGACAATGGTCAGGGTAGATCAACTCCCTGATGATCTGGAGGCAGGCACGCAGAGTTAGCTTGGGCCAGAGTAGGTCACACAGTCCAGGTTGCACTTGACATATATGAAGGCTACTCTGCCCGGTCTTTTTCTTGCCCTGTGCTTACATAGAACACATTATGAAAATACCAAAGCGTGCTTATAATAATTAATGTCTCATGATGTTAAGTCAATCTGTTGTTTGTGTTTGGAATTGGGATAGCTGTCATACTTTTTCCAAGAGCTAGGGAACCTGTGGTTTGAGAAGTTTGGCACTGTAGGCACTTCAAGGAGAACTTAGGGCAATACAGATACAGCCAAAAATTCAGGTATGAGTCTGTGATGCCAAACTTACATAGCTTATTAGCATATAAAGGGCGGCTTACATTTAGAATATTTCAAGGAAGAGAATTTGTCCAGTGCCAGTTGATCCAACATGACTGATCATAGCAGTCAACTTGTTTTTACTGAACAGTGAGGCTGTCATGGCAAAGCACAGTGGTACAATAAAACAAGGCCCTCTAATTAAGTCAGTGATGTCTGGATGCAAGAATCTCAGTGTAACAAAGTTTAGGAGTCTCTGGAATCCCTAGAAATTTTTGTCAAATTATTCTTAATTTGTTAAAATATAATATGTATGTTTCTATTATGAACAAAATTGATGTGGATAGTGAGTCAATCTGTAATAAGGATAGAAATATGATGTTTTCTTCTCCTTAGAAGATTAAAAAGTGTGTCTTTTATTGTGCTGCTACTGTAATGAATAAACAAAGAAATGTACTATTTCTACATAATTAATTTTTGGATGGGCTGTTTTGACTGAGTGTTCCAGAATTCATAAGAAACAGGCTTGTTGGCCTCGTCTTGCAGTACTCAGAATCTGGAAAACATATTTGCATTTTGAACTTGTACAGATGATATGAAAGTGCAGCACATTTGTCACTCTTTGGAAGAGGTATCTTTGTTTAATTTTTTTTATTATTATTTTTTATTCCAATAATTACGTCCTTGTTATGTTCTGTCTGTCTAGTTTGGTGTGATTCCCATTTGCTTAGTTCACATCGAATCAGAATAACATTAGTTACACTAATGTAGGTACATAATATGACTAAGAGAATCAACTGTATGAATGCTTTCATAAGGATTTATGTGCTGGAGAGTGTAGGATACGTAGGAAGGAGCATAGCAGAGTAACTGTGGCTATCCTATTCAGACTGTCCCTACATTATTTACCCTGTATTGGGAATTTGAAGTAGGCAGCCCTCATTCCTGTCACTTTGTGTCCTTCTTTGGCCTTCTAGATGAAGGCATCTGAATTTAATGTTGTCTCTTGTGTATTTTCTGCAGTCTTCATGTAGAAGCCTCCCATATTTAATTGGAAAATCATTGCAGTAATCTTTTCAGAGTTCTGGATTTAATTTTCACTGTAGGACAAAAATAACAGGAAACCTAAGATTCTCACTCTACTGAATGTGTCAGTGGTTCATAAGCCTTTGCAGGAATCAGGTATCCTTAGATGATAGAAAAATTGGAATGTACTTATCCCTAACCTGATTTACTTGTTTTTCTGAAGGAAGTGATAGATATCTCTTGGTCTAAAGGTAAGTTTACCAAAAAAAGATAAGTTAACCAAACTATGCAGATAGCTAAGAGACTAATAATAGGGTTTACTTAATACAGAGCTCCCAACGGGAATGAGCAGTCATCTGCTGAATGTCAAAACACCTCATCAATCAGAGGGACGTTGGCATAAGGCAAACATAGTACTGCTGTTAGCCTGTAATTAATTTTCAGTTGTTTAATGAAACAGTTAGTCCTTGACTGATTGCATGGCTTTGCTGCAACTTCTACATTTTCCAGCCTTAAATGAAATTGTTTATGAGACTAGATTAGTGTGTTATCCTCCCTGCAATGCTGTTTCACTGAACCACTAGAGGTCAGAGCTGTACTGCTAAAGTACATGGTTAAAAATCATCTAGGAAGAAATACCTTAAGATATTGCCAGAAGTGATAATCTTGTCTGAGACTTCTAAATTGTGGAAATTTAGAATATGTTCTATAATTCAGTTAATATTAAATAATCCGTTGTATTTAATGCTGGTGAAGTAGGACAATTTGGCAGGTATATGGTTAGTGACAAAAAATATCTAATCTCTTTTTAATTCATATATCTCTAAATTTCTATTACATTGCTGTTGCAGTTTTAGTTCCAGCTTTGTGATTCCATTTTATACACTGGTTATTTAAATGTCTACTTAAAGAAGATCAGAGACAGGTATAAAGAGTATTTCTTAGTTCTGTAGAACAAGGGTTAATTCCAGTCATGTCACCTTCTCAGCAATGTTTTGAAGGAATGGGTTACAATGGTAATGGTTTGTAATCCAAAGGATGGGCAATGTCTTTGAAATAACATTTCACACACAGTCCAGGGACTTTTCCACATTACTTGTTGATTTCATAAGAACTGATTTCATCTTGTTATGAATAGCTAAAACACAGCACATGATCAGTACTTTTTTAATATTTTATTCTGCTCTTTAATAGTGTCCCTTTTGTAAAATCCATGCATGCTAAAACAGGTTGACATGTGACATCTGACATGTGTGGCTCTGCAGCAGTGAAGCTGCAAAACCACAGACTGAAGGGACCATGGGAGAGCCAGAAGACTGAATCTGAAACTGAAAGCAAGAGGTTTGAAAGGTCTGATAGTGTTTGTTTTTAACATTTTTCATAGGGTGAAACCCTCCCTCCTCCCCTAAATTTTTGAAAAAGTCAATAATTTAAAATGTCACATATGCAGTTATGTATTTATCCAGAAAAACTAAGATCTTTTTTCCCATGATAATTGGCTTCATTATTCTTCCAGAAATCTTGCACTTACAGAACTTGATTGAATTCGAGCAATGGAAGTCGTTGTTATGTTTCCAAGCACTCTGATAACGATATTTGCAGGAGAATGCAATGTGATGGGTTTGTACATTTGTCAATACTCTCTAGCAAAGGAAATCCCTTTGGCTATGTACTGGGATTTGTTTTCAATTTGTCTTAGTGAACCATAGTTGGGAAAAGTAATGTGGAGTCTTTTAAAATTTTCACAATATTGTAAGATGGTGCAGAACAAACATATCTATCTCTGTCAGCATGAAGGGTGATATATATTGTGATTATTTGCTACCATAAACTTTATTCAACTTCTGCTGTAGCACACTGACAGTCCAGGATAATTTCATTTGTTTTTTGTCAAGCCTGGCTGAGCTACCCTATGTCTCAATATGAACAAACTGCCATTTTGAAGCCTCAGTTGTTTTAAGTCTTTTGACGCTTACATTTTATTTGTCCCATGATGCTGTCTTTCAGGACATCCAATTAAAGAAGAGTTACTTATTCAGTACATCTTTGTCCTACTACTTATGCCAAAATAAATATCAAGAATTGCTTCTAAATACTAGTCATGTGTAGACGATGTAGCTGATAGCCTCAGCAATCTCATACACCTTCCTGCATGTTATAAGCTTTCTTAAACTAATTGGTTACACAGTATTTGTCAAGAGTTGGGGTAATGAGGCTCTAAAGAGTGAAGAACGACAATCTTTTTCTCTGTTGGGATGGGCTGGTGGATTATGATGGTCTCATGCTGGATATCCAGAGGCAGTTCTCTACGGAGAATTTCAAAGGTGTCCTGCTCTAAGAGGAAATTCTTAAATGTTGTCATCCCACTTGTAGCACAATGTAGTCTTGCCAAATGGATGTTAGTCTTTCAGGCCTTAGACCTTTCCTCTCTTAAGGGGTAATGAGAAGCAGACTTCGACCCTCCTTATTGCAATTGTCCTTGGCAAGGAATTCTGGACCTTAATAGCACTTTTCTTTATTGCATTGCCAAGTCCCAGAATGAGGCACAGTATATGTGTATTGTGGATCCTTTGCTGACTAACATCTATGTTGGTCCCAACCAAGAAGGCAAGCCTTAGAAACCATGGAAGTGTGTCTGATGTGGATGAAAGTAATAAAAAAATCAAAGCAGTAGGAGCTTCAGGAATATGAACATCCAGAGGCAGCATGTTAAGACACATTGTGCTCAGTAACTGCCCATGTGAGAGCATCTATGGGCTGAGGTTATTCACTCTGTGTGGCCTATATGACATGCTAGAGAGATGTGTGGGTAACTTCCAAGCTCTGAGAGATAGATCCTGTGCACAGGTCTCTGCCACCTAATTGGCATCTGGCCCAAGGTCACTCTGGTTTGGAAGGTGGTGAGTTTACTATCCTGCTATGCCACCTTGCTGAAGGGCCAGAGCAAGTGCTTTGGCATGTCCATTTTTCTAGTGGAAACATATTGTAATCATATTAGACAGAGCTAAATACCTAAGGATGTTTCATGAGTGCCAACTGTGGTGGTTTCACTCACCTGCCCCCCCCCCGCCGGGGCTGGAAATGGTTAATCCCAAGTAAGTTTCAGATGTAGGACCACTGGAGAGCTGTGTTTCGCCCCTGTGAAATTAACATATCACAACAGCGGGAAGGGAAGCTGTTGGCATAGTTGGAAAATCGGGCAGCCATGTAAGTGCCGAGGGGAGTCCCCCCCAAGTTTGGGGGAGCCCCTGGGCCCCCCTGCCCTGGCCCAGCCAGGACTGCGGGAGTTTTTCACCGTTTCCCCCCCACTGCCAGTGGGGGCAGCGGCACAGCCCCGAGAGGCCAGCCGGGGCTGGAGCTGGGCCCCCGGCGGGCAGGCATGGCACTGGAGCAAGAGAGAAACTCCTCAGGAGTTTTCCAGCCGGCGTCACCGCGGCGTGGTGAGGAGCTGGCTGGGCCCTGCAGCAGCCACAGAGTAGCCTGGGACAGGCTGGAGCGGCAGCCGTGCTGCTGGTGCGGCGGCGATGGCCTGGGGCCCTCTGGCCCTGGCCCGGACTGAGCCCCTGTGAAGAAGCGGCGACAGCAGTGCGCAGACAGCACAGAGCAGAGCGGGCCTAGAATATGGCACAGAGCTAAACCGAGCAGGTTTTTCTGGGAAGAGACTCTAATGAAATGTCGGGGTATATAAAAGGCTGTGCAAAACCTAGAAAACTCCTGCGACCTGGGGGGGAAGAACAGATCCAGCATAAAGGAGTCCTTGAACCTTATGCCCCGGGAGGAACCCCACGGGACAGGAAAAAAGTCTCAAAAGCTTTAATTCCTTGACTGTGGCAAAGACCTGGTGAGACGAGAGTTCCCTCGAAACCCAGGAGGAGCAGCTCGACAGAGGCTGAGCAGTCGGTGGGAGTGCAGCCCGAACCCCAAAACCCTGATCGAGGGAGGGAGACTTTAACTATTGCCCTGAAAACTTCTCCTGAACTGATGTGAGAGGATCCAGGGGTGGTAGAAATTGTATTAATGCTCTGTATTTATTTATTCTTTAGGTTTCTTTAGTTATAGTTTTCATACTTAAAATTGTTGTATATATATCTGTATATAATATTTGTTGTGTTAGTGATTTTAATATAATTCCCTTCCCCCATACTGAGTTGTGTCTGTCTGAAAATTTCTCTCACTCCTGAACAAATTGTGGAGAAGCTTGGAAATTGAATTTTTTGGGGTCAAACCTACTACACCAGCATATTGACTGGGAAATCGTATATGCTACACTGTTGAAACTTTTGTGAATAGCAGTGTTGCTAATCATAGCTTTTCCCGCCTTTCTCTGCAGCAGGATTATTGCCCAGGAATTCCTTTGAAGGTAGAGCCATAGTAACAAAACTAAGGTGATATCGGTCCTTGCTCTCAAAAGATAATCAAATTAGATCCACATTTTTCATTCCTTTCTCTGGAGTTTTTCCTCACTTTCTTCCATGTTCTTTTCTCCTATCTGGTTTGAAGAACCTTTTCTTATTAATGAGCAATGGCCCAATTTGAATAGAGCTACCAGAAATAGTTCGAATTTTCTCCACTCTTCCCTTGCACTGTCTTATGCTAAAAACAGACATTTTTCTAAACATCCTAAAGCTGTGGGTAAGGGATTCTCTGGAATAGCAAGAACAATGTCTTTAATTATCCAGGCAAGGACTTAAATGTGCATCATATACATCTTTTCTAATCACAATAATCATTGTGTAACCACTAATGGTGGAAAGAGGGACACTTCATTCTCCTTTATGGAGAGATTGATTCCTCTGCGTATGCTCTGAGCATGCCTCAAAGTCTGAGCTCTTAAGGTAATAGGCCTAGGACTGGAGGAACACTGTACCTGGTTTATGCATGAAATAGGTGCTTAGTTTTCGGAGCTGTCAGGAGTACATTTCTTCTGAGAACTACCAGGTGCAGCATTCTAGGCATCAGGTGAGCTCTAGTGTCAGAAACTTGGCCAGCTGCACAGTTTCTGTGCAGGTTGAACAGATACCAAATGGTGATTTTGCTGAGCTTCACTTCCAGTTAACACACCTGAAATGGCATTTGGGACTCATCTACGGTGAGACTCAGGCACTTAAAGGAAATCCGGATTATGTTATTTATACTAATTTTAACTGTAGTAAAATTAATAATGGATCAATAAAGTAGCTGACAGCAAGGTCCTTCATTTTTTTCTCAAGCTCAGAAAGACTGCCATTATGTTATAATTCTCTTCGCATGCCTCAAAATTTAGAAATTCTCAATATTTCTCTGTTTTAAGTCAATTTAAAATGGTATTCAGTATAAATATTATTCTTTTTTTTATAAAGAAGTAGTTCTGAAAAGAAGTCAGATTAAAAATTGCTAAACTGACAGAGCATGGAAAAAATCACCTGGTGAGAAGGCCAAGTGTCCTTATGATGTAACTATGTCTTACATATCAGATCATAATTTTATTTGAGAATATATGTTTCTTTCCATCTGTTGGCAGCTTCTGCTTTTCAGCTTTATGAGCCTCAAGTGTGTCGGTTAAGAAGAACATTGACTCAAAGCCATTTTCTTTTTGTTTCTTTTCAGATAGAGTCGAGTCACTGTATCTGCTTTTTGTGTAGAAAATCCAGAAAGCTCTCCTATGGGAATGTGCTTCCTTTTCATTTCAGATTTTTATTTTCTTTCTTTGATGTATTATTTGTGTACAGTATGCTATAAATAATAAAACCAAAACTTTGAACTGATACTGAAATCTAGAGTATTTGTGTCTTTCTTACAAGAACACAGCAAATGTGTTCCATATGTTAATGAAAAGTTGGCTTGTGATTCCTGTTTATATGTTAACATAAATGTCTTATCAAAACAAAGAGCTACTCCTCATGATTTTAAGGACTTTTTTGCTATAGATTTCGTTTCAGTCCTGGAAGAGTGTGTAGCCAGGTAGGCTAACTGAAGAGACCACTAGCCCAAAGCCCGCTGCCTTAAAAGAAGCATAGTGCGCCTTTCACTAACCTGGGTCTCTCCACAATTTGAGATCCTTTTTTGTTTTGCTGCAACTGTTAATTACTATGTCCAGGACAAACTGCTGCCTTGGGAACAATACACTTTTTGACTTTACAGATCATACATGTTCATATGTTTTCAACACAGTGGTGCTTTTAGTTATTGTCTAAGCTCTTGGTGTGTCGTGGCTTCTGGTGTGTGTAAGGGCGAGAAATGGACATTTCTTGCTTTAGACTTGTTCCACAACTGTGGAAAGGTGGACTTGATACCTGAAGACATCCGATCTGTTGCTATATTTCTATACATTTGTAATCTCTATGGAATTCCAGACAGGATATGTTATTTCTGTTGAAAATTCTTACGCATATTTGAAGATATGATTCAAGTATTTGTATCTCCAAGAACCCAAGATGGGAATCATGCCCAGATTATAGTCACCTAAGATTCTGTGTCTCAAAAGAAGTTTCCACATTTACATGAGGTGCCTTAGATGCTGATATAGTAGAGATCAATATAGGGAATAGAGTGGGATTCAGTTCCATGAATTAACCCAACAGTCTTAAAAGATTATTCAGCTGATCATCTATAGGTGTCTCTTTTAGGATAGACTGGATCTCTCTATAAGCTCAGTTGATTATGTAGATGGAAGGAAGATTTTGTTTCCTAAGCATATGAGTTTAATGTCCTTTTTGGTGGTCAGGGTACACTCCTGGAATTCAGCTGCTGCTCCACATTTTTCCCCCAAGTCCTATGACATAGCTTCTGGCTCTGTGCAGAGGTTTTGCATTGTCCATGACAATGGAAATCCCTCTTAAGGCTACTGAATCCCACTCTAGGTCTGGTGATATCAAAATATCATTTTCAAAGTCTGACACTGATCCACACTTTGTCCTTCACTGTTCTGCTAATCATGTCTCTGTTAATCTACCTCAGATTTTTGTCTTATGCACAAAGCGTTATGCACTGGTCCTGCATGTATGTTTTAAACTTTATGTCATATAAGTAATCCAGTCCTGGTTTTAAGTTCACAGTACTACTCAGCCAGTTAAACATACTGATAAAGTTTTTAATTAGAAGTTTGAATAAAAAATTGTATAATTCTCTTTACAAAATGCCTTATGAATAGTATAACATAATTTTTCAAGTATTACTGTATTTCAGTTATTTGTGAAGCAATTCTTAATTGTGGTTTTGTGATCCTTCTAAATTAATGACATTGATGTAATTGTTATTTGTTTTAAAGAAGAGTTTTACCATAAATTTAATAATGTGAGTTATAAATACTGGATGTCCTTTCTCTTGACTTCATAACCTCATCTTTCAAGCAGCTCCAATGTTATTCTGATACACACGGCAACTATCCAGTTCTGCAGATGCTATGAACAGGCTTAATTAAAAAACCTTACTCTTCTCCTCAGCAAAGAGTATTCTGAATGGCTAGACAAAAAATCAGATTTTGAAGTTGATCCAGCTGTAAGGTGGAGAATCCTCTGGCATTGACTTTTGCTATTTCTGTCTGAAACTAATGCCTTCTACAATAACTGAGTTATATATCATTTTGTACAGCTACCAATATCAAACTCAGCATTTACCATATCACACATGAAAAAGTATACAACATTTCATGGCACTAAAGGAGTGAGAATTCACAGTGAGGAATATATAGGAATGCCTCAAAAGAAGTTTATCTAGGTATTGGGTTGCCTTCTTGAACTTTGGAGACTTACAAGGAGTGGTTAGAGTATGTGGGGTTTAGGTTCATGTTTCTCTATAAAAAAGAGAAAACTTTAGATTCAGGTTTTGTTTTAACATTTTGCTGAAGCTTTAGTTCAGTACTGATTGACACATACCAGATAACACTCAAATTATGCCACAGTCTAAGATGTCATAGGAAGACTCCTGGCACAGCAGGAAGGCTGAGGGAGACACTGCTCTTGTGGTCACAAGAAATAAAGGTTTATTCACTAGCTGTGGGACTTTACAAGCTATATACTCCTAATCTTCAATGCTTTCCTGTCCTACTCTGGTGGGTTGACCTTGGCTAGCTACAAGATGCCTATCAAGCTCCTTGGTCACTCCCTTTCCATCAACAGGATGAGGAAAAAAACGCAATGAAAAGCTTGTTGGTGGCCTGAGAACAGGAAAATCACTTACCAACTTCCGTCATGGGCAAGACAGACTCAACTTGGCAAAATTAATTTAATGTATTGATGATTAAACAGAGCAGGATAATGAGAAATAAGAACAAATCTAAAAATACCTTCTCCCCACCCCTCCCTTTTCCCCAGGCTCAACTTCACTCCCAACTTCTCTACCTTCTTCCTCCCCAAGCTCTTCCCCCGTTCAGCCTGGGGTCCTTACCCATAGGCTACAGTCCTGCATGACCTTCTCCTATGTGAGTCACCCCATGGTCTGCAATTTGTCACAAAACGCTCCAGTGTGGGGGTCCCTTCCACCAAGTGGAAGAGTTCTTCAGGAAGGAACTGCTTCAGTGTGGGTCCCTCACGTACTCATAAGTCCCACCAGAAACCCTGCTTCAGTGTGGGCTCCTCTCCACAGACTGCAGCTCCTGCAAGGAGCTTGCACCTGTGTGGGACGTCCATGGGCTGCATGGAAGGAAGGTTTCTCTTAGTAAATATTTACAAGAAGAAAGTTAGTTTTATTAGTTGTATGTATGACTGCAGCCTTAAAGAATCCTGTGTTTCTGTCATGGCTACTCTGTGTCACTAGAAGAGTTATTTTCTGGTGGCCAGTACATAGTCAACAAGTGGCTGCTCAGTCTGTTATGGTTACTTTTATAGAAGTTCTAAGGATTCACAGCTGGATGGAAGTCAATGGAAGCTGTCTTTGTAGCCTCACGTAAGGCGTAAGGCGCAGTACAGCCAGGAGACAGATACAATTTCAGTTACAATAAATAACCATGACAAATTACCCAAAATGTACAGTTTTGTCTTCAGAGCAGTGTTGAACAGCCTACAATGAATAATATGTAAAAGTGAACACAGAGTAAACAAAACATGAAACAATTTGGTCACTGCCTAGTCCTGTGTAACAAAAGTGTTGCATAGAAAAGGACTGTTTTTATTAGCTGAAAATATTCTATTTTTACAGCTGAGTGGTACTGAAACAACTGCACTGAAATACAAGGTAAAAGAAATATGATTGCTGCAACTGATTGATGACACATAAAATACAGAGTTGAATTAACCAGTAAGCTTTACCTCTTAATTTCAATGTTTCAGAGTTGTTCTAATTATCCAAAGAAAAAACAGTTGAAAATGTACCCAGTAAGACATACTTGTTTCATGTTTCCAGTCGTTATTTTAGAAAAAATCCCACTCTTTTCAGTCAGTCTCACTTTGAGAGAAAGGGCAACCTCTGTAAACCTGGAGAAAGTTACCCAAGCACTTAAATGGAAAGCTCAAAATTGCATGAAAGAATGGGAGAAGTTTCAATAAAAACCAAGTTATGTCATTCCCTCATTATATGTCTGACTTGTCACTGATAGATTTTCCTTTCCTGCAGCCCCCCTGCCTGCCCAGCACAGTGCAAATAACATGTGCCTTGCATAGCAGATACAGTAGATATACTTTGGACAGATAAATGTTAAAACCATACCACTTGGAATATAGTCTAGTTAGGGTTTCCAGCTAGAGTTATCTTGCAAACCCAGCAAGAGGTGGACTAAATGGTTTAGGGTTCTTTTTTCACAACTACTCTTTCCTTGTTCCTTTTTCTCTTAAAATGAAATCGAACAACATTTAAGATCTTTGCTATTTTCATTATTTTTTTCCTTTTCTACTTCTCCGTAAGTTTTTAAAATCTTCATTGGAAAAAATGGTAAAATGACAAAAAAAAAAAGGGGGAAGAAAAAGAAAATATGTGGAAAACTTCTGAACTTTACTTACTCATTTCTATTCAGTCATATAAAGAGGAAAAGGCACTTCCAGTAATTAAGTTTCATACTTTCTGAAGACCTTTTGGTAGAGAGGTTGAGTAAGAGAATGACTTTACACAATCTCTTACTATACAAAAAGAGAAAAAATAAGTATTTCTAGTTAGTCAAAGGGATGAAAGAAGTTCTGTGTAGCTGTTAGTAATGGCGGTCTAGATGCAAACTCTGGCTCAGCATGCCTCTGGACTGGTGATTGTGGGGGACGAAGAAAATATTATTAAAAGATGTCTCTATACTTACATTTTCCTTCTCTTTTCCTTAAATCAAATGCTAGTGAGCACCATTTAATCAAATGAACCTGGTTTTGTAGCTGCAAAGACAATTCTTATGTTCTTAAGTTCCCACGTTATCCTCACTTTTTGAGTATTTTATGTAATAACACCTGCTTTAACTAACATTACACTTTTCAAATCCGCACAGATTGCCATATGAATGAAGCGTTGTTCTCCATTTTAGATTTCCCACTTTGAGAGTCAGATGTTTTAGAGCCTGGAGAGATGCATAGCAGTCAATACAGTCAATAAACTCTGTGTCTCTGACTCAGATTCATCTGTGCCTTACATATTTCCTGCTGAGTCACTATATGACCTTTTCACCAACTTTTAGTCTTGTCATTTTTGAGCGGGAAATTATTTTGGCTGCAGGCCATACTTTTCATGTATTTCTATGTATTGCATACAATGAAGAAACTTGATGTAAAAAGCTGGGAAAAACAGCCACGGGATGATCATAAGAAAGTCTTTTTTTGAACGAATCAGGGCATTCATTTATAAATGAAGGCAAAACTGTCAACTAGTGTTCTTTCCATTGACTGAGCATATGTTGTTGTAGCTGCTGGAATTTGGTCTGCAAGTTGTCATTTGGACAGAGGCAATCCCCATGCTGGTCACACTGATTTACAGAGAAGATATTGAGCTGTTAGTTCTGTACTTGTAACTCTACTACGCCCGTACCTCCAAGACTAAGAAATCTGAAAATCTGGATGTAGTTGAGATGAACGTGTAGTTGAGATTAAAAACTTTATATAACAAATATGGATTATACTCAGAAAGAAAGTGTTTCTTTTGGTGGTTTTCCTCTGCTTCCATCTTCTTCACAGTTGCATGTCTAAAATGGTCTGCTGGCATAACTCAGCTTAGTTAAATGGAGAAATGAAATCAGTCCAGATAAACTTGTAAGAACAGATATTTTAATGTTCATGTGGATGACTCAGCATACTTTTACACGGCTAAAATAATCGTTAAAGGCTAATAATTAATAAAAATTAAATAGGTTTAAAACTGGGCCCTAGTTGTCTATTGATTGAAGTGTGCTTGGTCTCTTGTGATGAGAGAAATGTTGCAGGATTACAGAACAATGCATCATTCCCTCTTCCTTTCCCTTCCAGGCTTTCCACTTCATTACCTGGATTCTTCTGCTCTCTTTTTTTTTTTTTTTTTTTTTTTTTTTTGTCATTCAAGGAAAAGTTTTAACAAATGAAAAGGCTTTGTATCCTTAGTAAAGCATTCGAAAATTGGGGCTTGTATTAATATATGGCAGCCTGTTTCTGAGAATCCTCTATCCTGCAGTCTTTCAGCAGGCCTTTTTCTGTTTGCACTGCTTCTGCAGATTATCTAGGTGGCTGCTGAACTGTCTGAGTCTATCAGGTCTCCAAACTCTAAAGGCCTTAAATTAATGTTACTACTTTGGCTTTGAGGCAGAGAAAAATAGAGAGGTAGGGAAGCTGTCTGCTGGAGGTGGCATATCAATGCTTGGTTTTGTCATGAAGTAAGCTGGAGACAGCAAAGTCCATAGGTGCTTACACAGGTTGAGAACACGGCCAAATATTGTAATGAATCAGTGATTTCTGTATCCAGAAAGTTATTTCATACCTTCTATAGCTTTCTTCACTTATGTGAATGCAAATATTTATATTTATGGAAGATAAGTGTTAACATTTCTGGTGGGATTGTTTTAAGCTCACTTTTGCCTGTTCATTGAACAAGAATGAACTTTGGATACAAAGTTTTCAAAACCTGGAGATGCTTAGTTTCCTGTGTCCCATGGATTAGACCGTGTATGTGTAACAGATTTGCACATGTGCAGCTCAAGGATTTCTGGACATAGAACAGTTGGTAGGTCATTGCTTGGAGCAGTAGAATGGCAGGGTATTGCTGTGTAACACTGAAAGCAAAGACTGAGAAGTAACCTAATGGCCACAGACAAAGGTCTATTTCTCCTTTGAGTCATAGCCCCAGGGATTCCAACATTAACTATGTTGCTTTAATCCAGTCTGTGAAGCTAAGCAGCTGTTTCTCATGACTGATTCCTAGTACTTCTTTAATAGTATTTTATTTTTTGTGCCACGGTGATTCAGTTACAGGAGAAGCTTAGCAAGGTTCATTGGCATCCTCATCCCTTTTCTGTGATTACTAGAATGAAGTAATTGACATATGGGAGCATTTAGAAGATTGTATTAGACAAGCTAGACTGAAAGCAACAGACAGATGTCCAATGAGTTAAATATGCAAATCTTGAATGTAAATGATGAATTAATGAACAGATGAAAAATGACAATGAAAAAACGATGGGAATATGATCTCATTCCTTCTGGGAGAGTTTTTGTGAATCACAAAGACAGCATGTTTCTTGTTTAGTATAATTCTGAATAACTGGCACATTCTTTGCTATTATCGTGCTATATACAGATGTGTTTTTCTGTGTCTAGGTGGAACTTTTAGGCAGGTACTTTCTAATTATTTGTCAGTCACATTCGCTTTTATTTGGACACAGTACTGGGTAGATGCCAGTAACAGGAGTCTTGGTTTATACTCTCAGTAAATTTAAAATTCTAATAATTGCTATGAAGGTGCCTGATCAAAGTAACAAAAACAAAATTCTACCTTTTATTTTCTGCGTATATTTTCATCACTGAGAACTGCATGAAGATACATAAGAATTGATATTGAACCACTGGAGATTTTAGGGTTTTGCTGGGACACAGCTGAGCTGATCAGATTTGGTATGAAATGCATTTAATTGCAACAGAAGGGATTAATTTCTGTCTAGTAGACAGCCTGAGGTACTTTTTTAAAACATCGTCTAAGCCAGTGGAGAGAAGTAGACTGAGGTCATGGCCAGAGGCATGCTAGCTTAAAGTTCATCCCACTGCTCCTTCTGTGTCTCTTTTAGCAGCTGCTGGAATGAGCAGGGTCAGGGTCCAGCATACTATCTGTCTTCCCAGAGGGATGCAGGAGAATGGGGAATGTGGAAACATCCCTTTTGGTCATAGTTCAGGTTTCTGTTACACAAAGGTGCCCATTTAACCACAGCTGACAATGCACATTTCTGTCAAGGTGCTTTTTGCCTGGGTGGCCCACAGTATATACCTGTGCCTGACCCTGTACATCCCCAGGTGTAGGACTTTAAAGTTCATCTTATTGAACAAAAAGTTATTAAAATGTTTTCAACATTTAGAAAAAAATCTTTTGAACTGTTGTAACCACAGGGATATTCCTCCGTGAGATACAGGGCTTTCTTTACTCAGTTAGGTTTCTTCCTGGTGCTCTTGTTTAGTTTGTCTTTGGTTTTTTTGTACAGTTTTCTGAGGAAAAGGCAAAATAGCATTAAGCTGAGAGGGTAGTTACCTTGTGGTCAACACCGATAGGCAGCTGAGCCCCACACAGCTGCTCAGTCACTTCCCCCCCAGCAAGATGGTGGAGAGAATCAGAAGGGTAGAAGTGAAGAAGCTTGTGGGTTGAGATAAAGGCAGTTTAATAGGGAAGCAAAAGCTGCGCACACAAGGAAAGCAAAACAAGGAATTCATTCGCCACTTCGCATGGGCAAGGAGGTGTTCAGCCATCTCCCTGAGAGCAGGGCTCCATCACAAATAAGAGTGACTTGGGAAGACAAATTCCATCACTCCAAACATCCACCCTTTCTCTTTCTTCCCCCAACTTTGTATGCTGAGCATGACACCATATGGTATGGAATATCCATTTCGCCAGCTGGGGTCAACTGTCCTGGCTGTGTTCCCTCCCAGCTTCTTGTGCACCCGCAGCCGACCCTCTGATGGGGTGAGGTGAGGAGCAGAAAAGACTTTGACTCTATATAAGCACTGCTGTTTTCAACACAAATCCAAAACATTGCACCATCCCAGCTACTGTGATGAAAATTAACATAATCCAGTCAAAGTTGATAAAAGTATACTCAGTAATAAGAAAGAATGCACATCACTTCTTCATATTATCTACAATTCTGATCAGAGCAGGACTTTGTTTTCCATCAACTGATATTTGAATACACCATATGTTCTAGGAGGAGCTGAGATGTCACTCTAAAAATTTGAGTTCAAAGTAGTTTCTAACTGTTGTGAGTCTCCAGGAAAACCACCTTTGCTCACTTTCTCATCAGTCTATTCTGCCTTAGGCCTCAATTCATGAGAAAAAGAGAAGAATGCCTTCCCTCTCCTTTCACTCCTCTCATATGAGGGCAGCTGAATTTGTTACTTATCATCTGACAAAGTGGCAAAATTGCAGTGTTATGATTTAAAGTGTCCCTAGCTTTCATCTGCTTTACATTTCTTTTATTGGAGCAGTTCAGAGAATGATTTGTTAGCGGTTGAGCACATTTTATTTCCTTCCACTGGAGACAAGGTAGTGAAAGTTTCATCAACAGCCCTGTTTTGTTGTGTCTCCATTCAGGATTCAAAGTACTTTAATCTTAATTTAGCTTCTCATCTTAATTTAGCTCTTCAGGGCAGGGGTTTTGACTCATAGTGCATTTTAGTGTGTCATTCACCATAAGAGGCCCTTCATGTTGCCTGAGACTTCCAGTCACTATGATAATACAAATCATAACAAACTAGTGAACATCTGCAAGCAGTTATGAAAATGCAATATGTAGCTGGGTAGATAAGAGATTTCATTAACCTATTTTTAGAACAAGCAAAAGGGTTTGAGAGTGTCCCTGCTCTGTGAAGCTGAATCATATGTGAGTACTTTTACTGTCAAAATTTGAACTGGGTTTATGCCCCAATGGTGGCATATCTTCCAAACACTCAACTTCCACTTGTGGACAAAGTGGAATGATGTGGTTTTGGATATGGCCTATTGTAGACAATGTCACCCTGTTTTGGTCATTCCCAGAAGACCTATTGGGAGGTGCTAATCTACTTTTGTGGGAAAAGTGGTGCTAAAGAGGCAGAGAATACAGCTGCATATATGTGTATTGAGCATTGGGAGCTATATAACAGGTGTGGGCATTGATATGAACAGGGGCTTTGATTTATGCACTTTCTTTACCAGATTGCTTTCATTGTGTGAGCAAAGGCTGTATGTATGCTGTGATCTGCTTTTTCTGATAGTCTGTGTGCTTCTGTTTGAAGGATTTATGTTTATTCTCTCAGCGGAGAAGAAAATATTAGTTTTGTAAAAAGGGACATTTGTAGCAAGTAATTATTCTCAGATTCTGAGTATTTCCAGGTTAAGTAAGTTGTAACTTGTGGCTCATAGACATATATTGACTTTATTATGACAGACAAGTGTGAAGCATACTACAAAATATTCATCTGTGGGTTGATGGCTTCTTAGACATTTCCAAATTAATGTGAATCATCCTTACTATTTATTTATTTTCATGCAGGAGGAAACATAATTAACTCCCTTATTTCAACTGTTTTCTATTATAGCTAAAAAGCTTTGCTTAGTTGTGGTGGCAAGACATCAGTCTGACTCCATGACTAATTCAGGCAATAGAGCAGGGCAGAGGTGGGGAAGGAAAGTGGGAGTGCACTACTTACATGAGGTCATTGTTAGTTAGGTGTCAGAATCAATCCAGATTCCATTTCTTCTGAACTGAAACCCATATTTTCCAGTAAAACATGAAGCTGTGACTAAGAAGTTTGATTCCTAATTGTGAAGTTATTCCTATTGTTTGTCTCCTTTGATATTACATAAACTTCTTTGGGGCCTAGCCAGATAATAACAATGAATCCAAAAGCAGTTAACTTTTTACTAAGGCATCTGGAGTACCACTGCTTAAGACATTTAAAACACCCTTAAGATAGTCTATTAGAAAGCCTTAGAAGATATACAGAATCTGTAATAGTAAAATTTTATATTCACTTAAAATAAAACTTTGATTTATTTACTAACTCGTAATAAAGTTTTAAACAATATTTTATGGGGTGAGTAAATGCAAAAAGGGGAAACATAGAATCTGTTTTGTGCTAGAATTTGAGTAAGTCTTAATGCGGGTTGCCACATTTCAGCTTCCTTGAAAATGAAGGCATGTATGTAATTCCCAGTGTATGGGTTTAAATATTTTGCCATGAGGTCAAAGATAGTCAGAAGCAGGAGCTTTGATGTCCTGTCCCATCCTTCAGGCATAGGCATCACTGTGAACAGGAGCTTTGATATATGCACTTCCTTTACCAGATTGCTTTCATCGTGTGAGCAAAGGTTATGTATATGCTGTGATCTGCTTTTTCTGACAGTCTACTAGTATGTGCTTCTGTTTAAAAGATTTATGTTTATTCTCTCAACAGAGAAGAAAATAATAGTTTCATATAAATTTAGAGGACATTTATAGCAAGTAGTTTGTCTCTTTTATCCCTACTATATTCAGTGTACTCCTATGTAAGTTTTTAGCTTTGGTATAAAGAACTTACTTCCCTATTTCTTTGCATAGCCATATGCACTGTGTGTGTTCATTTGAGGGAAAGAGCCTGTATTGCCATATTTACCTTATATCACTATTACAACTATTTCCAGCTCAGCATACTATATCTCATTTGTACATTAAATTCCCTCTGGGTACTTTCTTCCTAGTTTATCTGCTCTGGACCTATGAAAGTTATGATAAATTAATTCTGTTAAAAGCCAGTTTTCCAACAGAAAATCTTCAAACCCAAATTTAGGCTAGCTTCCTATTATCCAGGGCCTGTACATTCTCCACTAAGTCTAACCTGAAAAGTATCATCTGTAGCTCCTTAAATTACACATGGTTCAGAATTAAGGCAAGAATTCATGGAGATAGTTTTCAGTTTCCACAGTCATAAAAGATTTGTAAGGGGAGAAGGAGGGTAAAAAGCAGACAAGCAATAAAAGTCCAATAAAAATGCTAAAGACATTTGCAAACCTGACATTTATCTACAGCTATTGGCTAAGAATGATCGTGAATGGTGCCAGGGACAAATATAAAACAAGTTCATTGCTTGCATATGAATCTTTAGAGGCCATGCGTTAAGCTAACGTGCTACTGATAACTTATCACATTTTATGTCTAGACATCCAAGCTAATGTGAATAAGAATACTTTCATGTGATTTTTGCCTCTGGTGCTTTTCCGCCATAACAGCACTCTTTTTCTGTTTCTGTGCTGCTAAGGAAAATAATTGAAACTTGGTGTCAAAAAGACAGACAGACAGGTACACACACACACACATGCACTCCCCTCCCTCCCCCTTACTTTTTCATGATGTAGTGTGGAGTATGGGGCCACATTACATCATGAATGTGATGTAATGGGCCTTGAAATTATTTATTTCAATTTGAAAGTAGTAATTTCTTCCTTAGAATAGGTGATAAACTGTATATATCTAGACTGGTTCTTGAGAAGCTTAGAAAATTTAGCTCCTGTTTTGCATCTGCAGTAGTCCACCTGGATTATAGATGGGTTACCAGACAAGAAAGACAATTCTCCTGGTTGTACACTGGATTTTTACACTATTGCAGAAATGCTCACTTAGACAAAGTTCTATAGCAGGAGGAAGGATCTTGAATTTATGGTGATTTAGCTACTCTAGCAAATGGGTTTACTTTAATTTTGATAAAAACTCCTTCAAAAGCTCTTCTATTAGTAAGGATCCCCTGCCAAAAGATTAAAAAGTCACAAGACTGGGAATTGTCTAAAAATCACTATGGAAACATATCTAATTATATAAGTTCTAGCCATCTGACAACACTTATAACATCCTTTGTTTTTCATTAGATTTATAGAGTAGCTGCCTAAATGCCATTTACTTGTCTGTGTAATATTTGTTTTATATTTTACCCCATCAGCAATTTGGGTCATGGAATTGGTTCCATGTTATTGTAATTAAAATTAGGATAGGTTTTCCTGACAGTGAGCAGTGGATAGATACCCATGATGGGTCTCACAGAAGCTTTCAACAGTATTGACAATGAGGTATATTGCCTAAAGGAGAAAAAATATCCAGGGTAGCATACTGAAACAATTACTTTAAGGATGTACCTTCTGAGTAGTGAAAATGTATCTCTAACATTTTGTCTTTTAATATTTTCTGGCCTGTTAGGGTGCAGTGGTTGCCAGGCTGCTCTGCAAGGAAAATAGAGCCCATAGCAAAGTGAGAGACCCTCGAACTGCATGTACCTGTCCCATGGTATCCAAACAAGAGGAGCACAGCAGGTCTGGAGGGTAATCAGGGACACCAATGATCCTGATTTCTAGACCAGATTGTGGTCTGAAACCAAGCTGGGAAGGCATGTCAGCAGATGAGCATAGCACAAGGCCAGGGACAGACATCCCCACAGTGCTACTCAGACAGGGACTGTGGGCCAGGATTGAGGCCAAAAGCAAATCCCAAGTTAGGGAGAGGTCCCCAGTGAGGCAACTCTGCTACCTTTCTCACACAGTTCTTCCCCCACAGCTGCACCCAAGGTTCAGCCATGCTGTGCTAGAACTGGTCTTGAACAGCCAAAGTGTTGGTGACTGGAAGAGGCCGCAGAACCTGTTGATGCACTCTCCAGGTTGAAGCTGAGGAAGACCAAATCAGGGATGAACAGGAGGCCAAGACCACTGAAAGAATCACAGTAACTGCCTTTAAAAGTCTGATGATATATAGCCTCAGTTGGTCAATTTATTCTGTAGTGTACAAATAGCCATGATTTCTGCTGCCATGTTAAGAGAGGTCATCCTACCAACTATAACAGGTAAAAGTGCAGATAGGAATGAAGATAAAAGATGAATCCATGAAAAGATAGAAGACTCAACTCTTAATGTTGAAAAAGATGTAATTAGAGGAATTTAATAACAATCTCTAAAAGAATGTTAAAGAGAAGGTGAATAAAGAATGATTCTTAAAAACTTGGCACAACTAATTAAAGAGTTTTTTTTTCTTTTAAAGAGAGAGTTGCTGATAAACTGAGGCTAAAATAAACAGAAAGAATGAATGGCTTTTACAGAATGAATGGTTATATCATGAAACACTTGTGGTAGCAGAAGTCTAAGTCAGAAGTAGTCAAAAATAGATCAGCTTCTTTGTGGAATATAAATCCACAGATGACAAGTAAACTTCATAATCTGGATGTGACTTTTTGTTCAGGGACACCCTAAACCATTGGCTGTCAGCAACTGGAAAGATGTACCAGAGGAAAAAATATCTCTGCATCAGGCATATTTGTTACATAAAGTAATTATGTTAAGATAGTTAATCATGCCTTCATCATATTTGTGTTCACTACAGTAATGTAACTTAGCTGGGCATGAGTCCTTTAACTCTCAGGATGTTGGAAATGTAGTTTACTACTGCATGTCTTCTCAGTTTTACCTGTGCTAACATCAAACGTCCTTCAGACAAACTCTGGCTTCCTATGGCTCTTTGAATCAGTTTCAAGAGCTCAGACTTGCTGTCTCAGGCCAGAGATATCTAAAAGCTGCCCAAAATCTCTTGACTGATGATTTTCATCCCTGAACAATGCAATACTCATGAAGTTTTCCTGGCAAAGTCTAAGAATTTGGAAAGAAGTCACTAGGGAACTAAGAATCATTACAAATATCAGCATACTTTTTTCTTTTAATCTGGCTTTTTCTAAGATAAAATATATATGACTCTGTATTTTAAACCTTAACCTAGTACAGTGTGGAAATACTTCAGAAAACTCAAACCTCAAACCAAATAAAACCTGAATTGTAATAGAACAAAGTTACCCTGTTTCTGTCTCTTTTGCTCTCTTCTGCTTCTGGGGAACTGATGAGAAAAATACACAAGAGCATGTAATCTTATGCTCCCTTTTCTATCCAAATGAAAGTAGCTCAGATTGCATTATAATAATCGCAGAGGAGAATAAATATAAAACAAGATGGATATCCCACTTTATGACAGAACAAGTCCTATTATACCATGTTCAATCAGTGAAACAGACTAATAGCTTTCTTCCCTTCCCTTCTACACAAGAACATGCAGGGAGATTTGGAAGTCCACTGTAGACACAAAATGCAAATGCAGTAGTTCTTTATGCCATTTAACTTTCATTTATGGTAACTCATGACCTGTCATTACATTTTTACAATTTTTTCATGAGTATAGAGCTTGAGATTTTGTATTGTGAAATAAATATAGTAAACTCCTGTTCTACTCTTCCATTCCTCTCTATAGAAGTAATGGTCTTAATATTATCTGCCCAGATAGTCAAGTAAAATGACTTGACATGATGTCAAATGATTCTACTCTGAGAATATAAGTATATAGTCCACTGCTGGAACATGAAAAGAAAAGCATCAATCTGCGTCATTTTGGCTTCCTCTGAGGATACATTTTCCTTAAATTTGACTCCTTCTAGCACTAAACACCTGATGTCTCTTGGAGACAGAACTGGAGCCTGCAGAATCCCATGAACTAGCTGCAGAATTCTTAAGTTCCCCTTACCATCATAATTTCTAACCATGCTACATGAACCTGAATTAATGCAGCTGGCACAGTTGTTTGCATTTGTGCTAGGAAAAAAGTACTTACATACATTCAGTATGCAGTCAATGCACTTGGCCCAGTAAGCATGAACCATGTGATGCTATTTTATAATAACTTTCTCAGAAGATATTCACAATAATTGTCAGTTGGAGCTAATTTAAGAGTTTATGCTGGAGTACTGTGGCAGTGTCTTTCCTGTTTCTTCATTACCATCTCTCAAATGAAGTCCTGTGATCATTAGTGATTTTTGTCACACACTTTCTTATGATGGAGTCTCACCATAAAACAGTGAACCAAACTGTATATTCAGATGTGAATCCACCACAGGTGTAATATGTCTTTTGTTCCCATTTGAACTTTCTCCAGTTCTCATATTGCTGTGCTGGCAACTCAGAGTCTCCTAATAGTTATGTGCCGCCATCATAGTGTCTTTCATTCTCCTTCTACATTAGAAAGAAGGAATGGGTCTATGGAGCTGATGTAAAATGTTTACTTGTCTCTTGCTTCAGCTTATGCTCACATAGTATTACTCTTGGTTTGGGGAAGCAAATAGAAACTCAGTTCCTTTATGTGGACTGATGTGGGGATGTTAGATGTGGGCATTCACATCGCATCTCTTCGCTGCTGGATGGGAATAATGAAATGTAGAGGATTTGGGTCTCCAAATGCTTAATTACGAATCTGCTGAGGCTGGTGGGCTGTGAGACACTGAAATGGTTTATGGGTTAAACATTATTTAAATCACTGAAGGACTTTTGTCCACTGTAGCAAACTGTGCAAAGAAGCAACTGCTCACCAAAGCCCCGCCCGTCTCTGAATATGCCTACGAATTTGGACTGTGATGGAAACTTGAGATGATATGAAGGTGGTACTATTGTCCAATTATCCCAGGAGAAGAATGTACCCACAAGTGTGAGTGACTGAAATGCTAATGGCTCAAACAATCAAGGTCCAAGATGATGATGTAAAAAGTAACCACCCAGCTGTTGAAGGTGTGCACACCTGCCCCCCCAGGCTGCAAGCTGGGTAAGATGGAGAAAGAGGAAAATCCTATGAGGTGAGGCAATGTTTCTTTGTCCTTACACAAATGACTTTGCTGTGATAACTCCCCTCTGGGGAAGCATTGAGACTGAAGATATTCATTTCTGCTAATGGGCCATAATGAACACTGTATGCAGCGGTAGCATCTTAGAAGGTGTCAAAGACTCATGAAATGTCCTGTGATCCAGTATTACTGTCATTCACTGTAAAACTCCCTGCCCCACGGGAGGTACCGTGGGAGTTTCCACCTAACCTAAGCCTAATAAAAGCCACACTTGGGCTTCTTCCCTCACAGCATGTACTTCCCTCACAGCACGGTCTTCTTTCTTCATCACATGGGACTTTCCTTACCACCCTTGTCATGGAGTTCATTCACCACACAATTTCTTCCCTCACCACACACAAAGTTCTTACCTCACCACGTGAACTTCACTCACCATATTGGCTTTTTCCCTCACCACCCTGGGCTTCCCTCGACAGATCCGGGCTACAACCATCACTTTGACAAGACTGGGGCTCTCACCGCTGAGAAGTCCATAAGAAGAGGATCAACAGGATGCTGTTGGAATCTATGGAGTAGTGATATTTTTTCTATTTAATCTACATCTCTGTTACTCTCTTTCTCTTCCTCCTCTCTCTTTTTCCTATCTCTTTCTATCTTTCTCTACATCACATTTACTGTTAAATAAAAATTTGTAATATTGACTTCAGTATGTGGTCTCATTTTTACCTTAATTTGGGCAGAGGCATCTCTCTAATAATTTAAAGAACCTGATCATAACATGGACCAATTTTGATTTGGGTCTAATATTGAGCATTCTTGCCATCAGGTATTTGGACTTGGATTCAACTCTATGCTTTATATTGATATTTAGATCATGTTCCATTGATACTGTTTACTCCTTGGCTTTAATTTTCTCATCTTCAAGTAGCCAATAAAAGTTTTAATGTTGTGTGTCAACAAGATGCAATTTTGAAACATCAGTTTTACCTGGAGAATTCTGTTGTTTACTTCTCTCTATGTGTTTCAGGTAGAAAGCATTTCTACTAAAAAGTTGTCACTAATAAGGTACAGGAAATGATATGCATTTTATAGGCTTTTGAACTCCTGTTTGATGTTGAAAAAAGCTGAGACACAGTTAATTAAACTTAAAATAACCAGCACACTATTGTAAATATCTGCAGTGTAACCTTATGTTGGAATTCAGTCATTTCAAATTTTAGTTAAAAGGTATAGATATTTTGCCTGGGTATTACATACTCCCAAGGCATAAATAATCAACAGCAAGGACTGAACTGAAGACCTCATGTTCCGAAAGTATAAAAGAAATTTAGATGCCTGGATCAGGCAAAAAAACCCTAATGTTAACTGTCTGTAACCTCACTGCACACTTTGTGCCAGACTCACCGTGGTCTGATTAGTTACATTTGATTGAACAGATCTAGTGCAGGTAATTCACGACTAAGACATTTTTTGATCTCCTTACTTCAGAGGAGTAGCAGAAAGCATTTATGCTTGATTTTTGAATTCAGACCTATCAATGCACACAACTCTGAAAAATGATAAGTCTGTCTTGTTGCAGAATTTGAATTTTACTCATCATAGGTGCTGTGCTTTACACATCTCTCACCACATTTAAGCTGGGCTTTGATGCTTAGCCATTTTGACTGGAAGTGAGCAAATGTGTTGCTGGCTGCTTTGCTCTTTGTGTGTGTAGAGCTGAATATGAAGAACTGGTGTCCCTTAACTTTGTTGGTCTACAGAGCCACTGAGATATCAATAGATATTCATGGACTTAGTGAATGAAAGAAAGAAAAAGTATATGTGTTACACTTGTGCATATTAGTTGTGGTAAAGTGCGGGAGAAAATTTTTACTGGTGAGTTTGAGGTATGTTTGTTGGTGGAACCAAGAATAAGCTATGGAAGACCATCAAGTTAGAGGAGATAAACTACTTCTGCACTCTCTGTCTATTTTCCAAACATTTTTATTGCTTATTAATATAATAAGTAATTAAATTATACAGACAGCTAACTTGGGGGTTCACTGCCAAATACTCTTTATTCAAATGAGACAACAGCTTATATATGGGGTAACACGTCACACCATGTGACCTTAATCACCATGGGTATCTCACTTCCCATGTGATTGAGTACTTAGGAAACTACATCTCCCAGGGTGCTGTTTGGCACCCTTCCTGAAACATGACTCCTACACATTTTAGCTAGTCTTTCAAAAAAACAAAGGGGACATTTCTCCTTCCTCCATTTACACAGCTCTGAGGGACTTAATTACCATTTCTGGTAATGTGTTAGAGTTCTTAATGTATGCTGTCTGAACTCCAGCTGCCTTTCCTTAGGCACATGGGTCATCCATATCTTCCTTTCATACCTGCTAGCTCTGTGTCTTCAATACTCTAAGTAATTGAAAATGACACAGGATACTAGTGTTCAGACAACTGAATCAGCTTGAGTAGCCTTTTTCCTGCATCTCAGAAATGGGATTTGTTAACCTGGATCCTTGCCACACCAGCTGCCCCCATAGTCCCGGCCTCTCAGTCATGTATCTTCAGCAGCTGGTGGAGGCTGAATGGCATCTGTCCAGGGGCAGGCACATAGGTTTCCGCTGCAAGAAAAACAGGGCATGTGGGAGGATGAGATGTGTAGGTGGGACATACCCGCTTGGATAAGAAGCTGGGATATAGGCCTGAGAATTGGGATGTATACCTGTCTATGGGGGCTGGACATGGTCTAGACTATGTCTAGACATGATCTAACAAAAAGTACTAGGTTTTTGGCCAGGAGAAGCTTGAACACTTGTTGAGCAGGAGAGATGCTGGATCACTCATCCAGCTGTTTCAGGACAAATTAATAATGGAAAATTCTCAAGTATGGTAGTTTTCACATCTCTGTGGGTGATCTGGCGCTCTTACCACTGCTAGAGGTAGGTAGCTTTGATCTGGGTTTGTGGACATGAAATGAACTCTTATGATTTGTCATGTAATATATAATTGCTGAATTTGGTAAGAAAACTATAGTTCTGAAAATTTTATAGAAAAAAGTGGTTATACGCCTAGCAAAAGAGCATGGTCGTGCATATGTAAGAATGTTTCTATTCAGAAACACATTTTTCAAAACAAAAATAAACTATTCCTCCTCATGCTTCTCAACCCACCAGTTCTAGGTTATGTTCAAGTTTCAGATGATGCAACTCAATTGCTTTGTGAGCAAAAGTTGTGGCTGAAAAAGAGACCACCGTCTTTTGCTTCAATTCAACAAACCAATTAAACATTCATGAAGAACATCTGTTATTGATACAAAGAATCTTAAAACTCCGTATCAGCAACAGACTTGATGGCTTCCAGGAGAAAGATATTACCATGAGAGATTTGTTTGCCAATGCACAGAGAGAAACCTGTGATTTAAAAGATACACAAAAGGGCAGAACCTAATCCAAAATTCTGTTGCTGACACTCAGAAAAGTTTTCCATACATATTACCTCCCGGCTAAGTGTCCCTGTTGCTAGCCTCTGGTCACAATCCCCCTTACTTGCTCTCCTTCTGGTCTGATGCTCTTGTATAACTGATCACACAGCAAACTGACATGGCTGGCACAGATCATCTCTCCTGAGTGACCTGCCATCCTGAATCCCAAGGCTGTCTTGAGGAGGGTGTGGGTTTGAACCTATTCTGACTAGAGGAAGCCAGTTCATTTCAAGTACTCTTGGAGCTTTGCAGAAAGTAGGAGATGTGGCCAGCAAGTCCTTAGTCCCTCAAGGGAAAGAGAGATAGTCTGGATCCAAAATGGATTTAGGTATCAGTTTCTATGACTATAGAATAAGAAAGCAGGATCTCCCTCCAGAGATCTTCAGAAGCTGTTGCTTCTCTCCCTGATGTTTCAGTACAACTGGGTGCTAATATTAGGAGGTCTAATTAATTTCCCCGAGGTAACTACTGAACAGCAAGTGATCTGAATGTGTAAGTGTGAGAAACTGACACTGTTAAGAGTTAATGACTTAACACGTTCTTAGGTGTGAAGACACCAGGATGCTTTTTTGAAGCCCACTTCACCTGGAGGAGGAGGTGAGCTTTTGGGTGTGTAATGCCTAACCTCTGATCTAATAGACAGAGGGATGAATGGTGGGCACTGAGGGAGATAAGAGACAGAGTCCTGTGGAGACAGGATGGGGCCTCTTGTCATGCTGTCATGTCTTGGAATGTGCCATAAACCATTACAGACTCACAAAATACCCCCAGACTAATTTTCTGAAGGCCTTCCACCAGAGTTAAACACCCCCCCATCTCAAGGGAGGTGCCAAGGCTTTGATCATTGATCATTTAGTATTGTTTCACTCTAATCTTCTCCAAGGGATGTACTAACAAGAGCCTGGGTTACCCTCGTCCCCTGGGATGGATAGGAACATAAAATGGACAGTGAAGATGTGCAGTGTGAATTACTCCCAAGATTAATAAAGGCCTTTAAAAGAAACTCTTTCCAAATAGCTGTCTTTGATGGGGTACACGCAGACCAGAATTAGTAAATTTGCACAGTTCTTCCATGTTTCATCTGGACTGAGAAACTCTTCATATTTCAGCTTCAGTTGTCTCCTCACACTTGCAATGGCACATTCTGCCTAATGCAGAAACAATAATTTAAACTAATTATAGCCTAATCTATCTTTCCTTTTTCTGTTTCCTTTTATTTAATTTGGCTACCATTTTGCACAGGCTGTTTTCAGACCATTGCAGATTTTGCAAGACTGGATTTGATTGGTAGAGGTACAAAAGGAGATATTTCCTTTAATAATTTTTGATCACAAAACTATTTCCTTTGCTGTGGTATCTTTGCCCTTCCCAGCTGGGACTGGGGAGCAGGGGGTCCTGTGGCAGGGCTGATGCAGGGTGAGAACTCTGTGCAGAGGTGTGACTTGACTTAGTGGATTTTTTCTGCAGCGAAATGAGTGAAAAGGCTGGTTTTTTTTGCTCACAGACTTTGGAAAGGCTACACATCAAAAATATGAGAAAATTCAAGCTCTGAAGTGTCAATTGATTTTTGGAAATCACTGAAATATTTTATTTCTGGGTTTTTTATTGGGGAGAGAAGGGGTTTTGGCAGACTGCAAAATTTTTTTCTGGAATCTCACCTGCTCTCGTAGCATCTAATCCAAGAACCACAGAAAGCAATTGGAAAATGCTACTACAGTTTTGTCAGGCTTCAGAATGGGCCTTTTGCAGTCAGCTGGAAATGTCTGTACACAACATCAGTGACTGGGTTCAGCACCAGCAGCACATGGAGGAGAGGGTCACAGAAATGAAATCTGACCTCAAGTCTGGGTCCAGAAGCCTTGTGCTACTTGACTTTGGACATGGAGTAAAGCAGAGGAAGCCCTTCAGTGTAGGGAAAGATAGTAGTGGTTTACTGCTCCAGAGAGGTACTCTGAGGATGAACAGAGGGACAAGTCTATCTATGAGCAAGGCTGTGAGCCTGTCAACATTCTGGAGGGAGCAGGAGTCTATAACCCCATCTACGGACACAGGGAAATCAGCCCTTGTGAATTAAACTTGTAGTACAGAGGCTTAAGTAAGATTTTACCCTTTCACATATTTCCAAATGCGGTTGTTGTAAGCAAACTTATATTTTCTATACAGCTAATATATCTAATTTCACTAGAAACTTCTTGTAAAGACTTAGTCTAGAGGCAGCTTTGCAAGACTGTCTCCAGTATATTAATGTATACCTGTTTTGTTAATATGTAACAATTGATTACAAAATTAAAAAAATTCCTCTTATTTCTCATCAACACACACTTAATGTACTTTTCCCTAGATTTGGGGTTTCTTTGTTTGCTTGGTTTAATTTTTAGATGGTGTAATAGTAATGAATGGCAATTTCCGCTCTCAATAATTATCCTCTGAAATTACTGGTGTGAAAAACCTCCACAATCTAACAAACTCAACCCAAACACCAAAGTGTTTTACCCAGTACCTTATGAATTGAGTTGCCAAGACTGAATATGTTTCTCTCCTTCAACTGCATTCCTTTAAAAGAACAAGTCAGCACAAGGTGGTGCTAAATAGCACACCATTAATCTTTTTCCTGTATATAGACCTGAAAGGAACTTTGGGAAAAGGCTTTGGGTCTTTTTTAACTGCCTGATAAAGGATTTTTTCTTTGTTAATTTATTTACTTCTGTCTATCATGACTTGGAGAATTTTCTCAATAAAGCCTGCCTACTTCAACTGTCAAGGATGTCTGAGAGGTGTGGGCCCTCAGTCTTTGAATAAATGCATAACTTCATCTTAGACTTTCCTTACAGGAAAGCGTAGCTATTATCTACTTATTTTTAAGTGGATGGTGGTATTTTTTATCTCCGTTCCACAACTTTTTGGAGTTTGTGAATTGTTTCTGAGAAAATCCATACAGCATGTGTGCTATGGGCTTAAATTACAGGCTTCTGTATTTATTTGGACAAATTTCTAAGGAGAGGTTAAAAATGCAAAATGCATGGAGAAAACTAATCATGGATGGGGGGACTTGAATGCCCAAGCAGATTCAGGACTGGAAGCTCTAGGGGCAGTGGGTGCCTCTTCACCCAGGAACTGCTCTGTTCTCTGTGCTGCTGCTCTGCCTGAAGTGGGGAGATGCAGTGTTGGATGGGCTGCTGGCCTCTTTGCTTCACCTGTAAGCAGAAGCGCTAAGTAGGTATTTTGTTTTCTTGGCATCATATTGCACCTCCTGTGAAAATACTCCTGAGATGCAATTTGAAAGGTATGGACATCTTTAAAAAAATTTTTTCTAGGGGAAGGCAAAACTGGTCTCTCTAAAAAAAACTTGAAAAAGCTAATTGTGTTTTTGCTAGTAAACACAAAGCAGTTCAGCTGCAGTCAACTAGCCAGAGTACTGTACTTGCTGACAATGTTTCTTGAAGAATCTTGACTCCACAGATATTTGGCAGCACTTTTATATAGTATCTACAACTCAGAGATATTCTTTCACATTTTTTGCCCTTTAAAACAATGTTTTATGGATAGAAAATGACTCTAGGAAATCCTGGAATATTATTTCCTTTCTAAAACAAGAAAAGATTGAAGTGGGTCTTATTTCTTTCCCATCATGTAAATCCCAGTGTCAGAGAGAGCTTCCTAAGGAACCTAGAGGGAGCAGCTATTGTACATAGGCAGCTGAACTATCCCTCTTTCTTTGAGTATGATTTGATGGGCCCACCTGCTTATCACAAAACTGATATAGAGCACCAAGTTCAAGATAGTGTGAAAGCTTGTCTTTTGTGGAGTCATCTGAGATGTTTGATCATGTATGACATATCACATTGACCTGACAATAGGATAACACTGGACATTAGGAATCACTGTTTTATGGAGAGGGTGGTCAAACACTGGAACAGGCCTAGAGAGATGGTCGATGCCCCAGGCCTCTCAGTGTTTAAGAGGCATTTGAACAATGCCCTTAACAATGTTTTAACTTTTGGTCAGCCATAAAGTTGTCAGGCAGTTGGACTAGATGATTGTTGGAGGTCCCTTCCAACTGAAATATTCCATTCCATTCCATTCCATTCCGTATAAAGAATGCCAACTTTCTTTCATAAATTGTTTGGACAGGAATTAAACTAATGAATGAGAGGAGGTTGCCTCTATTCTCTTTTATATAGACATATATTAGTTAATATATACATTAATACATACTAATATTGCCAGAATTGAGGATTTGAAATCCAAGCTGAGTATGTCTCTAGTTCTTATAACCTAATTTTCCATCAGTGACACCAGATCTCTGAAACACATTCGTAATTGTAGTAACATATTTTCTGTTGGAAGCAAAGTGCAAATCAAGACTTGTTCTTCCTGCATGCCATTGACACTCAATTTTATTAAGAAACATGCATTTGATCAAGTGTTAATGCCTTATCAATTGACTCCTTACCAGGCTTACCAATGCTGTTGTATGTTAACATGCTAAATCATGTTTTGTAACTAATTATTCATAGACATTTTTGTCAGAAGATGAGTCTGGACAACTCATCAAGATCTGAAACATCCAAATTTATGATGAAGTTCTTTAGGTGGTTGTGGTATGAGCTGTTGGAACAAAATTTGGCAGGCACCAAGAGATTAGACGTTTATGTAGTGGGAACATTGAATTAGTTTTGGATAAGTACCTGGACTTCAGAATATAGTTCAAAAACTGTCTGGAGTGAGCAAGACATTCTTTCTCCAGATAGGTTATCCCACAAATTTTTACTGGATAGATGGGTCAGAAGTCTGCTCTGATATGGCAATCCTTTTCTTTGTATGTTTTAAGCATCAAGTGCAGAACAGACCTGGAAGCACAAAGTGGCATTTCCAAGGGTGATCTCTGATACTCCTCATCTGTGTTTTTAGTCTCAGCCAGGAGACTGAATTGCAGCACACAGAGCAGCCAAGAGTGACTTTTTTGTTACCAAAGGAAGTGATTAGAAAATAAAATAGTTGGGGAGGGCTTTTTTTGTTTGTTTGTTTTTCTTTTGTTTTTCTTTTTTTGTTTGTTTGTTTGTTTGTTTTGTTTTTGTTTGTTTGTTTTGGTTTTGTTTTGTTTTGTTTTGTTTTTTTTTAATGGGAAGAGCATGAATTGATATACCAATAATCTTCCTTTTTCTTATGGTTTGTCCAGTTTTTCAGATGTGAGTCTGTGGATTCTGCAGCTTTGCAAATCCTGGACTGGTGAGTTTTCATCTGTACTCCAACTCTGAGCTCAGTTTATTTATCGCCCATTTTGACCAATTGCTTTCTTGTTTACCTAAGCCTCAGGTAGGCAAGAAGACCTGCTTTGAGTGCATTCAGCCCGAAATAATTAACCTGATGGACAAAGTAGGTACATTTCCATTCAGGAAGGCAAGAGGGAACATGTGAGGGACCAGCACAGTTCCTTAGTTAGAGGGCGTGTTTCTAGGAGCTGTTTCCTGAGGCAGCTTTGCAGACTAACTGAATTGGCACTGAAAGCAATTAAAAAAAAACAAGACAAAATAAATTAAAACCTCAGAGAACTAACAGCTTTATAGATTATGATCCTCCAGCTATCAGGAGAGGCTCAACAGACAAAAGTAGATGGTGAAGTAGAAATCAAACTATTTGCTGATCTCATTGCTCCTGTCAATACTATTACACTGCTACTTGCTTGTGCCAGTGGGGGAGAGAAGTTTGTATTGCTGAACACCACAGCAGGGTGAAAACCTTTAGAGTGCTTTGTATAAATGGAGAACAAGTTAACTTTGTTCCCTAACCTGATTCTTCAAAAGAACTAGTGAAAGATTTTCCTTGATGTTGTAACTACTCACACTCAGCGTGGCTGAGCTGTTAGTGTCTTTCCTCTGCTTTGTGTCGTGTAATTGTAGGTCTGCATACAAAGGTGTGAGGCTTTGGCATCTACATTGCCCCATGTGATTGAAGTGCTGAAAGAAGAGACATTTTACTCATTTTGTAATAACACTGCCTTCAATGAGTGCTATAAATCACTTGGTCACCATGCTGATTTTCCTTTGGCCTTCTGGTGTTGTCCCTCCTGCAGTCTGGAATGAATGATACTATGAAGCACCGTTTGTTTCTGGGAAAGTCTTGTTGGCATTTGCAGCTTCAGCTCCTCTGGAGGATACAGCCTATGCATGTACAGAGAGGCCTAGTGCTTCCCTTGCTGGAAAATTGTCAGTACTCTCTGGAGTGGTAGTAGCTTAAGTTACTGGTGACTGCATCTTTCAGGCTTCCAGCCTCTTATTCCACTCAGACATAAGAGCTTGACATTTTGATTGTTTGCTTAATGAAAATATTCTTTTACCTATTGCTTGGTCATTCTGGTTTTTTAATACAAATGAAAAGAAAAATATATATTTTGGAAACCAGAGATCTCAAATATGTAGGAACATTGTTTTCCATCCAACAACGTGACACTGAGCAATTAAAAAAATTTCCCCAATGTAGCATTGACTGTGGTACAATAAGCAGAATATTAACAAAGATTAAACATAAATCCAGGCCATAATGTTTGATTCAGATCCCAATTTGAACAACTTCCACAATTAAAGGTGCTTACAGCTGAGTCTTGGGTCCAGTCTGATGTAAAGAGATGGTCATTTGTGCGTAAGCTTAGTTTTCCACAACTACTGTTTTGCAAATGGGCTTTGGATTGGGCCCATTTCCTTGACATGGACTTTGAATATGATTGTATATTCTGGCATACTGCTACTCTGCAGTGTACTTTGGTGTCCACTGGATCTTGGGAAGCTATTCTGGGTGACTGTGCAGCTCAGTTCTGTCCATACCAAGCAGGGCTGCAGACACTGCTCTGCTCAGTGTTTCCCTCTGATATCTCAGGGGAGAAATGGGCTGAGCTTCTCAGCACTGAATTTATAACTGGTGCAGCTCCATGTTGTGGACCCCTCACTGGCGTCTCCAGGGTCAGCTGACCCACAGAGAAACCTCTGGAAGCGCGACGTCTTCAGGAGCCACAGGGACTGGTGCAGTGCAATGAGTAACGGTATGTAATGTATGTGCAAGGGGCCTCTGGAAAATACCTGAGAACAGCAGAGATAACAGCAAGAACTCTGCATTTATCTCTGAGATGGGAAGAATTGCTCATTCAGTTCAGTATCCAGTCCTAGCAGAGCCAACATCTGAGAAAGATATATGCAAGGTCAGACAGATAGCTAAGGGCAAAACCTGCCCTTCAGATGGTTCTTCCTCCTCCTAGCTGTTTCATTAGTTTTTGAGCTCAGGTAAGAATAATATATGTCTTTAACCTTTTCAAAAAGAGCTTTGGATATTCTCATTATCTGTAGGAATGTCTAATTCTACTTTTATTGCTGTCCAATGCTTGAATGCATCTCACAGCAGCAACCCACGTCTTAATGCTATATCATATAAAAAGCACCTCTGTAAAATGTATTCCTTTTCAGTTTCACTGCTCGTGCCTTTTTTTCTTGTATAGAAGGCTTCTTCACATCAGAGGTCTTTCAGAATTTATCTCTTAGAAAGAGACCAGTTTCGCACAAAGCTCCTGATTCTCATTGGACAACTATGCAATTTGGAAGCACTAGGTTCCAAAAAAGTGCATTATGGATTTCTGTTACAGCTACAAGGAGAAGAAAGAAAATACAGGGAGTTGCACCAAGTCCCTTTTAAATAATGCATATTCTGTTGACTTGGGAAGATCTTTGATTTTGTTTTCGTTTTCTGTGATTTTGAATTTGTTTACCTGAACAATTTAGGTGAAGAGAAGGAGGTTTTACTTTTGATATAGACAAAACTTTTACAGGCTTTGAGCCTGTCAGAGTTTTTTAAAAATAGGTGGGAAACTGGCACTCCTTTACAGTAGCTATTGGGTATTATTGGTCCTGCCTCTGTCCTCTTGGGCTCCATACTGGTGTATATGAGTGTGCTAACACAACCAGAAAAACTCACAAGAACTGTCACAAGAGTACCTACTCAGTATAACAAGACACTGGTTTCTATTTCCCATCAGAGGAGTGGCTTTTCTCTTTTTTTTTCATACAAAATATTTCTCTCATTCTTTGAGGAAGATTGCATTCTCCAAATTCCTCAAGAATCCCTTGAAGCGGCCGTGCTTCTGCCTGGTAGGAGTCATCTTCACAGGAGTTTCCGCAGTTGTTTGGCAAAGAGGATGGTACACATATAGAAACCTACTCAGGTTTCCTGAACTCCACAAAAAGTTTCTTCATTGACCATGGCAGATTCTGGAAGTGATTTATATAGTCTGATGAACTTTTCAGAATGCAAGAAAATCCATTAGTAAGTTTTTCAAGAGTTTGTTAAACTGTTACATTAAGACTAATTTAGTTGACAGCATGGTGCCATCAGAAAGCAAAAATTTCCCTGAAGTAAGGATGCAAAAGAGGGCACAAATCTAACACAGAAGATTGGAGTAATAGGGTATAGTGGCAGATTCAGTTTCTAGCAGACAAAATACTGTGGAAAACTGGGAAAGTGCTTCAAAAATTTTATGTGCTATTTTGAACTTTTGTGGTTAGTTTATTATAGAATTAATATACTTCAGTGAAACTCATCTGATTTAGACCAGCTGGAGATGTGGTCCACCATATGCTGTTGGGGAAAAGCAGGAATGCATTTGAGGGAATCTGGTAAAAGTTTTCAAGTTGTTCTTGTTGCAAGTGTGAGCAAATGTCTGTGACTGAACAAAGTGAGCAAACCACCTTCATCTATGGCCCATATGTATTTAATGCATGACATTCACCACATACAAACCTAAAAAGCTTGTGGAGGATTTCTGTTGAACTTAAAAGTACATACCTCTTACAGTACCTCTGAAGCATTTGTATTCTGCCTGTACAAGCGCAGTTGACTGAAGGATAAAATTGTTCTGGAACACTGTGAAATGAGGAAAAAGTCACACCAATCCTGTCAAAACTCAGAAGTTTAATGTCGCAGTTGAATGAGTGTGAATTTAGTTCATTGAGTTTAAACTAAAGGCCAGGTGGGGTTTTCTGCTGACAGGGGTTAAAGGGCAGATTGGCAATATGATGCATTTCCACCTCATGCTTCACTAATGAAAACCATTATGAATTCATACGAAACCATAAGAAAAACCATATGAATCAAATCACTTTAATAGTTAAATTTTGTCTTTGTGATGTATATCACCTATTATTTCTTCTCTTAGTATTACACTGTATAGGGGAAATAATACTTGCTCCAATACTAGGAAAATACAGACAGGTATGTCATAGGCTATTTCTTTTCTATCCTCTAACATCCTTCTTTTCCCATGCCTCAGGAGTCTTACCTCTGCAATTTTCCTTTATTATGTTTCCGTCTCTTCCAATGAGCATTGATTTCTACCACTGTATCTTCCCAAATTCATTCCCATCACAATATCCTCCCAAGTTCTTTTGTTACAGAGTTTGGTCTTCACTGCTGAATGCCACTAGTGTGTCTCAGCTATTCAGCAAGCTACCAATAGCAGGTGAATAGAAGGAGGAGTTCCAAGGAAAGGCATGGGTTTGTGCTATAATCTGTATATAAGACTGCAGTGGATGTTGATTGAGACAGTGCCAAAGAACATCCTTTCTGTGCCTCACACAAAACCCTAGTTTTTTAGTGTGCCATGACAAACTTGAGACTGCAATATAAAACCCAAGAAGTCATAAGAATGAATTGAACATCTCTCAAGGACACAACAGGCAAAGGCAGTTAGAAATGACAGAATTTATAGGTAATTGAATTCCAGATGTGAACAAATGAGTTGCCAAATAACGTGTTTTATGTCAATATCAAAACTTCTAAGATAAACTAAATGGCTTTGTTTGTAAATCCTTGTTTCTTTATTTATTTAAAATTATAGAAATAGTCCTGGTAGCAGTGCAAGGATTCTTTAAATAATTTATTATATGAAATGAAATGTGGTTTGTGATTTATTCTTCTGGCTGCCCTCTATAGACAGCCTTGCCTAAATTCTGTAGAGCTGAAGGCAGTGGATACTGGCATGAGGCCATGGAACATTAGGTAATGTAGCTAAACAGCAATGCAGGAGTTATAAGTCCTGGAGATCTTGGAGAAAAAGAAAAGTAGCTGGAGAGAAAAGCCGAAATAGCTGATAATAACTTGATAAGCCTAATGCCAAATTAATGTGTGGATTGGCCTGACCAACAGCAGGAAAGGGAACTCTGTTTATCTGGTCACACACACAACTGTGATTATGCATTACGTGATTATGTGTAAATGAAGGTATTTTCGAGAAGAGCTGGTAAGTTGAAACCGATTGTGTGAGTCTTTCTAGCACAGCTGACCTGATCAGCCATGAAAATAAAGAGGAAAGACCTCCTATATTTTCCCTAATCTCACATAATTTTTAGGTAATTAAAAATCAGTCCATAATAGAGGGCTCTCATAATTACTGTCTTTCCCTGACATTTCCTGGAATGTCCCTCACTTTCGTTAGACTTTAGCTCTTATCAAAACCACTACCATCTCTTTTCTCCCATCGCAAGAAGCACAGTTCCACCACCTTTATCTCGTGGAATTATTTAAAAACAGGCTACCTCTGAAAACATCTGGCTGTATTTTAGTATGCTGTTTGTCAAACTTGCATACTCTTAGGCAAATACAGAATTATGACTAAACCATACCAAAAAATAAGGAAAACAAGCGTGCACTTAGAGGGAATAAAGGAAATAAGTAAAACCATATTTCATTGGAAACTCATAATTTTTCCATGAAAAGTCATTATGTACAGATATGTTTGGTTTTATATGCATGCCCTTGTGCTCCATATAGGTTTGATTTAGGGAAAGAAGAGAGGGAGAATGGACAACATATTCTCTCTTTCACCTCTGCTGCTCTGATGATCTCAGTTTCAGTGATTGAGTCATTCCTAATTTGTAGACAGCAGATGCAGGCTCTGGGGTTCTCTGGTTTATCAGTTTCCAAGAACTTTAAAAAAATTTTTTAAAAGTTCAAAGACCAATGTTTTGGAATTACCTCTGGGATACATTATATTCTAAAGGAGATAATAATTTCAATGTCCCTTGAGGTTTGGTGCTCAGTGCTGTTTTACTCTGGATAAACTGTAGTGTAGGCAGGAAAAAAGGAAGGTGTCAGTATTTAGTTCTTCTCTTATTTAAAGAAGTGATTTCCAAGGGATCCAAATTCTCTTCATGCTCTATTGCAGACAGGTTAAAAGATAATCCTTCCCTGTTGTTGAGTCTGTCTATGATTTGGACACATTTACTCATATTGCAAATGCTGCTGTCACTGAAAGTGTTCTGCTGTGAACATAGTATGGGCTTCATGTAGGTGTTTACATACTCTCAGAGCAATAAAGAATCTATCCTGCTTCTTGGTTGTGACAGCTGGTTCCAATTTTTGCAGTGTGTTCATTGTTTTCAATGAACAGTACATTGCATTAACTAGGCATGTCATATCTCCAGATTTCTGAGGACCTGCCAAACAGAGGACCTGCCTCAACAGAGTGGGGTTTGAGATACAAACACTGGTCAGGCTTTCTATCACGAGTGGTTATTTTTCAGTAGTTGCTCTGAACTTCTCTGAGAGTAGATGAAGATGTAGGCATAGATGAATTTTGACCATTTTTGAGGTGACTTCACTTTTAATTGCTTTTTCATTTTTACATTGCAGATTTTATTAAATAAAGGCATGATGAATGCACAGATTAAAAAAATATTTGGTAGCTAAAGATCTATCCAGTTTTCACCACAAGGTTTTTTTGTTGGTTTGGTTTGGCTTGGCTTGATTTTCTTTCCCTTTCACCTATATTCATAACCATTACGTTAAAGAATATTCCTGCTGTCCATTAAACCATGTCTGACCTGTAGTTAAAGTGTGCTCTCTGCAGTTTCCTTTTGTTGAAGTCAAGCCTAGAGCTAGATTCAACTTCTCTCCAGCATCCTTTCAATTAGATCATGAACAGCACATGTCATTGCTGGAGACTAAGCAGAGGCATAGTTCACACCCACACTCATCGCTTGGACAACCTTGCAGATCTTACTTGGGGAATGTATCCAAGGTTCTTATCACCACACGGAGAGCTGAAGGGAGAACAGGAAGAGAAGCATCTGTTTCTCTCCTGTTAGAGCATTGGCTCTAGGGTTAGGCATGGCAGGAGAGCTTGAGAGCTTAATAGCACTTCCAGATGCTGAAGGTCCAAGTCTTAAAGCTAATGGCCCATGCATGCCCATTCTTTCCTGCTTATGGGAGAAGACAGGCTAGAATAAGTGCTCTGTAATAATCTGGGAAATGGGAAGAGGGGAAAGAAGTACCTAGAGAAACGAGTCAACTTGTTGTCCCACTTAGTGTGTCGTTAGACTGCTAGCTTTAATATTGCCCTAATAATGTTCAGAATAAAAATTTATCATTTCCCTGGGTCATGGCATCATTTGCTGATCACATCCAAGAGCCTGTTAACATTGGCCTCCTCACCTTTATCCAAGCAATATTTTTATCTTTGCTGTTTCCTTGAATTCCAGAAGGTGGTAAGTGCAAATATGGACAAATATCCAAAATAATTACAAAAGACATATGCAATAGGAAATCAACCGCTAAAGTTGAAACTAAATACCAGGTAACTAACCAGGGAAAAAGTAATACTCAGGAGTGGGATATCCCAGTTCTAGATATTATCTATAGAAATCTTCAGCAATTAGAGTAGCTGCAAAGATTATCTGTCGGATGATTATGGCTTCATACGTACTTAGATGTTCTTTTAATAACCTTCTCTTGAAGGATGAAGCCAATGTTTTTTATTTCATTCCTAATTTTTAAACCAGAAATTCCTTAATGATTCAACAGAATCATGTGAATCTTGCTCAGCACCATGGTCTGCAGATGGCCAGTTGAAGGCTAAACTGAGGCTATTTTAAGGCTCATCACTGCACGTTGTTCTTCCATCTCTGTTATCATTAAAATATAAATAAATATACTAATTGAATCAACTAAAGTGCTACAGCAGGTTTACAAGGTGTTTGATGGAATAAACTTATATGTATGTGGGGAAGATCATCAGCATCGTTCTCAGATAAGTCGATCATACAAGACATCATAAGAGATGTGGATCTCAAATATTTTGGGGAACAACTATGAGATGACTACCAGCCTTTGTATGAAGTGTCAGGCAGCTCCTTCATGTAGGTCTGTTTTTGCTACCACTGTAAACAACTGATTTTGACCACGATATTACTAAGGGAAAGATGGGCTGTTTTACCATGCTTAATGGTTAATTTATCCTCTGATTTTATCACAATTTTATAATCACAGAACACTGAGGAGAGCTATTTTAACCCCTCATAAGTCAGCAAAATGTGCAGCTCTGTGGCATAGGGCATGTTCTGTCTTGGCTCTTTACCATGAGCTTTCAAAAGCTTTTGCATTCAAATTTGTTTTCTTTACAAGTTTTAGGGCCCACTCAAGTTATTCCCTTCTCAGTCAAGGACTCAGTCAGAATAACATTGTTTCTTTATAATAATCTCAAAACAGAACAAGTTTTATTTTAAATCTGCAGTGTTCCTCATACAGCTCTATTTTTCTCTACTTCACTGCGTTCAAATACCCTAGAGATGTGTTAATTGACATTTTTTCTAATGAGAAAGAACCTAACCTTTCTTATAAGAATTCTGCCAAAACTCTTGTGCAATATACTGGCTTTAATTCACAATAATCTGAAAAATAGGATGTATTTTTAATGATAATTTATTAGATGTATAAGTTTCCACTTTACATTTTTGTATGGTGAGAATATGTATGCTTTCGTTTGCATTTGTTTCACAGACCAGTCACATCACTCTAATATATTACACAGCACCTCAGATCCTCATCTGAACAACACTGCTCTCAAGCAATGGTTTCCAATCCACAAAATGTGGGCAATGAGCCCAACATTACTCATTGTAGCTTTATTCCTATAGATTTTTATTTCTTTAACATGACATGAGATCAAAGTGGCACATGGCCTCTGAAAGCAGCAGAGACTCTTAGTCATACTTTTATATACCTCTCATAGTTTACATATACTTTCCTATCTACTCTGGAATATTGATCATATTTTCCAGGAAAACTTTTTATCTACTCAGATACAATCTAAAGAAAGGGTATACCTTAAATGGCATTCTGCACAAAAAGATCACTGTTTTTTAGGACCTTCCTATGACCTCTTCGATTCATCAAGCATGAAAAAATTTCCTATCAATAAAAGTACAAAAATTCAAATATTCAAACATTATTGCTTCAGTTGAAAGCATTTTTTAAAAAAGTGTATATAATGTATATACACATATATATTATACATATATGTATTTTCAAAGTGTCTCTCTCTATATTTTAACATTTATGGTCTATACTATATGGTAGATTATATAAATTTATTTCCTACAGTGATCATGGGTACACATATAAATCCTGTGGGGTCTTTTGCTTGGCCATGATTTCTGGAGAAATCATCTTATTTAAATTTTCTTTCCGTGCTTGCTTTTCCTGTTGTTGCCATCTGAGGCTACAGGGTTATTTTATGTTGTATACAATTGAGAGCTTCCAAATTCTAAGGAGATGTCAAGCTCTTGCTTAAATATGTTGGCTCCAGCCCTAGTACTACCTTTAGACAAGAACAAAAGTTAAACATATTTTAGTTCAGTGACACTATTATACTATTGCGCATTTATTTATTCTAGTTTGTTATTTGCTCCCTCATATAATTCTCATATTTCTTTAGCAAGGCAAGATGGATACTTTAAGTCCCACATTTTATTTCTATAACTTCTCCTGCTTTTGTACTGGTAGATATTATGTGTGTGATATATATATATGCTGTGGTTCTTTTTCATTTTGGTTTGGTTTGGTGGTTCGTGTTGTGGTGTTTTGTTTTGTTGGGTTTTTTTCCTGTTTGTTTGTGTTATTTGGCACTAGGAAAGATTTTCCACTTATTTCTTTGTCCGTGTCACTCTCATCGTGATGACAGTGTAAAATTCTTACAAGCAGTGTAATCTGTTATTATTCCTTCTGTTTTCACAGAGTCTGGTTTCTGTTATGTTTCACAGCATGTAAAACTCTGGGGTTTTTTCTGCATTCTAATTTTGAGGTCTGTGTACTCTTCCGTCTCCAGTCTCTTTTCTTTTAGCATGCTGGATTATTTGTCATGTGCCCAGTACTTCAGCATAAAACTCCCTTTCATTACCAATGGAGAAGAGTGAGAGGGGACCTCACCAATTACTCTAAGCTTCTGAAGGGAAGGTGTCACGAGGATGGAGCTGGGCTCTTCTTGCTTGTGCCAAGAAATATTTCAAGAGGCAATGGGCAGAAACTGATGCACAGGAAGTTCCATCTGAATATGAGGAAGAACTTCTTTACCGTGTGGGTGACTGAGCACTGGAACGGATTGCCCAGAGAGGTTGTGGAATTTCCCTCACTGGAGATATTCAAGAACCGTCTGAACACAATCTTGTGCCATGTGGTCTAGGATGATCATGGTTGAGAAGGGAGACTGGACCAGATGCTCCACTACAATCCCTTCCAACCTGACTCATCCTGTGATTCTGTGATTTTATGTCTCCCTTAGGTTGGCGTCTCTAATTTGCTGCCTGGTTGGCAGGTAAAGGCTTTCCTTTCCCAGTTATTATTTTCATAGATGACAAGTGTCCAGGCTGACCAGTAAGACATTTGTTCAGTATTCATTTTTATTGAGAAAATTTATATTTTTTAGTTTTACCTCTAGATCCATAGGCCATTTCCAAATCCCAGGGATCCTGCTGGAGTCTGGCTACACTCGGATCTGCCTTTTGACTTTCTGTCTGACCCCACAACATAGGAATATTCAAGTCCCACAATGGTGCAGGTCAGCTGGCTTTAGCAGGATCAACTTACAGGTACAGTTTCTCTAGATACACCAGAAAAACAGCAAAAACATGTCTCTGGTTGTTGTACTGTTTACAGAGTCTTTCCATGGGCAGTTTAGGCTTTTTTGACTGTTTCAGGTGTATGCTTGCAATAGGGTATGGGAAGTCTTTCTGGAACTGACACTGATGAAATTTGGGTCTTCCTTCCTCCTGACCTCCTTTTTACTTTTTCAACTATGATGAATGAATCAGGGTCTGCAGGTGTTAATCCAGGCACAGACTTTTATTGCATTGCTGCCAGAGGATGTTTTCAAAAGGAAAACCGAACACACCAGCCTTTAGGAGTTTTCTTCTTGCTCTCATTTTCTTTCCTTTATTTATGTTCAAATGTCACAGCATAAACAAATGCCATATGTCAGAACTGCTTGGTTTCTTGCCAGCTTTCAGGCAACAGATTAGGAAAAACTATAGAGAAATAAGCCTCTTTCTTAGAAAGCTAGCATAAATCTGTCCTGAGTTGTTGTGTCCTGTCATGTGTAACCTATCTGTTACACACCTCTTAGTGGGTTCAGGAGATTAGTGTGTTAAAATAGTTGTATCCAGAAATGAAATTGTGATTATATTCTGTTGGCTACAAAGTGTGATTAAAAAGTCTTCAGAGCTTTCCCTCTGTTAGTGGAAATAAAGTGTTACCAAGAATAGAGAGGGAAAAAAGTTTCTTTAGGTCACATGCTCGCCATCAAAAGGGGAAGGAGTCAGAGACTCCAAAGAAAGCCTTACAAGTTTTGTAGTTGTCTTCCTGACTCTTCAGTTAGAGCTACTTAACGGCTGCTGGGGTGGGCGGCTATAAAACCATGAAAAAATTAGTGGGAAAAAAAATTATCCTACCTTTTTCCCAGGAAGACTTTCTGATGTTCTAGAGTGCTCAATTTAACCTCCAATAGCACTTGAATGTATGTCAGAGCCAATGAAGTCTTATGGTTTAGGCTAAAATCCAGATTTTTGGATGAACTAGTGACTATTTCCTTCTGCACCTGCTGCAACTTCTGTCATGATGCTGAGGGGGGCAGAAAGAGGCAGCATTTTCTTGAGCTGCCACAATGTAAACCTGTTCAGCTGAGCTGTTTGAGCACTTAGGCTCCTCTCCTCTGCATTCATAGCTCCTGCAGTAGGTACATAGGAACTTCAGCCCTACTTCTCCCTGCTTCTCCTTCCCCATCCCACCCTGTAGGACAGCAGGACAGAGCCAGAAGTGTTGCTGAAGTCATGTGAGACTTTTCCATATGTAGACGAGGAGAAAAGGACAAGGAAAAAAGTCTTCTAACTTAAGTATTAAAGACAAGAAATTTTCAAGATGTGGCTGTGTGAAAAGTCAAGGCAATCCAAGAGAATATGAATTTGGGGATGGTAAGAAAAGATAGTATGATATGTTCTATCTAACTTGAGTTACAAACTTGTGGTTGTATTTTAGCACTTAGCCAAGCAGTCATAAATGCCTGCATTAAGTATTTATTGATGTAGAGAGGTAGATAAGATTGAAAACCTCCTGAAGATCTCATCGACCTGACACAGCTGCCTAACAGGATGTGTCCCTGAGAGGCTCTATGACTGTTCTCTCTCCCTTTGTGTACTCTAAGGACTGTCCCTTGCTCTGTTTGGTTTCTATGAGGTAGGTGAGCATCAGGTGTCTCTGGTTATTCTGATGGGAAGACCATTGCACATCAAGGAATTCCATGTAACACTGAACCTGTGTAGGTGCAGGTCTGCGCTCTGTCTTTTAGTATTTAAATCTTTATAGTTAGCTCTAATAAAAAAGTATTTTAAATGATACTTTGCAGAGTCGAGTGACTTTCTTACCAGGATAATAATGGACTAGCACCTCCTGGTGTAAAAGCAGTGCCCCTTAGGAACAAAAAAATGGCAAGCACCTTAAAACAATGGACTGTGTCTGAGGAAAAAAAGATTAATCCAATTTTGTAATAGGCTTCAGATAGGCTTCAGATAGGAGACTTTTCAGCCATCTTCAGTTACAGGGTCAAGAATAAAGTTAAAATGACTTTTATTTCGCAACAGCAAATTACCTCTCTGTTCTCTATTAGAAAGAACAGCACAGAGCATAGCACAGTAACTGTATTATAATATAGCTTTGATAATAAGTTCTAGAGTGCTGTTAACCCTTTGATTTTTCACTGCTTTCTCTCACTGTAGTAGTTTTACGATGTGTTACATTATTTTTTTGCCGTTGGAGAATGAATAGTTTGTTCCTAGTCTAAGGTCCAAGGAAACCCATCCTGGAGACATTTGTTAATGTATCAAGAACCTACTGAAGTATTTCAATTTTTTTTCCAGATTGACTCTTATTACATTAAAAGCACATTTTCATCTTCCCTTTGATAGAAAACATTCTCTTCTGATTCAGACAGAGCACTACAACACAGAGTCCATAATCTATTATAACCAGCAATGTTAAAAATGCTTAATCAATGGACTCACGTTTGCTATAAAGTTCAGATAAGGTGGATCATCTCCTGCTCGGGAAAAAACAGTCTGGGGATTGTTTGTCTGACTCATTTCCATGCCTCCTTATTTGCATGATGCCACAGTTTTAAATCACAGTTTCTCTCCCACTAGCATACTCTGCTCACAAAAGGCATTCAGCAGTTTGCTGTTAATTGTGGTTTCCAGAGTATTTATACTTAAATAACAAAATTACTGGTAGTGTTATGGGAGAAAATCCAGCAGCTTGTTTCCACAGCTGGTTCAAAACCTCACAGACATTTATACCCAATGAATGAAGCTGTCACAGACTAACAGTCTTTGTATCCTTTCTGCTTTCTGTCACTTTGTTAGTTTTACTGGTTTTGCAGTCAAGGGTCAGCTGTATCACTCTCCCATTTGTACACCTGTGGAGGGAGACACTTGGTGACTTTTCCCAACAGTATGAGATTTCATCTCATGCTAGGCAAATTGAATAAGTCTTTTGAAAGTCTCAGTTTTATTCTGCTCATTTTATTTCTCATATTTCATCTTTGTTAGGATTATTCCTCTGTGGGTAGCTACTGGATATTTTTCTTTATAAATATGATCACATGGAATAGGTGCTTTTTTTTCTTTGAGAGTATCCACAACTGATATATTGCTGATATATGGCTGTGTTATGTTGTATTTAAACAAGCTTTGGAAATGGACCTGCAAATATGTGCTCTTATCTGTAAATAGTACTTAGGGATATGTTTATCTTAAGCACACGATTTTTCCCATTGAAGCAGTGTAAGTTCATAAGTGCTTTATTAGGTCAAAGTCCTTGCAGCAATACTACAATTCCTTTGATATTAGGGCAAAAGAGTGCTAATGAAAAATTGTGCTGAATTCTTAATATCTACTATCCCCAAAAGGATGGAAATAAGTTTCTCATTTTTGGCAATGTATTTCCAAGGAGACGTTAGGTGAGTTATTAATATTTTTGGAAGCTGGATGTCAAGTTTAAAGTATTGGTGACAAGTGGGAGTGAAATCTTTAATAGTTCTTCAAGATATGTCATGCTATGAGTAATCTTCGCTTTCACAGAGTAAGAAAGATTTCCTTAGAAATTACGGTTGCTCAGAGGATGTTTTTCTTTGACCTGTTGTAATTAGCTCTGTGGAAATGTGTTTGATAACTTGGAAAGTTTTATGACAGAGAGCACTCAGCAGCTTACTGCTCCTTGTTTAGTGATAGTGTGTATAAACCCACAAATAAAGAGAATAAATTTGCCATGCAAAAAGTAAAGGCAGCAGTTGTGACAGAATGTGTTTTAATACTTAGGAATGTCAGCAATAGTAGAGAGGATCAACTATGAGATATCTCTTACCTATCTTGAGGCATATGAACCCACTTTTTCATACTCTGCTCTGCATTTTGCCCCATAAGATCTTACAAGAGGGCTGGCAATTACAAATAGGGTTTTCTGGTAATGCTATTTATGCCTTCTTGTTGTCAGCTATGAAATGCAGAAAGCAGGTGATGTGTCATCATGCCGTGGGAAAACAGCAGGGAGCTGGAGGTGCGTGGGGCTCAATCAGCGTTACCCTCCTGACTAAGCCCAGCAGATATTTCAAGGTCAAGTTGTGCAACCACAGGGAATTGAACAGAAGGTCCACAGTGTCAGGGGTTAGCCAGGAAAGGCCTGTCAGAGTAGAATGCCTTCTGTTCCTGGACTCTGTTCTGGGATGAGGAGGAAAGAAAAGACAAGGTACCGCTAGCTGCTGGGTCGTGGCAGTGACAAGGCAAGCTGCTGGGTACTGCTGGTTGCCAGTGTGAAAGGGTGTTCAGAAACACTGGTGAGGAACTAAACCTTCAGTGTATGGCTCTATCAAGTCACAGCTGCATCAATAAATAGAGCCTTTCTGAGTATTTTGAGAAAATATGGGCCACCAGTAATTGTGTTATATAAAATCTTGTCTATTTTTCACATGTAACTAATTTATACCACTTCAGAACAAAACATGCTATAAATGGTTTTCAGTTAGCTGACTATGAAAACATGTGTGGGACAAATAAGATCTACTGAACTTTTGAGTTAAAAAAAATCAAAGGATGCAAGAGGAAAAAAAGAGATAGAAAAGGAAAAAGAAAGCACAAGGGCAAAAGATTAAATTTAACTTTTATTCCAAATGTCTTTGCTAAGATATGTTCTAATTTTCTAACTTTCGGTTCTTATTTTATGATACTTTCCAGAGTCCTGAGGGAGTTGGCTGATGTATTTGCCAAGCCACTCTCCATGATATTTGTAAACTCATTGCAGGTAGGTGAAGTTCCAGGTGACTGGAAAAAGGGAAGCATTTTACCCATCTTTAAAAAGGGTAGAAAGGAAGACTGGGAACTACTGACCTGTGAGCCTCGACTCTGTGCCTGCGAAGATCATGGAACAGATCCTCCTGCAAGCTCTGCTAAGGCACATGGAGGACAGGGAGGTGATTCAAGACAGCCAGCATGGCTTCACCAAAGGCAAGTCCTGCCTGACCAACCCAGTGGCCTTTACAATGGAGTGACTATGTCAGTGGACATGGAAGGGCTACAGATGTCATCTCTCTGGCCTTGTGTAAGGCCTTTGACATGCTCCCCTGTAACATCCTTCTCTTTCATTTGGAGGGCTATGAATTTGATGGGTGAATTGTTCATTGGATTAGGAATTGGTTGGATGATCACATCCAGAGGGTAGTGATTCAACAGCTCATAGTCCTGATGGATATCAGTGGCAAGTGGTATCCATCAGGGATCTGTACTGGGACAGGTGTTATTTAATATCTTTATTAATGGCATAGACAAAGGAATTGAGTGCAGCCTCAGTAAATTTGCAGATGACACCAAGCTGAGGGGTGCACACCTGAAGGACAGGATGCCATCAAGAAAGACCTGGACAAACTTGAACAGTAGGCCCATGGGAATCTCATGCAATTTAACAAGACCAAGACCAAGATCCTGCACCTGGGTCGGGCAACCCCTGTTATGAATAGAGTCTGGGAGAGGAACAGATTGAGAGCAGTTCTGCCAAGAAGGACTTGGGGGTACTGATGGATGAGAGGCTGGATATGAGCCAATAATGTGTGCTTGTAGCCCAGGAAGCCAATCATATCCTGGGCTGCATCAAAAAAAAATGTGATCAGCAGGTTGAGGAAGGTGATCCTGCCCTCGTGAGACCCCAGCTGGAGTACTGCATCATCCAGGTCTGGAATTCTCAGTACAAGAAAGACATGGACCTGTTGGAGTGGGTCCAGAGGACAGCCACTAAGATGATTAGAGGAATAGAGCACTTCTCCTATGAGGAAATGCTGGCAGAATTAGGATCATTCAGCCTGGAGACGAGAAGGCTTCGGGGAGACCTTATTACAGCCTTGAAAGGAGCCTACACAAAAGATGAAGAGGGACTATCTACAGGATGACAGGACAAGGGGGAATGGCTTCAAACTGAGAGTAGGTTTAGATGAGATATTAGGAATAAATTCTTTACTGTGAGGGTGGTGAGACGCTGGAACAGGTTGCCGAGAGAAGTTGTGGCTGCCCCATACCCAGAAGTGTTCAAGACCAGGTTGCATGGAACTTTGAGGAACCTGATCTAATGGAAGGTGCCTCTGGCCATGGTGGGGGGTTGGAACTAGATCCTCCAACACAAACTGTTCTATGATTCTGTGACTACAGATTCAGCAGCTCACACAGGGGCCTTTTAGGGTGCTCCAGGGTAAAGAGTTAAAGGAGGACATCTGAAAGGGACTGTCAGATACAACACATGTCCTTTTGTAGAAGGATCTGTAAGCCAGCGAGATATTCTGTGTCTTCTTAAATGGCCTTACAGCCCCAGCTGTGCTCTGACCCTAGCAGAAGTGGAGGTGTGTGGCTCACATATAAAGACCCAGTCTTTGGTGTTTTAATTCTACTCTGGATATTGACAAGAGAGGATCCTTGCAGGAGCAGATGAGTTGTTGCAGCAATCAAGTATTGAGCTCAGTTTTGAAGCTGGTTGGACTTAAAGGGACATACTCCAGCAGGTGGATTTCTGTAGGATTGCTTTGTGTGTAATTTTTCATAGCGAAGGGCATCAGATTATGTCACAACCCTAGTTTTAAAACAGTAAACACAAAGGCAATAAAAAGATTGTGTTGACTAAACCAAATGTCTGAGCAAAGCTCCTGTGTGCAGATTTTTTGCTTTTGAAGAACCACCTTTTAGACCCTAGTACTCCAGCATAAATCCATACAAAGATTTGCTGAGATTGAGTGCACAGAGGAAATAAAGGGTAACCTGACTTCAGTTTCCAACCTCTAAGAATGTGCCCAAATTTCAGGCTGCAGAGTTGCCTCCTCTAGAATGCCACCAGCCCTCCTATAAGTCTGCCCCTACAATGTGTCCATGCTGCAGCTCACCTGCACATATCAGGTATAACCCATTTGTCCTGTAGGTCAGCTGCTGCTAGATGCCCTGGAGACACAGCATGTTACATGGTATGGTCAGGGTCCTGGCATCCCCCTGGCTGTCCTGTGTGAAGATCCCTGGGGAGAGGTGATCTAAAAGTTGGGGTTCCTTCCCCAGACCTGTGCGGGGAGCAGGCTGTGGGGTTGGTGAATCGTCCTGCTGCTGGCACACCGCTCTTTGTTACTGCCTGATGTTTTTCTACTCCAACCCATGGCTTCTGCCCTTCTCATGGGATTGGAGGATTTTGGGAAGCAGCCTGCCGTTGCAAAAGCAACCAACAGGGCTCACAACTCATTCTCTCAGCGGGCTGAGCACTAATGTAAATAATATTAACACAATAATAATAAAATATACTATAATATTTTTGTTTGGATACTATTCTATTACACTACATTTTTATATATGTATAAATGTACCATAATAGAAGATTATAAAACAAAAAATATGCATATAAATATAAATATATATATTTATATGTATATATAAAATTATTGTTTCATTGAGGCAGATGTTTTCACATGACAGTTGTTGATATGAAGTTATTTAATTGACAGGGATTGTCTCCTGGCAATATTTCTGGGGATAACAAGGACTCTTACTTACCGTGGGTTTTAATAGCTCTCTATTGTCATGTGGTGGTCAGGGCCAGTGTAAGACAAACAAGTGATTTTTTTCCTTTGGGAAGGATTTCTATTCCTTTACAGAATTCGTATTGTTCCACTTCCTAATGGTTGTATTATGGAGGTTGTGAGCAGAATGTAAATTTCTTCCCCCACATCTCCACCAAGAAACAAAATAAGAGAATATGGGGAAGAAAATCTCAAGTGTGTTGCTTGAGTATTTTCATGGTTTTGTTTATCCTGTTGGCTTAAACTGTGGTAATTTTGTTGGATTTTTTGTTTTGGATTTTTTTTTTTTAAGTGCCTACAGGAGTTCATGGCCATAAATCATGAGAAAGCATACACAGTATCTTTTGGCTCACAGACTGATGCTTCATGAAAGGCTGATTCATGGTTGTGGTATGGAGTAGGTCAGGTCTTTCCCAACAAAGCATAAACTGCCCGTTACTGGAAATCTTAAATTTTAAGAAGATCTTGAATACCTCAGATGTGGTTTTGTGCTGTACCTGTCTAAAGATCAGCATGTAACAAATGCCACCCTTTAAAAAGTTCCTTCTCATGGGAGTGGGATCTTAAAATTTGGGATGTATAGTATTCATAATAAAGTGAATAAGAAGTGGTAATTATTTGTTCTGATGCTGAGATTATTCTTATTCCTTTCTGAATTTCCTTTTCTCACAGGTTCTTTGTGTTGCTGGAGCTGGGGAGGTTGGATGAGTGTCTCATCTGTGTGAGTGATTTCCTTCTGTCACACCTGCTGACCTTTTCCTCAGTTTGCATCCCGAACAACTCTGGGTCCCTCTCACTGTTGTGAGGTGATGCTTACGGCAGAGTTTCATGATGAAGGAGTACAGACGAAGGAGGAGCTGGAACATGGATGTGTTTTAGCTCTCCAATACAGTTTGGAGTAGAGAATGTAAGGGATAAATGATCCATGAGTGCAGGGAAAAACATCTCTAACTGCTCTATAATCTATAGAGAGGGGAAAGGAGTGCTCTCACCATAACCCTGTATTACACTGAGGGAGATGGATCAGGGTGTTCCAGAGAGGTCCAAGAAGTGCATGGTGCTTCTTCCAACAACTAAATCCTATTGCCCAACACTACTACAAGCCACCAGACTGTATGGATGAAGTGAGTATCTATCCTACTATCTTACATCCTTATTTCCACTACTTGCCTTTTTTTTTTTCTTTAAAAAAGCTTTTGAAAAATTTAGATCTTCATTGCTTAGGAAAACAAGCTCTCTTGTTATCCTTGTACTGACTCTTTCACTAGTGATCTTTTTGCCATGAAGATGTGGAATTTGTTAATATAATTATTTTCCCCCTGAAATACATTGACTGAGTCCACTTGTTGAGACATATGCTGACACTGGGTAGAGCAGCTTAGAAATGAAGTATATAGGAGGCCTGCGAAGTGCATGGTTACGTAGCTGTGTATGTGGCTGGCAGATGTGATAACACAGAGGTAACTGGGCTGTAGACATGAAAATTGTCACTGTGAGCAAAGATGAAGCCTGAAAATAAACAATCCATTTGTTTTTAGAGTATTGTCCAAGGCTCCAGTACTCTTCTTTTGCTCTCCATTGTACTAAGGCTGAATACTGTCAGAGAATAAACACAAGGGTCTCCTTTCCAGTTTGCAGGGTGGATGCAAGGACTCTTGCATCTGCTGAATACCAGCCAACACTGAGTATGTTTAAACTTCCTAATTACATTGGAGTTCATCAGAGGTCTGCTTATCTGGTCCCTGTGGCTTTGGGATCCGTGTTCGTGCCTGTTTCTTCAACTTGGCTTCTACCCTGAGCCCAGCCTTGCCTCAGGCCTTTCTCTGTTGAGGCCCAGCAACAAATCCGACTAATTAGATATGGTCTGCATGTCTTGATCTGAATAAGATGTTATACTCGTGGCATTGCCTGATAAGTCTGACGTGATCATGCCTGGCATGGCCACGTCTCATGTTTGCGTCTCTTTGCTCTTTCTGGTGCCTGAGCATCTCCAGAGCAATGTCTCACAAAGTGCAGCCTTACCTGGTCTCATCTTCATGGACTTCAGAGCTGTGTTTTCTACCTTCCATACCTGCACTCAAGCCATAAAGCTCTGGGCTCTTCTTGGTGAGTAGAGGTAAATAGCAGCACATGGGTTTGTGGAAGAATTCTTCCCATGCCCCAGTATAGGAAGTGTTGCAATAAAATTGTGATTCCTTGGTGGAGAAAGGGAATAAGAACGTGCTTGGAGCACTGAACTAGGAAGGATGTTTTATATTTTAGTCTTCTAAGCCTAAGTTCTTTTACACTTTTTTACACATTTTATCTTATCATAGCGTGCAAAATGCACTTTAGAGGAAGGGAGGAAGGGAGTACAGTTCAGGACTCTCTTTTTCCCTCCCTGCCCAGTAAAGTGTAAGACAACACTTGCTCCCTCTGATGAATAGATAGGCTTCATAATAATTTTTTATTCCTATAATTTTACAAAAAATAAAGTATTTTCTCTGTAAAATTTCTCAGATCACCTGTCAGTGTAACACCAAATCAGTTTAACAAGAGTGTTGTGTATTGTATTTCTGGTATTGTTTACCCATTTTGTACTTAAAAATTAATCAATTTAATTATTTAGAAGTGCTAAGAAATGTGAAATGGATAACTAGACAAAATTTAGCCCTTAGCCACTGTGTGGCAGTGGAAATAACCTGAATATTTGGACTGGATTGCCTTACTGACTTCCTATAGGCAGTAGCTTTTCCTGGGTTCACTAAAAGTATTTCACTTCCCGACAGAATTCCTCATGTCAAGACAAGAACTCAGCTCTTGTTATAAAGATGTGGTTTTGGGTACTCTACACTATACCATAGACAAAGGCACAGAGATGCTGAAATTCACATTGCTGGGACTCGCTCCTTGTCTAGAAGCAGGTCACCTGGGTCAGCACAATGTTGCAGCCAAGATGATAAATGTTTGTGGAAGCCCTTATTAGCTCATGTACAAAACTCTGTCAGTGTTGCCCTGCTGCTCTGGGATCTGGGATATTATCTCCATTATGTCCTGGTAGTGTTTCATGGACACTTATACTCTTCCAGTGCTAATTTCAGCATCACCATGCTGTCTTGTACAATGTGAAGATGCCTGACAATGTGAGATGCTCCAAAGAGAGTACAAACACCACAGGTCTATCTAGTGGAGTTGTCAGGCAACAACAGAACAGAGGTCACTCCCCACTGCTACCTACCTGGGTAATAGCATAGGCTGATCCATTAAAGGAAAAAAACATCTAGATTCAGATATAACAGCAAGCTAATTCCTACAAACCATTCCTATGTTGAGATGTAATCTCTGGTACGGTGAGTGATTTAATTTTGCAATGTTCCATTTTACTGTGCCTAATATGCACAACACTTGGCACTCATTGCTCAACAACTCTACGTTAGAAAATGTCATCCATGTCTGTTTTCTCACTAGTCTCCTTGTGTTCTGCCTGAAGACTGCAGAGTTAGAATCCAGCAGGCGTTTCTTGATGGCCAGACACAGAGACTCCAAAAATCAGCTAATATTTGAGTCAGATTCTGATCTTTGTTCTTCTGATGTGAACTTGGAATAACTCTCAGTTTCAGTGATAGATCCAGACTTGCACTTTCAGTGACAGAAAGTTTCTTGGGCTGGATTTCTGGCTGAGAAAAATGGGTGTGCCTTCCTTGGACATAAAGAGCTATGGAGTTTGATGTAGATGAAATTATGAATTTACTGAAATTATACTGTTTTTACATTAGTGTGTCTGAAAAAAAAAATAAGTGGTGTGTTTGTTTTTATTATTTGATTTGAAAGTCACAGCTCTGGAGTAAATTCCCATCGGGGTGACAGCCACTGAGCAGCTTTTACTGCACTGTTTGTAATGTGGCTGGCTGAGTAGCCAAGAAAACATGGAGCTCCAGATAGGATGCAAGATCCACTTGAGAAACCAGGAAAAAACCTCTTCTGACATCTGTATTTCTTCAAGCAATGTCAGATATTCCTGAGCTACAAGCATTGTGCCTCTGTCCCAGACTGCAATGAAAGAGAGTGTGGGACTGTTTTTTCTTTTTCCCAGGTATCTCCTGTTCTTATGAACAAACAGTGGTTTCCCAGTGTACATGTACATCTTCACATAATAAGAAAAGAAACTTGGTCTGTACTTTCCATTGCTGAAGGTATTGCTGTTATCTTCACACATACAAAAGGAAATGTGTTTTACATCCTTCTCCATGTGTAAGACATATTAGCCCAAGAAAAGAGAGCTGTGCATTTGGAGGGCTTTTTTTTTCCCTGACTCTGTTTGACATTAGGCAAGTCAATCAGAACTTAATTTTCAAACAGTAACTTGATGCTTCTTATGGTTACTAATATCAACAGGTACAGTGATCCTTGCTATCCATCGAGTATTCTCCACCATCTTGATGTGTAAAGGAAAACTTTACTAATGGCTAATGGTGGTCATGAAGGAGTGAAACATTTGCATCAGTTAATGTCTGCTGACAAAGGATGTGCGATAGGATTAACAGAGAAGAACCATCTCTGAAAGTAGCAGACTAATAAATTATTCTATTTTTGAGATATTTTTTGTAATTTCAAATAATTTATAACGTTTATAAATTCTGTCTCTCTCTTGTGTTGCTAAGGACTTCACTTTACATTTGAGAAATCCATACAAGTCAGGGGATGGGAGGCTGGAGAGCAGCCTTGTGGAAAGGCTCCTGGAGGTTCTGGTCGATGGCACGTTGAATATGAATCAGCAGTGCCCTGGCATCCGGGAGGGCCAACCGTGTCCTGGGGGGCATCAGGCAAAGCATCAATGTTGTAACAAGTAATGATCAGTGATTACTGAGCTATGTCTCCTTACTGGAATGAATAAGGAATATGCACATAAAGTAACAAAGTGCTGGATGAGAGTAGTTAAATGAGCACAGATGTTGCCATACTGAAAGAAAAGTGTGTGTGGGGGGGAATCACATTAAAGGACAGTGATTCCCTAAAGATGCACACAAAGACAGCATGACCAGATGAGGATTTACACAGGAAGGAGCAGGCAGCATTTTCATTCTGGTGAGAGATGCCACATACAGCAAGAGCAAGCATCTTGCAGACCAGCTCTGCTCAAAGGAGCATCAGCATCCAGCCTTGTTAACAGGTTTCTTGTCATGATTAAAGAGTGCCTCTAAAAGCAGCTGTATAGAAAGAATTTCAGACAAAGCTCAGAAACATTAGAGGTCCAAATCGCCACATTTGTTTTTTTCTATTTACCACCACTCACCCAAGAGGACACAAAGGACACACCAGCTGCTCCTGGAGGCATTTTCACAGCATCACAACTCAAGCTGAGTCAACTGTGATGGTGTATGCTCTGCCACGTATTATCTGCCAAATCCAAGAGGGTTTTATGCTAACCTCTGTTGTTTCTCACTCAGAGCTGCAGATCAACATATGCTGTCTCACATTTTAAGTAATGTGGTTGATCATATTCCTTAGAAATAATTGATTTCACTAATGATTCTTGTTCTCGTTGATATAAGAATTCATTTATTTGGTCATTTTTCAATGATTTACTAGGTAGAAATCAGATTATTACTTTTCTTCTTTAGGTGAGTTACTTTTCCTGTTGGTATAATTTTGGATGGCTCAGTATAAAGGTAGATTTTACAGCTGTGCATTCAGCAGTGGTTTTTGTAAGGCATTAGAAACAATGGAAGGCATTTGTAACAATGGAAAGGCAGTTGCTACCTCCCTAAGTGAAATAAAAAGAAAATAAAGGAAAGAAAGAAAATTTTGCAGTACATTTGCTATTCAGTTGCTGCTGAAGTGGGTGTCAACCTGTCAGTTTCACAGGGTAATTTGTATTAACTGGGTTTTCATCTGCTTTGCTGCAACAGTAACTTCTTCCAGGCTTTTATGACTTATTTCTTGAAATCCCATTGTTTTGGAATAAAAATTTTAAGAATACCCTCAGTTAGAAAAAATCTGATGAAAGAAGTTAAAGGTTTTTGGAAAATGGTCTTTTCAGGAGCAATGGGAGGAGCAGCACAATGCGAAGGAAAGTCTTTTGCTTTCATGAAAAACACACTTGTTTTTTCAGATACAGTCTGAACCCATCAATTTGTTTTTAAAAGCTGGATGTGAAAGATGCATTTTTGTGACATTTATACACCATATCTACCCTTCCCAAATCTTCGTTCGCGAAGCCCAGCCATGATGATGACACCATATGAAATTGTTCTCTAGGGTCATAGTCATTATGGCTGGAGTAAACTCATGCATGACTGACCTATATAGATTAAAAAAAATAAAAATTACTGTGTTTCTGAGCAGTCCAGCAGCACTCTGCTCTGCAGCTACATCACACTGAAGTCAGGGGTTCGATTGGCAGAGTTGAGTTGCAGGAACAGATATTTCCATCTCATCATCACTACAATAATTTTTTTCACTGTAAGTAGCGATGCATAGAAACTAAGCTAACTAATGAGGATCAGGGGATTAAAAGGAAAACTCTGGTTAAGAATGGAGAAATAATTTTAAAATGCCTTAGATTGATTAATCTTGCTTGCCTACAACTCGGTCTCAACTGATCATCTAAATAGACCTCAAGGATTTATTAATCCTTTTCAAGTTATTCTGGTTTCTGTCCAGCTTCAATCTGAGAGGACAAAGCAAGCATAACAACGTTTTCCCTGTCTCAAAGAGGCAGCCTACCAGTCATTTTTACCTCCTTATCTTTCTGTGCAAAATATATCCTTTTTATGCTAAAAGTTTAATAACTGAATAGGAAACTGCTTTGCTTTTGGATTATAGAATCATAGAATAGTTTGAAGGGACATTTAAAAGTCATCTAGTTCAATCCCCCTGCAATGAACAGGAACAACTTCAGCTAGATCAGGGTGCTCAGACTCCCATCCAGCCTGGCTTTGAACATCTCTGTGCCTGGTACAACAGAGTTTCTAGGGCTGATAGTACGTCCTCATACCCAGTGCTAAAACTGGGTGGAGTTGCTATGCACTTCAGCCCAGAATGAATGAGGGATAAGAGAAACCGATGGTTATAATCAAAAAGGAATTTCTTTAGGTTATTTGTGACTGAAGCACATTGACTTCAGTTAAAAGTGTAAGAGCTTGCAAGGCATGCTGATACCACACATATTAAATTTTTTCTCATGATATTGAAAAAATAGATATATAGATATATTTTAATATAGAGACAAATTTTTTACAAAGATACAAATGTGTTATAAAGATACAGATTTGATTACTTTTAAAGCATGAGCAGGTGCTAATATTTTGGATCATCAGATGCAAAGTTATTTTTTCAAATGGTCTCTGGTGGGTGAGAATAACACAGCAGGCACTGATACCTATCTGACAGCTGAAGCACATATTCAATCGCTATAAGGAAAAATGATGGCCAAAGAACCATTTCTCCAGGTAAAATGTATAGTCATCATCATGGTGAAAGCTTACAATCTTCACTAAAAAAGGCAGGAGAATTACAAACAGTGTCTCCCAGGTGAAATCTAGCTACATATGGAAAAATTCGGTGACCTCAAGGTGAAGAAAATCTGCAAGCAGACAGTTCAGTCAGAGAACGTATTAATGAGCAGACATCTGCAATGATTGGTGAGATGGAAGAAAAACCCTGTAATCAATTAAGCTGAGAAAAGGTACCTCAGAGACATATCCAGAGGTTATTTGGGTGGTTTTTGTCCTTATTTTTAAAAATACTTTGGAAATATGTACTTAAGAAGACAGGCCAATTAAGTATTACTGAACTGAGAATCCACTAGAAAATGAAATGGAAGCAGTGCCTCAGAGTGCTTGCAAAGTGAAGAATAAAAATTGTTGAGTATAGGTCTAACAAAGAGCAGCGGCACTGCAGAAGACCAGAGGGTTTTGTCTGGAACCATAGCACAATGACATCTGACATCTGAGGCTTAAACTGCAACAGAGTGTGCCAACTGCTACTGGGTGCTGGGAATAAGAAATAATGAGACACCTCATGTCGGGCATGCTCTAACACTGCTGGAGATGGAATTTGCACAAGAACTGTCAGGAGAGGTGACCAGGCTGCTGGAACTGCAGTCATAACAGTTCAATAGCTTGTTTCCTCTGTGCAGGTAAATGCAGACACCTGCAAAGGAAAAGGATGGGCTGTGAACAAGTGCCCTGCTGCTAAGGAAAGGAACATCAGGAAAAGATTAAAAAAGATATGGGAGGAAGTTGGCCTCTAACATCTTCAACCTTACTGCATGGTGACCATAGTCCTGGAAAAGTAACATGAGTTAGTGTCAGTGTGACTAGCAAAAAAGAGTAAAAAGGAGGTAGGAAGGTTGAGTTCAGTATCTTAGTAAGGAAGGATGATTTGGTAGTTAGACCCTATAATCGGTGTCTTAGGAAAGCTGCTATAGATTTCTACATAAGCTTGGGCAAGACATAGGAGCCACATTATATGTGTAATTCCTTATTCTCGATTTCCCTCGACCCTGTCTGGTTAGCCTAAGATTTAAAGAGCATTTGGTGCCTAAACAGTACAGGAGCTGTGTTGCAGCCTGTAAAATTGTGTTTTCATAACCTGAAAATATGATTGCATTGAAAGTTCTGGGGATAGGGAGCTGGGAAGTATGTGGGATATGTTTCAGAGTGCAAAATCTGAGGACATGGAAGGGCAAGAACAAAATGTGGTGTAATGCTGTCTGTATTGCCTTTTGGAGGGGGTCACTGAAATAAGCCACCCCCCAGAGCTGTACTCAGACCTTGCCTGGGAGAGAGCTAGCTGGAGCACAACATGACTGAGACACAGACCAAGCTGAAATTACAGCAGAGCAGACAGACCCTGTGAAGTGGCTGAGCTGGCTTCCCAGCCTCTTCTCATCTATCAGGGCAGGTATCTCACTGCCTCCTGCTGGCTTCCCCATCTGAGCAGCTTCTAACTCCCACAGACTGTATGTGGGGAAGAGACAACAGAGACAGCGAAGCCCTCAGGAACTACAGTAATGATGCTAAATTCCCATTTAAATGGCTTTGAAAACTGCGACGTGAAACATCATCTAAAAGAGTTACACTGAATAAAGTCTGGAGTGATATAAATATTCAGAGCAAAGAGGAAATGAGTTAAGTAGTGGATAAGATGTCAATGAGAAGAAACAGAATGAGACAGAAGAGGGGAAATAAAGGGCTTTAAAAAGCCTGCATGGTATTTGGGCTATCTTTATAGGTGTATCTCTCCACCTTTACTGCTTTATTGTTGTAAGGGATGAACAAACAGATTTAGAAATGTGTCTGCTACCTTTGGATCTAATATTCAAAAATATAAGTTCTGTTTTCATTATCTAGTTGAGAATCTAGAAATTACCCTGTGCTTGATGAAGTGTACCTCTTTGCATGGAGGTTTTTCAAATTTCAGAAATGTTTATTTACTTGAGTTGCAGAAATCCCATAATGGGGTTTCCCATTTTCAAAATCCTTCAGGGAAAATTATTGATTACAGCTGGCTGCTGCCTGCCCAGGGACTGCCTGTGCAGGAGTGCAGCAATCTGCAAGGGAACAGCAAGCAAGACATACCTGACAGGTCTCGTTGAAATGGGACTGTTTCCATCAGATTGTGGTAAACTAGCAAACTCCACTAAAAAAATGTTCTCTTGGAAACCTCCCAAGAGGAAACACCCATTAGTAACACCACATCAAAAGCATCCAGACCCCACTCAATCATCAGTGATAAGTTCAGTTTGCTGAAGCATAGAAAACATGAAGTTGTTAAAAGATATTTATGAGATGCAATCTCTGGAAAATGCTTTGCAAAGCAGAAGCATGTGATTGTAAAAGACCAAGTTCTCATAAGATGCTTCCCTTTGCCAAAACATGTGAATGGATGCATGTATTCATGTAATCCTCTCATTTACCTGTAGAATATAGCTATTTTCTGCTAATTAATCAATCAGGGCTTTTGGGGGAACTTGTTGATATATATTGTGAAGTCAAGACACTATGAGCATTAGTTGTGAGCATTTCTTTGATAAAGTGGGTTGTACTGTGCTGCCTTTTGGATATTGAACAAGCTAGAGAAATGCCAGTGTTTCCTTGAGAGAGAAATACTTCTTCTTGAACTACTGGTGACAAGTACAGCAAAATGGCTTATAAAAAGAGGTGACTGTGTGATAGATAGCAATGAATATGTATAATATACATATATAAGGAAAAAGAAATGCAAGACAGGCACCATCTAAGAAAAGCCTTGACTAAAAGATGGTTAAAGAAATGCACGAAAGAGAAAGATATTATGGTCGGTATGGGTATCTCAGGTAGATCATAGAATCTTAGAACCATTTAGGTTGGAAAAGGCCTCTAAGATCATCATCAAATCCAACCGTTAACCCAGCACTGTTACACATCACCACTAAACCATGTCCCCAAGTACCACATCCACATATTTTTTAAAGGCAACCATTTCTCTGGGCAGCCTGTTCCAATGTCTGACCACCTTTTCAGTGAAGAAATTCTTCCTAATACCCAATCTAAACCTTCCTAACACAACTATAGGCCATTTCCTCTCGTTCTATCACTTTTTTCCTGGGGGAAGAGACCAACCACTGCCTGGTTACAACCTCCTTTCAGGTAATTGTAGAGAGTGATAAAGTGCACCCTGAGCCTCCAGACTAAACAACACCAGCTCCCTCAGCAGCTCCTCATATGACTTGTGCTCCAGATCCTTCATCAGCTTCCTTGCCCTTCTGTAGACATGCTCCAGTATCTCAATTTCCTACTAGTAATGAGGGGCCCAAAACTGAACACAGCACTCAAGATCTGGCCTCACCAGTGCCAAGTACAGGGGGACAATCATTGACCTGGTCCTGCTGGCCACACTATTGCTGATACAATCCAGGATGCCATTGGCATTCTTGGCCAGCTGGGCACACTGATAGCTCATGTTTAGTTGCTGTCAACCAACACCCCCAAGCCCTTTTCCACTGGACACCTTTCCAGCCATTCTTCCCCAAGCCTGTAGGATTGCATGGGGTTGTTGTGACCTAAATGCAGGATCTGGCACTTGGCCTTGTGGAATCTCATCCAATTGGCCTCTGCCCATAGATCCAGACCATAGAGATCCTCCAGATCCTTCTGTAGAGTCTTCCTACCCTTCCAGCAAGTCAACGCTTTCACCCAACTTGGTGTCATTTGCAAACTGACCAAGGGCACACTTGATCCCCTTGTCCAGGTTATCAAAAAAGATATTAAACAGAACTGATCCCAATATTGAGTCCTATCAACTGGATGTAACTCCATTCAACACCACTCTTCAAGCTTGGCTATGCAACTATTTTTTTACCCAGTGATTTCTCCTGTCCAAGCTGTGTTAGCCAGTTTCGTCCAAGAGAATTCTGTGCAAAACAGAGTCAAAGGCTTTACTGAAGTCTAGATAGACAACATCCACAACCTTCCCGTCATCCACTAAGTGGGTCACCTTATCAAAGAGAGATCAGATTGGTCAAGCAGGACCTGCCTTTCTTGTTGACTGGGCCTGATCATTAGGTTGCCCTGTATGTACCATGTGATGGCACTAAAGATGATCTGCTCCATCTTCTCTGGCACAGAGGTAAGACTGACAGGCTTGTAGACCCCTAGATCCTCCTTCCAATCCTTCTTGTAGATGGGTGTCACATTTCACAGAATCACAGAAACACAGGAAGAGTGAGGTTGGAAGGGACTACAGTGGGTCATCTGGTTCAACCTCCCTGCTCAAGCAGGGTCATCCTAGAGCACATGGCACAAGACTGAGTCCAGATGGTTCTTGAATATCTCCAGTGAGGGAGACTCCACAACTTCCCTGGGCAACCTGTTCCAGTGCTTGATCACTCACACAGTAAAGAAGTTCTTCCTCATATTCAGATGGAATTTTCTGTGCATCAGTTTCTGCCCATTGCCTCATATCCTAGTGGTTGGCACCACCAGGAAGAGCCTGCTTCACCTTCTTGGCACCCTCACTCTAGATAATTATACACATTAATGGGGTACCCTCTCAGTCATCTCTTCTTGAGGCTGGACAGGCCCAACTCTCTCAGCCTTTCCTCGTAAGAGAGATGCTCCAGTCCTCCAGTCATCCTCATTGTCCTCTGCTGCATCTGCTCCAGGAGCTCCATCTCTATCTTTTCCTGATGAGCCCAGAACTTGACACAGAACTCCAGATGTAGCCTCACCAGGGCTGAGTAGAGGGGCAGGATCACCTTGCTCAACCTCCTGGCAATATTCTTCCTAATGCATTGCAGGATTCTGTTGGCCTTGTGGTCACAAGGGCACACAGTTGGCACATGGAGAGCTTATTGTCCACCAGAACACCCAGGAGCCCCAGATCCTTCTCCACAGAACTACTTTCCATCAGGTCACCCTCCAACCTGTGCTGGTGCTCAGGGTTATTCCTCCTCAGGTGCCAGACCCTGCATTTGCCCATGTTGAATTTCAAAAGGTTCTTCTCTGCCCATCTCTTCAACTTCTTGAAGTCCCTCTGAAGATCTGCACAACCCTCTGAGATATTGCACAATCCTCTCAGTTTTGTAAGACTTTTCCCAGCTGCTTATAGAATATTTCATTTGCCTCTTAATCCTGCTTGAGTGCTCTGTAACAGACTCTCACTAGTATATCTGCCTTGTTGGCCTTCCCTGGATTCTTACCTATAAACATTCAACATATTGTCACTATCATTAAGCTCCAGACAATCAAGACACTCTCTAACCTACAGGGCCACCACACCAATTCTACTTCCTTTCCTATCCTTTCTGAAGAGTTTATAGCCATCCATTGCAGCACTCCAGTTGTTCAAGTCATCCCACCTTGTCTCTGTGATGGCAACTATGTCATGGTTTTCCTGCTGCACAATGGCTTCCAGCTCCTACTCTTTGTTGCCCATGAATTAGTGTGGTTGTACTTCAGTTGGGTTATTGATCCTGCCACAGTTTTGGACAGATAAGCCCAAACTCCTCTGTGACCAGTCTCAGGCACTTCTGTGGTTTCTAACACATTGATAGCCCTCACATTTTTGCTGCTGCAAGGATCTCTCTCCCCTACCTCCACTGAGACCACAGACCGAAGGACCTCACTACACACCATCCCTCAAATATTGGTGCACTGCCCACAGGCTTATCTCTAGCAAGCCTGATGTTACCCTTTTGCCCCTTAAAATCTAGTTTAAAGCTCTTTCAATGAGTTCCTTTCTCCCTTCTTGCTGCCAGAATGACTTCCCTCTCTTCTGGATTCTCCTGAGGACATCAACTCTTAACTTTAGTCCTACAGCTTGCACCTGAATTAAGTATTTAAAGCCACCTAAACTAGTTAAACAACACCTCTCCCACAACCTCCAGCATACCTTTGTTTCTGAATAATCCAGGGGTTAAATGAGGGGTAAACAGGGGTACTGCAGAATTTTCTAATAATCACAGTCCTTACTGAAAATGGAAAAGGAAGCTTTAGAGCTTACACTGAGTCTTGCAAAGCACAGGGGAGACAGTTAAGGTCATAGTATTATAATCTGAGAACACAACCACTACTGGCAGTTATGCTATAAGAGGGTGCCAGTATGAGTCCTGATTCCTCCATGATGAATGATTTGGATCTGTCTTGCAGCCATGAGTCATTGTGCTAGGAACTGTACAAACATGGCTGACCCGGTATGTGGTGGGTGAGTGGGACCTGGAGGGAGGGAGGGAGCTGAGCATTCAGTCCTCCACATGAGCGAGCAGGCAGCACAGGTGGTGAAGAGGAAGCAGGAACCACCTTATCCTGCCTGGGGTGAGCTCTCACTGGTGTTACTGAGAGATAGCTGTTACCCCAAAGCACTGATAGTGTGTGCCTGGATCTGTCCCTGCAAAATGCTTCATTTGTCTTTTCATCACACCCTTCACATGTGCAAAATTCAGATCCTTAAGAATTCTGTTGGCTGAAGTTTGCGTGGTCATATTGTTGTGATAATGGAAGAAGCATTTATCTCATTCTCCATTTTTTTCCAGAGAAGGACTGGCCTATAAAAAAGGATATAATGCAAAGGCTAGGGCGGTGCTACAGTATGTATTACTACTAATTTTCCAGTTTTCTGTGTGATACCCTACTTTTTTTGTTCTGGGATTGGCCAGAGCTCACTTGCTTCATGGTTTTAAGAAAAAAATATTAGCTATAGTCAAATCACTAAGTGTGAGGTCATTTGGCTTCATACATGGTATGAAGACAATTGTGACACCCTTGCTAGAGATTTACAATTATATCTTCTTAATGTTGTATTTTGTAGGAGTTGCACGAGTCCTTCCTTAACACTTAGTGAGCATCTCTGCATTGTCTCTGCTTTCCTTCTTTATGTCCACCCCATCCCAAGCAAACCCTCATCCCAATCCTCCATGATGTCTTGGGGGTTTTCCACTTTCTTTTTCCATGCCTATCCCTCCTTCAGCTCCTTCCAGAAACTGATCATTATGTCCATTGCCTCTTTTTCCTATTGCTTAGCCCATAATCACCAGGAAAGCTTAACAGTGCCAAATCTGTTTTCTAATATTTCTAGGGAATACTTCACACTGAGATGCCTGCACACAGACATGCTCTCTCTGACAGAGGTACGTTCTCTATCTCTGGCTACATTGGTGGAGATGGGCTCCCACAGTTTAAGGACAGAGGTGCAGCAAGCCCAGTTTTTCCAATGTTCTTATGAAGTGAAGGCGAACAATCCTGTTAGCAAACATTGGTCTCAGCCCAGAAGAAATGAAATTAAATGCTGAAATAAGATAACAAGAACTTCTCACTGTTCAGTGGCTGTAGCCTGCACAGTTATATTGCTCCACATGTTTTCATTTAGCACCAGTGTGTCATTGGAAACATGGAGAAAACTACATGCAGAGAAACATGACCTTGTTTTTGAAAGAACTGGCACATGGTTAGATTAAACTCAGAAATTATAACAAATGTAAGAAAGCAACCCTTTATGCCACTCAAACACAGCTTGTGCCTGCCTCTGTCTTCATCTAAATGTTTGCTGCTTCAGCAATTGTCCTACAGTAAGAAACATTGTTATGAGAATTGTTACTGGTCACAAACAGTTTGATCTTACTCACCAAGCACAAACACCTTGTGAATCATTTCAGGCTTCTGCCTGCCAAATTTCCAGGTGTCCTGAGCTGGTATTTTTTCCTAGAATTTCACTTTCTTCTGGGGTTTCCAGGCATAAACAACTGGATAATTTTTACCTCAAGGAAGTTTTGTCTGACCAGTGTCAACCCCCAAATTCTTGGTCACTTCTTGTGTCATGATGGAAGCCACCTTATTTCTTTCCTGTTGAAGTTTGACATTTTGGTCTTTTTCTTGCATCAGTTACAAAGGAATTCCCCAAATGATCTACTGATAAGAGTCAGCAATGCTATGTTGGCTATTTACAGTTTTCTTATTAGATTTCTTGGTCTGAAAAAATTTTCACTATGTGCGCAACAACTTCACCCAAGAGACAACAGAAACAGACTAGTTGTTTTATTCTGACGTAGCTTTGAGTCTTCTATGCATGTTCTTGTAATGGGCCATCTTTTAGTATCAAGTGCCCTTCCTCAGTAATTGTACAAAGACATTTTTGCTGAGAGCCAGGCTAATCTGTCATCTAAAGAGCCTTTTAATATTTCATATTCACAGAATTTGCTTTGTAGATGCAAATCTCTGAAAAACTTCTCTCCCATTTATCTCTTCTTTAGTTTTACTCCAAGCAGCTATTAAGAAAAGAAAAGAAACAGTCTAGATATTATTATCTTTAAAGTTTTTCATCAAATCCTCAAAACTTCCCTCTTGTACTGCAGCTCCATCCTCATGTGGAGCACTGAATGCTGTCTGAGTTTCTCTGCATGCCACCGCTAACTGAGGGTGTAAGATCTTGGATCTGTAGCTTATTTGCCTATCTGGATTTCATTTAGTGTTCAATTTGCTGTTTGAATTCCTTCCAGACATGCAGTGTTTTCCTGAGCCATCAGGGTTGATGGAGTTACATGGCCTCTGCAGTAGCCATCTGAAATGCATGGGGCCTTCTGGCACTGTTTCTTCTACTTCTGGCACCCTTTAAAATTTTGTTAACAAGCATGACTAGTTTCAAAGCAAAGCTGTTATTAGAACATGAAGCTATATGCAGGAATTAGGTAACACAATGTCCTGCTTTTCACTCTTGGTAACTGGAGAGAGCTGTTGTGAAGCTCTGAAATCTTTTCACTGATTGTAGACATGCTGGGTCAAGCAGCAGCTTTCGGTCTTACCCTGGATTTCATATAGAAACAGGTGTGTGCTCCCATTCCAGAAACTTACAGATTCACATCAGTTTATACAAAATAAGTTGTTATGTCCAAATGCTGAGCTTCCAAAGGATATGGAAACATGAGTTGCCTGGTCCTGCAGTTTTGGAATTACTACAATTTTAAATGATTTTTTTTTTCAACCAAAGAAAATTAAAAATGTCTGTTTAAGGAAGAAACAAAATTGCAGAAGACTGCATTTATTTTTTCCTTAAAAACAAAAGCAACATTTACCTAACCTTGAATTCTTCCCTCACTTTTTTCTGTGCATTTTGTAGGTCTACTTTCATAATGCATGGACTCTATTGCTTCTCAGAACACTATGGATATTTGTCATCTTTGTCAATTTTCTAACTTATCTTTTTTTTTTAAGAACATCTCCTGTCTTGGGTAATAGAGGAAGTGCTGGTTTTGCTCTAAGCTGAAGTGATGAAGAACTCACACCCCTGTTTATAATAACTGTGCCCTATTTTTCCTTCCATGTCTGCAGGTTTATCACCTGGGTAATATGCAAACAGGAATAGGAACAGGAAAGTTAAAAAACTGGATTGCTTGGGACTTTGAGCCGAAAACGCCAAGGTTTTTCATTTTCTCTTTCTTCTCCAAGAAAATTTCACAACTTAGGGACCTGAAATGACAAAGTTGAGTTTTGATATGTCAAAAATACTGAATCAGAAGTCCATGCAAAAGTTTCTTGTGATTCGTGGTGACTATAATAGTTATTTTTGTTACTATTATTTATTTATAATTATCCATAGCTATTTTAGAATTCTTTATTATCCCAAAATTAAGGATTATATTAACATCCTGATGCAAAATAATTATTTAAACTCAAGTTAATAGCCTACCTTCTTTTGTAGGTCCTGCCAGAATGTGTTACAAGTGAATGTCTGAGCCTTGAGTTTGGTTGCTAGGGAGTTGGATCTGTGTGCACTAAAGGTAGCCTGAGGGGACAAGGTGCAGTGATGGAGCAGCCCCATGGAAGAGATGCCAGACCAGAAGTGTGGGTTACTCTGAGTGCTGCCATTCCTGTGTTCATCTGTCATGAAATAGTCGCTGGGTTTGATCACTCACTTTTGCTGCTTCTTAGAAGAGTCTGGTTAAGATGGGATGCCTGACCAAGCCGCTGGACTCCAGCCAGCAGAAGAAAAATGGCTTTACCATACCCTCTGTGACTTGTAGGCTTTTTTCCTTGGAATAAAGAAATTATGTTACATCTGTGACTGAGAAAGTCTGTCCTGGTTCAGTGTGAGCACTGTAGCCCTGTAGAGGAAGATGGAAAGACCAGAGCAAGATTGCTGCTTGTCTTTCTCTCCATGGCATGGTGGGCCTCCTGCCCTACACTGGTGGATATACCCTAATTTGGGGATTTAGTATGGATTTATCATGTTTTAAGGGAAACTGGTAGCCCACTGCAGGCCAAGAAGTGCATTGGAGAACATCAGTAGACAAACCTGCAAGAGATAAGCAGCAGGTGGAGATATTCTTTCTTCCCTGAAGAGCTCACAATCTTTGTATAAGGCATGAGAAAAGGTTGGGCTAAAGGGAAATACACAAAACTGAGCCGTGATGGACAGAAGGTGTGCGATTTTAAGTGGACAGCCATGCTGTTCCCTCCTTGTGGGGAAGTGCATTGACAGAGGAGGTGTGGGTCTTACCCACCCCAAAGAGCTCACTCCAGGTCAGTACCACCACAGCTGTGGAGTAAAAGACTTATGCATATTGCAGAGTGGGTATTTCTGCATTGCTACTCAAGTGCTGCACTGATGGAAACCATCTAATATCTTTCCCTTTGTGTTTTACTCACTAACACAGACTGACAAGAGCCTCCAGTCTTGTGGGGAAGTCTGGGACGGAGCAAGTCACTGCTGATGCTCTGAGCAGCTCCTGCCAGTGCGTGGGCAAGCTTGCCAACAGCATCAAGCTTGAACATCCTCTTTGGCCCAGGAGGACCTTCTGGCAGTGAGCCCTGCTCAGTCGTCTCCAGGGTAGGGATGGGAGTTGAGGGGTGTATCTCAGAGCACATCCTGCACAGAGCTGTCAGGAGTGCCAGCCTGGAGGAAAATGTCACTCAGCATCTTGGAGAAGTGCCCTTGACTCATGAAAGAGCTTTCATCTTGGGGGCATAACATTGCTGACAAAGCATGTGGTGCAAGGCTTGCATCCCCAACTGCTGCCAGTGTTCACCTTCCCTCCCGGTCTTCCTAATGTAATGGATCTGAATGCGGACTCTCTGCTGGATTTCCCGGAGAGGGGTTCAGTCATGCGGTCCCCCTTTTGCAGGAGGAGAAAGTGACCAAGCTTCCACTCAGTGTTCTGTGGCGAAAAGATCTTTATTCAAAAACTCCTGTGGTTTATATGGGCTTGGGGGGAGGGCAAGAAGAAGGACCATGATTGGATCAAGGTACGGGGGGAAGGAAATGGCTTGAGAGTGCCACTGACCAATGGGAGATACAGGAGGACTGTGTTCCAGTAACAGAAACAGGGACTTGGGGAGAGGCGGGCGAGACAGCCTCTCCTGTTTGTGCAGGGGAGGAGTCCGTGATCAGGGAGGGGAGACAACATGGCTCAGAGTGAGGGGGCTGCGTGGGTCAGGGGAAGAACACACAGCTCAGGGGGAGAACCCGTACAAAAATGCAAGTAGTCGTTTTTCTGCTTCGCTCGATCCC